>NC_056727.1:457623176-457840676 GCF_019279795.1 Protopterus annectens | reverse complement strand
GTATTGTCACCAGCCCTTTTTGCATTGCTCTGCATATCATTTTTTGTGTGACTGTAACAATTTGATAAGCTGTTCAGCCTTAGAACAACAGCTTCCTTCCCGTAAATTAATAGCTTACAGTATCTATCGATCAAGCTGTAAAAGTTTGTGCTTATTTTTCTAATCTTTGTTTATTCTGCGCAATAATTAATTATGTTTTACCTATTTCTATCTGTTTTTTGTAACATGTACAGGCATGTCCTGGCCATAATATAGCATGGCCTGGAGAAAACTTATTGTGTTTATTTATTTAGCAAACCTGTAAATACTGAGAAGGTACTTAGCAAATTTTTTGATTTGCTTCCAAGTGGATTTTTTTTATTTCTTCACTTCTTTATCTTTTCTGCTTTTTTCATGTGGTACTGAGGACCATTTATGAAGGAGAATTAAATATATTATTTGCCTGAACCAAGAAAGTTTAATTTTCTGCACTGTGAAATCATTCTGAGGTTTAAAAGCTGTAAAATCTTGATAGTACAAAACACTGAATGTGTCACTGCCCTGTGCCAGTTCACTTTTCTTTTGATATGGTGGCAAAAAAAAAAAAGTTCATGATTTACATGGCATTCTTTGTTTCTCTCAATCTGACCAAATGAATTCAAGCACCATAACATTTATTAAAACAAAATTGTGATAAATAATAAATGTGCAATGATCAGTCACCCAGTTACTCACTCACTCACTGACTCACTTGCTCACTGACTCACTCACTTACTCACTGACTCACTCATTCACTCACTGTCTCTTAGTCCCTCTCTCAGTCACACACATTCGATCACTCGTTCTTGTTCACTGACTCACTCACTCACTCACTCACTCACTCACTCACTCACTCACTCACTCACTCAGTTTTAGTTACCATATTTTGTTGTCACTTACAGTGGAGACTGAGAGAGAGAGAGAGAAATTTCCAAGTATACTCACCTGATTTTATAATATAACTTGCAGGTGGAGATAAACATGCAAAATGCAATAGTATATAGACATGAGCATACCTGTGAACCTCTTAGAGCAAGAAATCTGGACAAAGACACAAATAATGGGGGGACAAAGGCCCAGAAAACAACGACACTTTTTAAGTATTGCTCTTATAAACTTAGAAAGTAGATAGAATAACAGGCTTTCTATTAGCACAAACTTTCTGAAGGATATAAAGTCTAAAACTCAAATGAGTGCCATTATTTTCTGAATTCAGTCCTCAATGATCTGCCAGTCATTTGCCAGAAAACCATAATTTTATGAGAAACAGACCAGTAAGATACAAGCAGATACAAATGTTTTAAGTCCCTTTAGTCTTATACACAGGTCAGGGATATTTTTATCAACTAGAAGAGAAGTTGTGGGTAACAATTAACAAGGAGTTGAAGGACTTTATCTAGGAGGGGAAGACGGCAAGAGCCAAGTGGGATAAACTGATTCTTCCAGTAGAACAGGGCAGATTGGGATTACCAATTTGAAGGGGCATTTCAGAGCTACACAGTTAAGACTCCTATGTATATCATAAGCAGAAAACTATAATTCAGTGGAAAGTGATGATGATGAAACAATATAGAAGCTCAAGAAACAAGGAGAGACTGGGATTTTGGATGCAGGCCTTTAGGGAGAATAACAATAATCATACAAAATATTATATCCATAAAGTAGCAGAAAGAATTCCAAGAACTAAGGCAACACAGGAATGGAAAAAGAAGATTCTGCTGATAGAGATTACTGTAATTAGAGATGCAGACAATAGGCAAGAGGAGGCTGGAATTTATTAGAGAAAACTGGCAAAGGAACCAAGGTATTGGGAGGAAATAACTAGAGAGAGAAAGATGATAGAATGAAGATGCCAGGGATTTATTTGGACTGCAGGTTAGAGGTTGCCTTCCTTAACAGGGATTGATATCAGAGTATAGACAAAAAAAAAAGAAATAGGTGGATCCTAAACAAAAGACCAGCACTGGTAGAGTTTTTAATAGAATCTAGAACAGAAGCTGACATTAAAAAATGAATAATTAGTACAGCATATAAAATATTGCATGATAACTATAAGAATCAACCAGAGGAGATTAGAAAGGATTGGGAAAAGAGATTGGATAAGCAAATCACAAAGAAACAATGTCTCCCAAATATGCAACAAAATCTAGAAGATTTAGGATTTTTGCCTCAAAATCTTTACATAGATATTTTTATACCCCAAGTAGACTCCACGGAATATTTTCTCAGGCAGACAGTTGGAGGTGTGAAGGGGAAGAAAGAGGTAATTGGAAACATATTTTCTGGGAGTGCTGTGAGCTGGCGGACTTTAAGGATTCCCTGTGGGATGCACTGTCGGAGATGCTGGGTGGGCAGATTGGTCTGATGAGGGAGATGATTTTTTCTGAGCTATGATGCAGAATCAAAATTGCCTAGACATGGTAAGGCCTTGCTGTGTCTAATAATGGTGGCTGCCAAAAAAGCAATTAGTAGAAAATCTAACTCAAAATCTAAACCAACTGTACTGGAAGTAGTGAATATAGTAGCAGAAATTAAACAACTGGAATTGAAATCTTTAGAAAAGGGCAGGAGCAAACTACATAGGAAAAATGGGAATTGTGAGAACAATAGATACAACAGAGGAATAAGGTTTAAAATGCATCAGGACTTAAATGAGCTATGTAATGTTTGAATGAGAAAGATTGGGTAGATTATAAGTGATGTGTCAGTATTATTTGTGATGTAAAATGCTTGCAACTAGGGTGTGTAAATGTATGGATAGATGGCTGGATGGATGGATGGATGGATGGAAAGATGGATGGGACGTTAGAAAAAAAAACAAATCTCGGTCATTTTTTAGTGGCTGTAGAAGCGCTTAAAACAAAGCGCTCCTACAGCCGCAATCTTTGCAGGGCTCTTCCTGCCCCAATCCCCAACCCTTTCATGAATTGTAGCCAATTGCTGCACGAATTAAACACCCAGACCTAACAGGCAGTAGCTTTGCCTGCAGGTCCAGGTTGGTGACGTAACTGAATTGCCATGGAAAAGCCAGAAGTAATTGCGGCTTTTCCATGCCAATTCAGTGCAATTGAAAAGAGCCAGGACTTTTCAAGTCCCACTACTTTGCACAGCGGGCAACGGGATGAGGCAGCTCAACACTTGAGTGTCCCACTGACAACGGGACGGGTGGCAACCTTATTAGGAAGATAATATGCACAGACAGTGAAACAGTGTTGGAGGCTACCAAAGACAGACCACAAGGAAAGAGAAAAGGAATGAAAGGCATCTAGACAGAATGTGTGTTATCAAGTTAAACTGATGTAGGCTACGTGATGTTATTTGATAACTGAAATTTAATGTGTAGAGAGGTAGAGGACAAGGTCGAGCAATGAAGTATCAGCAATAGAAGAGGAAGTAAGTTGTGATTAAAGTCAGGGAAGGGGTAGCTGTTGGATGAGAAAATGTTTAGATAGGTCATATGGTATAAGACAGCCTATAAAGGAGCAGTGGCAAACAGTCCTCAGGATTCTTGTTAGTCATTATGAGTTTCATTATAACTAAAAGTAAGGTAGCAGGTGCAAAAGTAAAATAAGAGAGCAAAGGTACCTTAACTAAGTATTTAGTTTGGTAAACAAGCAGGAGGAAAAAGAAGAGTTGGAGCTGACTAGAACTAACTGCAGTTGCTGTCTAACATGCTCATGTTTAGTCTTTATCTCTAAGGACAGGAATTATACTTCACTGATGTTTGCTACTCTTTGATGCTTCTAAGATTGTGGCTGAGGGTGCCAGAGGGCCATAAACTTGGCAGGAAATTATATGTCAGCAACTGCCAGATCGGTATCAGGGCAATTGAGATTGTTGAGACATCAGCAGTTAAGCAGAGTCCATATGATATATTTTTGGGGATGAGTAAGGAAATGATTAGAGGGCAGTAGATTTGATGGAAGAACTAATGGATCAGGAGAATGAGAGGCATTTCTAAGCATTCCTTGGCAGGAAGTCAGCAAGTTACGGAAAAGGAATGCAGTGATGTTCACATCAAGATGAGATGACCATAAATGTATGGTCTCTTTAGTAGGACTTGCTGGCCAGTGCTAGTATAAAAGAAGGATGTCTTTAGCAGGGAAGGCTATATTCAATTTGAGGAATTGGGGCTTGTTTACTAGTGGCCTACTTAGCTGCTGGAACAGGCAAAAGTAGATTCGGAGATAGTGATAATACTGCCAATTTATTTGATTTTCAAGAGTGAGTGTCAGTAATAAGCAAGTGTTTCAGACAAACAGCAAGGTATTAAATGACTACATTGTTTAAAGAAGGAGATTAAAGACACCACAGTCAGTATACACGTAGTGAAGTCCAGCTGGAGCTCCACATAGGATGACCTTAGTTTTCAGGAGCTTGATTTTAGAGTTGCTAGGAAGCAAACCATTCCGTCATTCTAGAAGGTTAGCCTGCATAATTTCTTTGATAGTAAGGTGAAAAAGAGACAGGGTGCTTAGTAATGACAGGCATTTATATACATTAAATCCCAATGTCCTTGACAGCATTAAAAAAGAAGGACAGTTTGGTAGATATGGGCAGCCTGAGACAATGTAGCAATTGCCTCATGTACTCAGACAACCTTTTAATTCTAAAAGAAACCAACACATCATGCAAGAGATACACATACGTAACTTCACTGGAGGCAAAAATCTTGCATACAAACATGGCTGTCAAAAACACACACAGTACATTCTTTACACATACTGCTCACCACATACGTAGACCTTCTTACACTGAGGCACTTAAAAGCAATCTTTCCAGACCCCTGAGACCTACTAAGCCATCAAATGGCAACATTTATCTTCAACAATCAATAAAGCACACACCAAATGCAAAACCTAACACCACACACAAGCCTACACGCAATGATACCCCCAAGTACAAAAGCCATAAAACAAGCAAACACTTTACCTAGTACTCTTTTCACAGGTGATTCTATTGTATGATGTACAGATGTCCCTCTCACCAGGCTGGACAAGGAGAAGATAACAGTCAGTTGCTTATCTGGAGCCAGGATCTACAATATCATGCATGCACTCAGGTTACTGCACCCCAGGTACAAATATGATGCTGTCATAGTCCATGTGGGTGTAAATAACTGGAAGTGTACCTCAATTGTCTATATGAAAAAAGACATTATGGATCTCTCTGAATATGGAGAACATAAGTCCAGGAGGATGAGGTTTCCAAAACAAAACCAATAAATGAAGGAAAGCACCAGTAAGCCATATCCACCTTGAAAAAGTATTTAATAAAATTCATAGCAAGCAAAGTAAAGCACAGCACACAATAAAGCTGAAACCACTACCAGTTCATTTTAGTTTCCAACTTCATCAGAAAATGCTGACAATCTAAACCCCACAGTATAGGAAAGAAAGATTTACACCAATTTTACATTCCACTGACACAAAAGCAAAGAAAGGGGGGATGAGCAAAGGGGAAGATGACACATATGGGAATGTTTTTATTGTGGATTTTAGTGGAGACTCCCAAGTTATTAGAGACATTATCCAAAAGGAATGGGACAGATTCTCTAAGTTTTCTAATTTGAACTTAAAATTTGATGTTCCATTAAAGTTCATTTTCAGAAAAGGTAGATGCATCAAGGACCTTATGGAAAATAAACTTGGCGGTAAGTCTGTTAGAAAGGTGGGTACCTTCAAGTGTGGAGCATGTCAGCAATGTCCCTTTATTTCTGATACCTCTAAGATTACTGTTAGTAATAGGAACAGACATAAAAAATCTAAATCTTATTTTAATTGTGAAAGTAAAGGGCTTGTTTACATTGTGACCTGTAAAACATGTAAAGCATTTTATATAGGTAAAACAGAAAGATGTCTAAAGAGAAGAATTTACGAACATCTTTACGACATTAGGAGAGGTAACAATAGAAATGCTTTATATAAGCACACATTGAGTTGTGAAGGTACTTCATTCACTTTTTTTTTGTACTGGATGAGGTAGAAATGGATGGCAGGGGTGGTACCTGGGAAACCATGCTGGAGTATAGGGAGGTTTACTGGCAACTGGTGTTGGAAGCCAACAAGTGGCCAGGTTTGAAAGACATAGTTTCCCCTAGCCTCTGTCTTGAAACTAAGGGCAGCAAAGTTATGAATTCTATAATCACTTTGTTGAACACACTATTGTTTACATATTTATTATTTTATTCTATTTAATTATTTATTTATTACATGTTTTAAAAGAAGGTTTTTATTTAACATAAAAACAGGGGAACGTTTTATTCTGTATGGATGTTTTTTATTCCTGCTCAAGAAAGAGTTAAGGTTGTAATTGATGTCACATGATTTTAAAATTGTTAATTGTTAATGTGCAAGGGTATAAATGGGGAGGGGTTTGGATTGTCAGCATTTTCTGATGAAGTTGGAGATGAAAACAAACTGGTAGTGGTTTCAGTGTTATTGCATGCTGTGCTTTACTTTGCTTGCTGTGAATTTTATTAAATATTTGTTCAAGGTGGATACGGCTTACTGGTGCTTTCCTTTGTTTATTCTCTCTGAATATGTATCACATACAGGTACTTATCTTGCAATGAGCAGCATTCTACCTTCACAAAGGATGATGCCACAGTATGAACAGAAAATAATTGATTTTAATAATTGGCTTTGCTTCTGGTGTCACTCCAGGGGAAGCCAATATCTATCAGCATGAGAGGTCATGATTTAAGGACCATGATCCTTTGCTAATGATGGTCTGCATGTATCCCCTTGCCTTGGCTTTCCAATAGTGGCTAAAACTTTATTCACTCCCTTTGAGCCTTTTTTTAGACAATGTGAAAATGTCAGAACTACAAATATAGCAAAAAAAGTACCTCAAAACAGCCTTAAAGTATTACTGTTCAATGCTAGGAGCCTAAACAAGAAACTCCACACCCTACCAGCTCTCCTCTCTTTGGAGAATGTGGACATCTGTGCTGTTACTGAGTCTTGGTTTACAGTAACAAAAAAGAACTACAACAGTGAAAGGCTACAGTGCCTTCAACACATTTAGACCAGCAGCAGCACAGACAGGGGCTAAGGGTAGAGGTGTCTTGATCTATGTTAGCAACAAGTACAACTCCAGTTTGGCTAAACAGGATGATGCCTTGGAGTTCATCCGCATCCAAGTCTCCACGAAGCTCACACCTTGTACCTAGACCTACTATAGGCATTCACTATTCAACCAAATAATCTGTTTATGGGAGACTTTAACTACCTCTCTATAGATTCGGAAATGTAAACTTCCTCTGACTCACAGGCACAACATTTCCCAATGGTTAAAGTGTTTGCCTTGGGGTTACAAGGTAGAGGGTTTGATTCTCAACTTTGAAAGGAAAATTGGCTAGGCTTAAAATGGCCTACAATGACAGCTAGCTTAGTACTTGCCTATGAACCTATAAACCTCTGAACAGCCTGGACCAGATAGTATGCACTGCAACCAGAGGATCATACATACTGGACCTAATACTCACCAACTTAGGAGAGTATTTCAGCCTTCTGTCTTCATTCATAAGGTGGACCACAAAGCTGTTTCCTTTAAAATAAAAATCAGTCCAGAAAAACCCAACTAAACCTGTATCAGTTAGAAACTATTCTAAAGCAAACTACACCGTATTAATCCATAGTTTGTCAAAATTCACAGATCTCCCAAACCCCGAGAACACAGCTACCTATGCAGAATTATTCAGAAAAACCCTGCACCAACATGTAAATGGATGCAATGAGGCTGCCATACCAGCCAGAAGTAATTCCAAATATAACACAAAAATCAAACCTCACCAGTGGAATACTTACACCAAAAGAAAAAAGTCATGGCTAAGATCAGAAAGATCAGCTCTCATAGAGACAAGAGCCACCAGGCTGTCAGGCAAACACATACAATTTAATAAAATCCAAGTAAAATCCAATGAAGTAAACCACAAATATAGATAGTCCAACAAAGTAAAACACAGAGATAATCCAACTGAAGTCCAATGAAGTAAATCACAAAAGCAGATGAAGTCCAATGAAGTAAAACACAGAGATGAGTGCCTTCGGGTCCTATCTAACCCTTCATCAGATCTGCCATTGCTAAATACCAAGGTCTACTTAGGTAAGGCAACAGCCAATCAATGACATACTTCAGCCACTCCTCCTCAAGAACACCAATGGCATGAATGTAAAACCTACCAATAAAATTAATCTAAAAAGCCTATGCCCCTTAACAGCAGGCTTCAGAGGTATATTAGCATTGAGACAAGGAAACTTTTCAGCCTGAAGCTCCACTATCCATTGCATCTCAGCATGTTCCACTTTATCACTGATTTTGCCATGTTGTACATCTTCCTTTAGAACTTCCAAGGCCATAAACTGAAAAGCATGACCTGGACATTGCATAATATGTTTGTATAAAGGATTTTTAACATCACACAATCTAATACCACTCATATGCTTTGAGATGCATTCTTTAAATTGTCTGCCAATTTTTCCTATATAAAAAGCTGCAGAAGATTCGCACATGGCAACATATATGATGTGTTTAGTTTTGCAGTCTGCATAAGCACAACAATAGTATTTCCTAAAATAAATCGGATTCAATCGGATGCACAAATTCATTTTTGGAAGTAAGGTATTTACATGATGAACATGCCCAGCAAGGGAATGTACCAATTCCTTTAGGTTGGATGTTGTCTCTAGACTAAAAGCCATAACACAGGTGCTGTAAATTTAAATTCCTCTGAAAACAAAAAGAAAGGGTCTCAGTTTTACAGGCTTCCAGATTACACAATGAAGGAGTTAAATACAATGTGACCATGACTGGAATGAAGGAGAGACTCAAAAATAGAGGCTACATTGAACGGGAGATAAATAATGAGAGAATACAGCCAAACCACGTTTTTCCAACACATCAGTAACCCCACCCCCCTCGAATAATAATCATACGCAGACAACTCAAAAGCATAGCGTGGTCCTAACATATGCCGGTGATGTTGAATACGTTTGTGACATCATCAGAAAGAATTGGAAGATCTTAATAATTGATCCAACCATTAGGGACATTGTAGGGGAGACCCCCCCTTTTTTGTTTTAAGAGGAATTTAAATTTAAAACAGGGCCAGTGTTATGGCTTTCAGTGCGGAGACAGCATCCAACCTATAAGAGTTAGAATGTTCCCTTGCAGGGCATGTCCATCATGTAAATACCTTACTTCTAAAGATGAATTTGTGCATCCAATTTATTTTAGGAAATATTACTGTTGTGCTTATGCAGACTGCAAAACTAAACACATCATATATGTTGCCATATTCAAATCTTGTGCAACTTTTTATATAGGAAAAACTGTCAGACAATTTAAATAATGCATCTCAAAGCATATGAGTGGTATTAGATTGTATGATGTTAAGAGTCGTTTGTACAAACATATTATGCAATGTCCAGGTCATGCTTTTCAGTTTATGGCCTTGGAAGTTCTAAAGGAAGATTTTTGAGGTGGCAATATCACTGATAAAGCAGAATGAGCTGAGATGCAATGGATAGTGAAGCTTCAGGATGACAAGTTTCCTTGACTCAGTGCTACTATACCTCTAAAGCCCGCCCTTAAGGGGCATAGGCTTTTTAGATGAATTTTATTAGTAGTTTTTAAATTCATGCCATTGGCGTTCCTGAGGAGGTGAGTCTGAAGTTTGACATTGACTGGCTGCTGTCTTACTCAAATAAACCTTGGAGTTTAGCAATGGCAGATCTGATGAAAGTGCTCATCTCTGTGTTTTACTTCTTTGAACTTCATCTACTTTTGTGTTTTTTTTTGGTGGTGGCCACACTTATTTATTTTGTGCTTTGTATCTATATTTTCCTGTGCAGGCATTTAACTTTTGCTTCTTATTTATTGTTTTATATGTGTATATATATTTATATATCTATATCTATATCTATATCTATATCTATATCTATATCTATATCTATATTTATATATCTATATATGTATACATTTATATCAAACTGGATATATGTTAGATTATTGAAGTTCTTCTGGCTGAGACCATATGATTGACATTTCTGAACTTTGAACATTAAAAAAAAAATGTAAAAATTATATTTTTGCGGGGGAGGGGTAGCCGCCCTCCACCCCCCACATGGGTGGCTGTGTCCCCCACACCCCCTGCTAATTAAATATACCAACTCTGAGATCACACTACATTGTGGACAAGGGTAAATTTCCTGTTCTGCACTGTGATCTTCATTCAAAACGTTTAAAGTTTCAAAACTTTGATCATATGGTCCCGACCATATGAATTTCAAAGTTTTGAAACTTTGATAATCTGATAGGAATGCATATAACTATATATATATATATATATATATATATATATCTATATACAAACACACACACACACACACACACACACACACACACACACACACACACACACACACACACACACGCACTCACACACACACACACACACACACACACACACACACACACACACACACACACACACACACACACACACACACACACACACACACACACACACACACACATATACACACACACACACACACACACACACACACACGCACACACGCACACACACACACACACACACACACACACACACACACACACACACACACACACACACACACACACACACGGCATACATGCATGAACAGTAGTACGTACGATGGTTGCAGTTGTCATTCCATTTCAGTTTTCACCAGGTTTACCTTCCTTGCAGTTTACTTGTACTGTTGGATTAGGGAGCTCAGCTCAGCTCACCACTCATAGTGAAACGCATTCTCTACACCAGATATTTCATACAGCCCATAACTATTTATACACGTAGATGCATGCATGTATATGTTTGCACATGCAGAGATATAGATATTAGACATATACATATATCATAACCATTTGAAATTCCAGGACACATTAGGGTGAGTCCCACAATATTAAGAATGAATGACCAAAATTGCAGACTTCCATATAATAAGTCCAAGATTGCTGTTTCTCAGAATATTCCCTTTTCTCCAAGGTGTGGAAAGCTTGGATTTGGTATATATAAGATGATGAGGCATTCTCTCCAACAAAAAGGAAGTTTAACATCGAAATGCGATGTTCAATATTTGCTGTTCTCCTGTGTTTTCAGTTCATATTTTTTCAGCATTTTGTGAAGCATTGCAAGTGTCAACATTTCAATAGTTTGTCATCACCATAGATATAAAGAGATAGAATGAGCACATAGCTGCAGTTAATAATGTCTGGCTGCTCATATCACCACATGCCATCAACTTCTGTAAATGCTTGTGACATAGTTTCTTTACACATCAGTAGCTCTTAGCCTGACTGCATCTTTGGAACATAGCTAGTTAAAGTTGATATATTTTTTTCTTCTCAGGTTACAGGTGGCAGCTGGAAATACTTGTCTGAGACTCAATACTGTCAGAGTGGATGAAAAACATATAATCCTGGATATGGTGAGGGACCATGACTCAGTGCTACTGTAATGAAGTGGCAGTAGGACACAGAGTGACTATCTATGCGATGATGTTGTGCACAGGTGAATGCAGCTGGTGGTCATCAGCAAATGGTGAAGGCCTGTCAATAATGTGCCACAGAGAAAATTAGCATATAGTCAAAAGTGTGATAAAAGAGAAGAACACAAAGCTACCAAGAATGGCTGTGTCATCTACAGCTGTCATAGAGAATGAGCAATTCTTCAGCACCCTGGTAAATAGATATTATGTAGGACGGCGACCTGCATATAGATGTATGTGGCCTGTGCATTACACCTGTATTCCATATCTACATGAGCCCACCCAGCTCATGTTAGAATACATAGCTTTGTCATTCACATCCCTCTACACACTAGATGGTCATGATGGGACACAGGACACCCCAGAACTCCATTTAGATTATGATTGCACAGGCACTTGCTCTGCATGTAAGATTATGCTGCTGTTTAGTGTAGGTCAAATGTGAGATAGTGTGTAGAGGTTTCTTTTATTATGTGCATGTTATTATAGGTACAGTCTGGCAGTTCTGACAAAAGTGTAGAATGGAGACTGGGTATTATAGAACTTATGTGATGCTATGACTAACACAGGTGCCTTGTAAGGTACTAGGTGTAAGATGGAAGATCTGAAAAAATAAATATACAAATGTTGTTGTGTAGGTATGGACATTCCATTTGGGACCACATATGAAGGTAGTGTGGCTTGGCTTAGCACTGTGCAATCCCTTAAGGCTGCTATACTCCATGATGTTAAATACTGGTCAGGCGATTCCATCGTGACAGCCACTATAGCTGCATCAAGTGTGGTGGCAGAGGTGGTCTTAACACAATCAGACTCTGTATCAAGTTCTTCCGGCATAAAATTTGAGGGCAACAAAGATGTTCCTGTGTCACATTCACCAGTTCATGTGCGACCTGTGTCAAGGACACTAGGCTTGCCTGCTGCAGGGAAAACTGTGGCCTCTGTTAGTGCTGAGGCCCATCAGATGCTCATGTAGTATCTGTTTCCTAGGGACCAGTGGATGTACATCAATCCCAACAAGTAGTCATGGAGACAAATAAAAGAATCGCTGGTGGGTACCACTATGGTTAATCAAGATCTGCTGTACACATCAGGAACCATGTGTAATGGTACAAAGAGATGCCATAATGAAATTATGCAGGCTACGTATGATTTGCACTAAAATGTTCTTCAGAAACATGTTTTGACCAGGGTAAGTGCATTAATTGGACTGATATTTATATCCCCTTTCACATGCTTTCTATGGTATGACAAATTGACACCTGGGCCAGTGCAGACATGGCATAGGTGTATGTATGCTCAGTTAGGTGTTTCATATGCAGAAGCTTTGATATTTATTACTGCTGCCAGCAGTGGTCCTATAGGCAGTATTGCAGAGATATCTAATAGCTCCATCACAACTCACTGTGGATGTTTTCTGTCATCCATATCATCTTAATGAGCATCAATATAGGTGTCTCTTAGTGAGGCATGAGAATGTGTCATACCCTGGCATGCAGCTTCATCTAGCAGCAAACAGAGCCTGACAAGAATCTTGACAAGGTATGGTACACTATGCATCCAATAGCTGCACATTGTGGCTGCACCCTCAGTATAACTTAGATTGTGTCAAGCCAGCATATACTGATTTGTTTTCCATTCCACATGTGCCCACAGAGGAATTCTTTGTTTGGTCTGTTACCTGTACAAATAGTGATGACTCTGCCATCTGCCACCACCTTGTTGGTGTCTAATGCAGTGATATCTGATGCACAGTGTATGCAGTATATGCACTACTTAGTATATATTGTTTTTGTCTTGTCATTGCAACACCCTTAATGCATGTATCATATTGTTATGAGTGCATTATGCACATGTGGCCAGACATATATCTATAGCTTTGTACAAGACACTGCCATGTAACTAGCATGTGAGCACTAACCTCTTGTTGTCCTATGCATGTTTCCCTGATTCTTCCTTATTTTCATCCTGTGGTTCTCCCTAATGATGTTTAGCTGCATGTACCTATCCATGTGTTGGGAGGTATCCAGCCAAATGGTATAGCTATTACTGATTTTGCCAGTGCAGCACCTCTAGATGTGTCCAGATATCAAACCTAGGATTTCATTATGGAAAAGTCTCTGTTTTCCTAGATCTTCTCTGGCTATGTGCCTCACTGAAATGGACCTCTTCAGGGTTTTGTGATGACAACAGGCGTGATGAGCCATAGCAAGAGTGAGTAATCAGAGTCATCTACAGAAGGTAAAAATCATAATGTGGGTGTTATGCAGCTACATGTGTGGCCTGAGTTCTTCAAATCTTATATTGTCAACCACCACTGCAGGTCAGTCTTAGTATGTGTATGTATCTGTTCATCTGTTGGCATGTGCATACTTACTACATGTCTTACTGTGGCCTATTTCACATGTGTAGTCACCTTTTGGTGCATGTTGATCCATACTGTGCATATTTTTACTAATATATATCCTACTTTTACAATAGATGCCATGCTTTTTGTAAAGCACGTTCAGTATTTCTATAGACTCAGTAAGGTAGTAACAGTTTGCTTAGCCATGTAATAATCCAAATATCTGGTACAGTGCGAATAACAGAAGACCAGGAACCAAATAGAAAACACACCAAACAAGTCTGTATATGAATTCTGTTTATTGCAGTAAAACACACCAAGATTAAGCGCTTTCGTCTTTCACATAGAAGACTTCATCAGAATAAAGTACACTGATTTGAGAACCATCTTTATACCAGTATGTGTTACATAATACATAAAACTGAGCCAATGATATGGTCAAAAAATCACATGAACAATATTAATTAAACAATATGCTAATATTCAAACTGACCTAGCATGCTACAGATAGAAAACTATTATATATTAAATACCTTCAGCATAGGTCTAAAAGAAACAGGCACAGTAATGCATATAAAAATGTTAAAATGCTTAAAATTTCATATTTTTCTTTCAGGGCTGGAAAAATAGTCAAGGAATCATTTATACCTGGTGGAAAATTAGCTGCTAGTCTGAGTTGCCACACCAGCTCTTTTTTACTTAATAAATTCTTCCAGTCAACCCCCTCAAATTTATGTTCACTGTATCCAGAATACCAAATTTAAAACCTATAACATTGGAACAAGCGAGGGAATGCCTATATAATGCATTTGTGTCCTTCTTGCTTTTGATGTCATTTATGTGCTGATAGATTCTGCTTTTCAATACCGTCGCCATTTTCCCAACATAGAATCCATTGCATGTATTACATAGAGTAAGGTACACCCCTCTGATAGTAAAACAATTACCTTTCTTAAATGTAGCCTTAGATGCCACATTATTAGCAAGGTGGGCTTGGGGTGCTTTAAAAATATTAGTACATTGAGATAACCTTCCACAGGGTGTTGTACCACGACCACCCTCTATCGATAGATTCACCTTATTTTCCATAAGTTGTTTAATATTCATGCCAACTTTGCTAATAAAAAGTGGTTTGCCTCCCACTGCAGTTAACACATCATTATTCACCTTAAATATACTTAATTTCTTTTTTAATATGTTTTTCACTTCATATGATATAGGACTGTATTGCACTATACATGCATGATTGTAAATCTTTGTTTCACCAGGATCTGTAGGGGATATGTTAGTAAATGAGTGGTTCCCTAAGAGGGGCTTATATTTTTGGCCCCATCCTACATATACTTCCTCAATAATTTGTTCCACCATCTGTTTGGGGTAGCTCCTTTCTAAAAACAAATCTTTTAATGTGAAAAATTCCTGCCTCTCATCATTCAAATCTGAAGTCATGCATGCAATTCTTATAGCCTGTCCTTTGACTGAGCTTTTTTTCTGTGAAAGTGGATGGTTACTCATATAATGAAGGTAAGAATTACAAAAAGTAATCTTACGGAATATATTAGATTTAAAACCTGTAGGTGTATGGGAAATTGCCGTGTCCAAATAATGTATAGCTCTAGTGTTGTAATTATAAGTAAATTCCAAAAATGAGGTAGTTTTCTCCAGGTAGTTAATAAAGCCAGAGATATCTTCCACTTTTCCCTTCCACAAAACAAAGATATCATCCAAAAAACCTGCAATATAACTGGATGTTGTTCCAAAATTCTTTGTGGAAAACATATCTTAATTCCCAGCCTAATAGTACTATATTTGGATATATGGGGGCGCTGGCAGCCCCCATGGCAACTCCTCTTGTTTGTTGGAAATATTGGCCCTCAAAGAATAAAAAATTATTCTCTAGAATAAGTGCCATCATTTCACACACCAGGTTTACTTTATCATGATTCAAGGTGGAACATATAAAGAGTGTCTCTTCAAATAATTCTAGTCCTTCTTGCTTAGGAATACAGGGAAAAAAAAGATCTTTCACAGCAATGGTTAAAAATACCAAATCAGCTGCCCATAGGTTTTGTTTAAGCTGTCCTAAAAATTCCCAGTAATCCGTAACTAGATGTGCTGCTCCCACCACTGCATGCTTAGTCATTTTATCTACAAATATTGCCAAATTGCATTTTTTGGAGCCACTGGCAGCAGCAAAGTGTATTTTTGGGATGCCGAATATAACCGGCACCTTAGGATAGGAATGAGCAAGAAAATGAAGGAGGTCATTAATAATACATTTGTCCAAGACATATTCTTCTAAATAACTATCAATATGTTGATATCCAATATGTATTTGGTTCATAGAAACCTGTACATAATTCTTTTCATTGAATAAAATATTCTGCACAATGCTGGAATAATCCTCTGAACTGAATATTACTATACCACCTCCCTTGTCAGGGGTTCATAATAAGCAGTCCCTTGTCCCCCCTCAGTTGATTCATGAGAATTCTCTCATCAGGACTTAAGTTGGCATAAAACTTCTTGTTCTGAGCCCATAATTCATACGTCTGCCTTCGCTGTCCTCTCAAAAACATTAATGAGGGGATGGAGTGGTGGATTGAACACACTATTTTTCTTCAGAATATTTTTGTGTGCACTTGCCTCATTTGTAGGCCCCACTTGATTTTGGGGAAAAAGGAGACGGAAATTGAGCTTCCTAGTGTACATCTGAACATCTAACAAACAGTCAGCAACATCTGGTATTTTGGAAGGAAAAATTTAAAGCAGTTTGAAAAAAGGGAAAAAAACTTTGGTGATGACCCTGTCTGTATAATTACAAATCTTAAAACCTTGAAAAAGTTGCACAATACGTTCAGCTCCAACAATTAATATCTGTCCCTGCCCCTCCTCCGGTTGGAATAACTTTTTTGAATTTGCACTGCATGACTGCATGTGTATTTCCTCTCCTGATTTCTGTTTGCTATCCTTTCTGTGTCTTAATTGCTGAAAATCCTGTGAACCACTTTCATCCATTTCATTATAAACTTCAGCGTAATCATTGTACACATCATCAGCCATATCCCTATCAGCACCAGCAGAATTATTGTGTGTATGAGGGCCATGAACACATTTCTCCACATTTAACCTACTAGTAGGGTAAGCAGATGTGGTTTGATAATGTCTGACATCCCTCTCTAACTTTCTTTTTTTCTTTAAAAACAATGCATTACATTTACTTTCTACCCTGTTAATGATTTTTTCATAAACATCTTGATACTGTGAAAACAACAAGTCATTCACAATATTAGTATTTAAATCTTCTAGGTCTTTTCCCATCTTGGCCTGCATCTGTTCATTGTAAAATAATGCTTTTTCGAGAAGTTGCACCCCTCATTTATCAAATAAACTCACAAAGTCTTCAATCATATTAGCATCATACATTAAACCGAAGGGAAATTTAAAAACTCTCAAGCCTTGTGGTATAACTTTTAAATTGATACATTGTTTTAAATACACAATTTCCATTTGTAAACTTTTGTATTTCAAAAGTCTCTTTTCAAAGAAAAAAATCATGTCCTTAAGTGAACCAAAGTCTTGAACATTCCCTGCTACATGATTTATGTTATCTTGGAAGTCAAATGCTTTAGGAACTAAAGCACCAAATTTACCATGAACATCACACTGAACAACTCTAAGGCCAGAAGCCTATCACAGCCCTTAACCCTTTGCATGGATGAAAATTTATTAAGCCTCATTTCTGAGGAAAAAAGCATATCAGTACATTTAGCTGCCTTTGGAGACTTTACATTGATGCCAGAAACATCCTTACTGATAGAATTCAGGTCTGAGCCATGGTAAACAGCTCCATTGTTGCCTCTGTGAACCAGAAATCCACCATGATGAATGTCAGCTTCCACAATGACATCAAAAACAAGAAGGACACAAATGTATTATACAGGCATTCCCTCGCTTGTTCCAATTTTATAAGTTATAAATTTGGTATTCTGGATACAGTGGACATAGATTTGAGGGGGGGGGGTGACTGGAAGAATTTATTAAGAAAATAAGAGCTGGTGTGGCAACTCAGATTAGCAGCAAATTTTTGGGTCTATATTATTTCTTCAACAGCTTAGGTTGTTGAATGCTCAATGATCGACACCTAAGCATCAAAGTTTCAAAATCGTGAACAGCCATATACACAAATTCTTTCCTTGGGAAAGAATTTGCTTGGCCTTTATCGGGGATTTGCCTTATCCCCAATGTAGAGCGATGTCAGAGTTGGTATATTTAGTTGGAGGAGGGTGTGGGAGGCACAGCCCCTCACTATATTTAGGTTGAAAAGTTAATTTTATTTCCGGACGGCCTAGTAATTTGTTCCCGAGGAAAGAATTTGCATATATGGCCGTTTGCAATTTTGAAACTTCGACGCTTAGGTGTCGATCATTAAGCATTTGACAACCTAAGCTGTCGAAGAAATAATATAGACCCTAATTTTCCACCAGGTATAAATGATTTGACTATTCTTCCAGCCCAGAAAGAAAAATCTATGAAATTTTAAGTATTTTAATATTTTTATATGCATTACTGTGCCTGTTGTTTTAGACATATGATGAAGGTATTTAATATATAATAGTTTTCTATTTGTAGCCAGCTAGATCAGTTTGAATATTAACATTTTGTTCAATTAATATTGTTCATGTGATTTTTTTTACATGTGATTTTTTGACCATATCATTGGATGCATTTTATGTATTATGTAACCTGTACTGGTATAAAGATGGTTGTCAAATCAGTGTACTTTATTCTGATGAAGCCTTCTATGTGAAAGACGAAAGTGCTTAATCTTGGTGTGTTTTTACTGCAAAAAAACAGAGTTCGTATACAGGCTTGTTTGGTGCATTTTCTATTTGGTTCCTGGCCATGTAATAACCCAATAACCCAAGTACCCTTATTGACCATAGTTAGATGGTCATTAGCTGAGTAATTTTGTGATCAGTACCAGCTGCCCTTGTCCATGAGGAACATAGGTACCTCCTCCAGGGTGAATTTATGTTCACCCATCCAGTTGTCAAGGTTGTGTTTGAATAGGGTCATTGAGGAGTTCTGCTTCACATGGAGTGGGAGCTTATTCTAGAGTAGCAGCAATCACTGAGAGATATATCTGTCTCTCCAGCATGTTCTGTTAATGTCACATCCTAGGTTGAGATCACTGGGCAAGTTATTCTTGCCCCATTTGATTTGTGGATGTGGAGCATTTCTATTAGGACAGGGTCTGAGACTGCTCTGTAGGCCAGGCACAGGTTGCCTCTTAGCAGCTTTGATGATACAGAGTACAGTGACAGGTCTTTCTGTCTTGCCATATATGTCATGTTTTTGAAGCTCTGAATTATCTTGGTTCGAAACCTCTGTAGTCTCTCCAGGTGCTGCAGGTGTCTGGTGAGGTACATACAGAAGGGAGCTTGTACTCAATTAGTGGTCTGATAAGGGTCAAGTACAGCAGACCTTTAACCTCCCTGGTCTTGGATGTGATGCCCTTATTTATAGGTTCATAGGTAGGTACTAGGCTATCCGCCCAAGGGCATTTATAAGCCTATCCAGAATGCGTTGGCTTTCGCCTCCCTTTTAAATTAGTTTCCTGGGCCTCTGTCTAGCAGGGCCACTGAAGTGATCTCAGGGGTAAATTTATGATTTCCCATCCACTCGTCAAGATTCCTCTTGAAGAGAGTCAGTGAGGGGCTCTGCCTAACATAAACTGGTATTCTATTCCAGAGCGAGGGAAGTCTCTGGGACAGGAATCTATCCCTCCAGCATATCCTGTTTATTGTTATGCTGAGGTTTAATTCACTGGAGCATGTGGCTCTAAGAGATTTGGTTTTCTTGAGGTGGAGCATGTCCATTAATTCCAGGTTGGACATGGCCTTATACGTCAGGCAGAGATCACCTCTGAGCAGACGGTAAGCAACCGAGTAGAGATGGAGTTTCTTTAGTCGAACTGCATAGGGTATTTCTTTGAGGCACATGATCCTCTTGGTGAGTTACTTCTGTGGTCTTTCCAGCTGTTGCAGGTGTCAAGTAAGGTACATACCAAATGGGGCATTGTACTCTATTATGGGCCTAATGAGTGATGAGTAGAGGGCCACAATGACCTCTCTTGATTAGGTGGGCTACATAGAAGGAATTTCTAACCACTTTGGCAATGAGATTATCAAAGGAGAGGTTGCTATCTACCTGGGTCCCCAGGTCCCTAATTACATTTTCCGTACTTAGTGGATTACCACCTATGTGGTAATTCGTGGGCACTTTTTTTTTTCCCAAAGGGGATGACTATGCATTTTTTGGCATTCAGCTTGAGGGCATGGTTTTGACACCAGGTATCTGTTTCTGTAAGACCATTCGGGAGGATGTCTGTGTCAGCTGAAGAGTCGATTATGGTCCCCAGTTTGCAGTCATCTGTGAACTTGGTCAACCATAGTCCTCCTGTGCTTGCCTGTAGCTCAGAGAAGTATATACTGAACAGGAGGGGTCCCAGGACCAAGCCCTGTGGGATGCCACTTGTAACTGGTTTAGAGTCAGACATGGCACCCACAACTCTGACCATGTGTGTTCTATCTGTGAGCCAGTTGGCCACCCATCTCGTGACATACGGGATAATGTTCAAGCTGGTGAGCTTGTCTATGATGCCAGAGTGGGGAATGGTGTCGAAGGCCTTAGTGAGGTCCAGGTAGGCTGTGTGGACTACCTTTCCTTCATCTATGGCCTTGGTAACTGTTTCAAAGATGTCAACAAGGTTTAGGAAGCAGGACCTGCCTTTAACAAAGCCAAATTGGGTAGGGTCCAGTGTCTGGAGGTTCCCAATGTTTCTGT
This sequence comes from Protopterus annectens, assembly GCF_019279795.1. Taxonomy (NCBI): domain Eukaryota; kingdom Metazoa; phylum Chordata; order Ceratodontiformes; family Protopteridae; genus Protopterus; species Protopterus annectens. The sequence goes on along the minus strand of NC_056727.1, from coordinate 457,819,925 downwards.
TTATGAGTTCCATAATGATTCGCTCCATAGCTTTGCAGACCAAGCTAGTCATGCTTATAGGGCGATAGTTCCCAGGTTCTGTTGTGGCACCATCTTTGTGGAGTGGGATGACTGTTGCTGTACGCCATTCTTTGGGTACATAGCCTGTGGTAAGACTGAGTCTGAACAGTGAATTTTGGTGAGGGTTTAGTTCCTTTTGGAGCTCGCGTAAGACGCAGCCTGGGACACCATACGGTCCCACTGATGCTGTGTTCTTAGCTTTGGAGAGGGCTGTTCTTACCTGCATGTCCGTGATGTCTAGGGCTCTGCATTCTTCTGGGATGGACACGGGCCCTTTTGGGGGTGAGGGGGGGTGAAGTTAGCACTGAACTTCTCAGCCAGGATGTTGGCAATGTCAGTTGGTTCAGTGTATTTTTTGCCATTTTGCACTAGCTCAGAGCATATCTGAGAGTTGCCACCTAGATTTTTGACATAGCTAAAGAAGGCTTTGTGGTTATCTTTAGAGTCCTTGGTAATTTTTCTTTCGAAACTGGCCTTGGATGATTTTATGAGGGATCGTAGTTTCTTGCTAATATTGATCAGTGATGCCTTTCCTTTTTGGGATTTTCCTCTATCATGTAGTAATTTCCTCCTTCTGTTATATAGCTTATTTATGGCCAGGGACCACCAGACTGGTTTCTTCTTTTTGGAGGAGTGAGTCTTGGTTTTACTTGGGATGGCTCGATCCATGTATCTCTGTAGATGCTCATAGAATGCACTTGTAAAGGATTCTGCGGTTTGGGTAGCATTATCCTTTAGCAAGGGGGCTTTGAAACTTTCCAGCTCGGGCTTGAGAAGTGTGAAGTTTGCTTTTGAAAAGTTTTTCACAGTGGTTTGCTTGACTGGGGGTGGGGTTGGGATATGGATGTCCAGTGTGATTAGTTTATGATCTGATCTTACCAGCGAGGGGTTTACCTCTGGTGTGGAGCACTGATCCCCCATGTTGGTGATGATCAGGTCCAGTATGTTATCACCTCTTGTGGGCGTGGTGACCAGCTGTTCCAGGGCATTTGAGTTTATAAACTCTAAGAAGTGTTGGGCAAAGGAGTTTGTACTTGAGTAATTCTCTCAGTCAATGTTTGGGTAGTTGAAATCTCCCAATATCATGGTGTTAGGTAGGACCTTTATATTTTCCAATGTTCTCAGAAATGCTGAGTAGGGGTCCTGAGACAAGGTAGGTGATCTGTAGCAGGCTACGATCTGAAAAGCAACTTTGCCCACTGTTAGTTGCACATGGATGGTCTCCGAGGCCTCGTGATGTGCTACTAACCTGGAGGTGTGGGTATCCTTTATGAAAATGGATACACCCCCTCCTTTTGTATTTCAGTCTGGGTTCTGGGGCTGAAGGTTATGGTATGAGTTGTAGCCTGGTAGTGCTGGGGTGCTCTCTGGAGCTTTGAACCAGGTTTCTGTTACTGCACAGATATTGATTTGCTCAATGCTAAGGAGTGCCTCGAGTGCGTGCATTTTGAGGGTTAGACTTCTGGCATTGAGTAGCATTACCCTCAGTTTCTGGTTTCTTGTGATGTTTATGGAGGCGGGTTTGTCTTTTGAGCCTTGCCTAAAAAAGGCACTATGGGAGTGGCAAGAGCCTTGGCCAGTATTCAAAAGCCTAAGGATGACAGGTGCAAGCCATCTCTGGCGAAGCAGCGTGGCTTGTCAAGCATTTCATCCCAGGCTGACAGACACTGGATCCCCTTTGAATGACACCAATAGCTTAGCCAATTGTTAAAACTGATCATTTTTTTCCTCGTACTGTGGCATCATTCTTGGTGAGGGCAAGATGTTACTCAAGGTCAGGGTCATACCGGCCTGGGATACATGATCAGAGAGCTCCTCTATGTCTCTTTTTATGTAGTCCAGGGAGGTACGTCTCAGGTCATTCACACCAACATGTACAATGGCAGAGTCATATTTGTACTTGTTTTGGAGTGACCTGAGTGCTTGTGTTATGTGGCGGATCCTGGCACCCGACAGGCAGCTCACAGTAACCTTCTCCTTGTTCAGTCTAGTGAGTGGGACGTCAGTGTGCCTAACAATAGAATCACCTATTACTAGTGTATTGGGTGTGTTGTTGTGCCTTAAGGGCTGTGGTTGCGTGGTACACTGACTTTGTTAATTATGTGACATGTGATTGTTGTTTGAGGGTGGAGGTTGCTTGGATGTCTGCTTTGGAGGTATCTGCTGCTTAGACAGATTTTTATTTAGAGCCTCTGAGTATGCTTTTGAGTATTTATGTGTGTTGTTTGCTGGTGCATGTATGACTGTTTTATGTGAGACTGGAAGTGTGGTGCAAGTGTTTCCCTTCTCCTCCTGACTGGCTGTTCCAGCCTTGGGTTGAGATAGTATGGCCTCCAGTTTGGCTGTATAGTTGCATCTCTCACATACATTTGTGTTTGTTGGAAGGAGGAGAGGGTTGTCCGTGTACATGAGGCAATTATAACATTGCCTCAAGATTCCTAGATTCACCAGTTGGACTAGAGAGTATACCTGAAACTGCCCTTTGGACATGCCTGTATGGATAACTGAACTGTTTTACTGATTGCCCGGTAGGGACGAAATAGGGAACATTGAACTATTGTATAGTAAAGGGGGAGGTGTTGTGTTAGCGTTTATTAGTGCTTACTGAGAGCTTCGAGCAAGTGCTGGGCTGTAAAAGGAAAGTTAGAGTGCTTAATTTGAGAATTTGAGTTGTTCTAAGGGAAAAATTGAAGAGCAGACTTCGTGGAGCCTGGAATAGTTTAACCCTAGCTAACCAGTGTTGCGCGGTGCACAAAACCGTGCAACTGCGGGTTTTAAGGCAGGTAGATGAAAGAGATAGAAATTAGCCCAAAACGGCCAATAAAATACAAGTTGCTGGGCTGTGACCATTCCTCCAGGGACAGATAGGCTGCTCAAAGCTCCCCACTCTCACTGGTGAACAGAGAAACTTCCTCCTATTCAAGTAAGGATATGGGCAACACAGGAACTTATACCACAGTCCTGAATTCAGCAGAACCTGAAAACTGGACTAGACTTTCTTAGAAAAGGCGGGAAACAAGAATTTTTTTTTTGTTTTTTTTTTCTTTTTAGACAGAGATACAATGAAATGTCATAAAAACACTTTAAATGCTTATATCAGGCTAGTACACTTTAGTGTGTAGCCTACAACAGTTAAACAGCACAAAAAACAACTTTAAATGACTTATAAAAGTGCTAACAGCAAAGAAACAGTTTTAGTATGCAGCAAAGAGTTTTTTAAAGCTCAGAATTGCTAGAAATCACTTATGAGATGCACAATGTAGAATGATTTTCTTACCACTACAGACACACAGTGAAAGAAGTTTAGATTGCTATCAACTTGTGTTCCCAAGTCTAACACCACTGAGTTTGAACTTACAGGGCTGCTATCTATATCATAATTAGCAGGGGCTACTTCTTTGACAAAGGGGATAATGAGACATTTTTTTGCATTAAGTTTTAGTCCATGAGTTTGGGCACCAATCATTTGTCAGTGTCAGCAATTTCTGTAATACGTTAATATCACTGGGGGACTCTATGATTGTGCCTGGTTTACAGTCATCTGCAAACTTGTTAAGCCACAGGCCATCTACCTTCACCTGGACTTTAGAGAAATAGATTCCAAAGAATAGCGGGCTCAGCACAGATCTTTGTGGTACCCCACTGGTAACTGGTCTATTGGTGCAGGTGGACTCCCCAACTTTGACAGTGTGTGTTTTGTAGGGTAGTCAGTTTGCTACCCCTCTAGTAATATATGGGTTAATCCCCAGCTAGGAAGTTTCTGTATGATACTGGAATGTGCGACTGTGTCATTGTTGGCTAAATCAAGATAGGTGGTATATACTGGTTTTGCCCTCATCCAGGGCTTTGGTGACATTCTCAAAGAAGTCCACTAGGTTTAATAAACAAGCTCTGCCCTTGACAAAACCAAAGTGGTTCATGTCAAGAGTTTGAAGGCCGATAAGGTCCATGACGATTCTTTCCATAGCCTTGCAGATAAAGCTGGTTAGGCTGATGGGTCGACAAGTTCCCAGGGTCAATTGATAGACCCTCTTTATGTAAAGGGATTACTGTTGCTGTCCTCCACTCTGCTGGGACAAAGGCAGTTCTCAGGTTATGGTTAAAGAGAGTGCTGAGTGGTTCCACTAGGTCTTGTTTTAGATTGTTCAGTAAGCAGCCTGGGATGTTATCTGGTCCCATAGAGGCCATGTTGTTGGCCTTGCAGAGTGCTTGCATGACCTGTTCTTGGGAGATGCTTAGTAGAGGACTGATGTCAGGAATGCTTTGGAGTATGTCTGGTGGGGACAAGGGGATGACATTATTGCCAAATCTGTTGGCTAGCAGGATGGAAATTTCCTTAGGTTCAGTGTGAGTGGTGCCATCCAGTATAAGTTCAAAACACGGCTGGGTATTTCCTTTTAGGTTTTGGATGTAGCTAAAGAATGCCTTATGATTGTTTTTAGCTAGCGATGCTAATTTAGACTCATAGCTACCCTTAGAGGACTTAACAAGATGTCTGATTTGCTTGTTCAAGCTCTGGAGGGTATTCCTCCTCTATTAAGTAAGTTCCCTCCTGTTCTTAGATATCAGTTTCTTTCCCTTGTTGTATAGCTTATATATACTTACAGTCCACCAGGGTGGCTTGTCTTTTTTGGGAAGTGATTTTGTTCCTGTTGGTTACAGCCGAGTCAGTGCATTTGTTTAAATGGGTGTAAAGGACATTGTGTATTTTTCCTCATAGAAGTCATTCTTGGCTATGTTGGCAAGGGCTTTAAAACATTTTATACCATCGCTTAGCAGACAATAGTTTGCTTTGGAGAAATTTTTCATTTTTTTTAATTCTGTGGGAGTGTCAGATTTGATCTTTACTTCAAACAAGACAGATTTATGGTCTGACAGGTGAACACACAGAGGCTAGTGCAGTGTACCCCCCCCCCCATGTTGGTGAGCACTAGGTCCAGGACATTTGAGCACCTTGTGGGGGTGCAGACCAACTGTTACAGTGCATTTGAATTAACAAAGTCCAGGAACCTCATAGCGATTATGTTTGTGCTCATGTAAGTCGCCCAGTCGATGGAAGGATAGTTGAAATCTCGCATGACCAAGGTGCTTGGCCATACACTGAACAACTCTAGCAAGTCCAGGTAGGTGTTGTGCTTCTCCTGGTTTATGCTAGGGGACCTGTAGCTAGAGATGATGTGAAGGGGTATTTTACCTGTAGTTATTTGGACCTGAAGTAGCTCAAGTGAGTCATACTGTTTTACCAGTCTCGAGGTGTGTTTGGATTTAATGAAGATGGATACACCTCCACCTCTGGTTCTTTCATACTAGTTTTTGGGTCTGAACATGTGAAAGCCATTGTAGCCTTGTACAGCAGGTATGCTGTCAGTGGTCTTAAACCAAGTTTCAGTGACTGCACAAAGGTCAGCATATTCCAAGGTGGGAAGTGCTTCCAGGTCGTGCAGTTTACTGTTTACGCTCCTAGCATTAAGCAGCATGACCCTGAGTTTGTCTTTAGTGGATATCTTTGTCAGAAGTTTTGTTGTTTGGACATTGTCTAAAAAAGGCACTATGGGCGGAAGCATCTTTGCCAGTATCCAGAAGCCTTGAGGAGAAAGGTGAAGGCCATCTCTGGCCTATCGACCATGTCTTCCCAGGCAGACAGATACTGGATCCCCCTGGATTGACACCAGAAGCTAAGCCAATTATTGAAATCAATCATTTTTTTATCTGGAACGTGGCATCATCCTAGGTAAAGGTAGAATGCTGCTTAGGGCTAGGGGCATACCTGCCTGGGACACATAATCTGAGACTTCGGTCATGTCTCTCTTCATGTAGTCCAAAGAGTTATGTCTCAAGTTATTCACACCAACATGTACTATGACAGAGTCATAATGGTACTTGTTGCTGAGTGACTTGAGTGTGTGCATGATGTGATGAATCCTGGCACCTGACAGGCAGCTGACTGTGACCTTCTCCTTGTTCTGCCAGATGAGGGGGATATCTGTTTGTCTCACTACTGAGTTACCTATGACAAGAACATTAGCTTTTGAGGTGTTTTATCTTAGGGTCTTAATTGTTAAAACACTGATATATGTATTGTTATATGTAGTGGTGGATTCTGTTTGTGTACCATTATGTGTATGTTGTTTGTACTTGGAAGGTCTCTGGTCTTTTGGTAGGCTGTTAGAGAACACCTCCGCATATGTGGGTTTATGTGTCTTGACCTTATCTTCTGTGAGAGGGGAGCTGTGTGTGCTGACAACCTGTTGTATGTCTTGCATATTGTTATGTGAGAGGACGGATTCTAATTTCATGCTAGTTACATCTGTCACATGTGTTTTTTTGCTTTAGGATCATGTGGTTGTCAGCATACATGAGGCAATTACTACATTGCCTCAGAATGCCCATGTTGATCAGGTTGGCTGGAGAAATGGTGGTCCATCCATTATGGCAGGTATATATTGTAGCAACCAGTGGGGATGGGATAGATGGACCTGTGTTTGCTTGTGAGGCTAACAAAGGTGGCTATTCTGTGGAGGGCTAAGTGTGGAATACTGCATCAACTCCTCAGAATGCGCAACTGAGTTGCTTGCTAGGTAGCAATGCACAACTGCATTGCTCAAAGAGGGAGAGTGGAGCTAAGGAGGGTTCTCTAGCAGATATCAAGGGAAAAATTGTGTTTCTAAGCATTTGCGTCTATAAACGGCAGTGCTAAGCCCTGAAGTATGGTGTGCAGCTGCACATAAATGTAGGGTTTAAACACAAGGAAAGTTAAACAGTTTTAATGCAAATTAATCAATAGGAAAGTTCAAAACTGAGCCTTTTTCTGACAATACCCAGCTCAGATGGGTCCTGGGCTACACATGTCTGTCCTAAGGATGCAGGAGGGCTTTCTTAATGTAAGATAGCTGGTTTTGGTGCTCAAGTAATACTAAGCAGCATAGATTCAGCAAATCTAAATCTAGCCTATGCTATGAAATACAGAACTACTAGAAAGCAAATTACAGTTAAAAAAGTGCAATGCAAGCTTAAAATATACTTAGTTTTTGTTGAACACAGTGGATATTGCCTTGGATTTAGTTCAGATTCACTCCAGATCTCTGACCCTAAGTTCATAAATTAGTACTAGGCTTACTGTCCTTGTGGGCTATTCTAAATCCAGCCTGTTACCCACTGTGAGAAACAAACCTTGCACCTTGTGGCTATAAGGTGAACACCTTAACCACTATGCCAACCTCCCACCCTATGTGAGGGTCAGTTAGGTAGGGTAGGTGAGGAAGGAGATGCAGACAATCAGGACATACAAGTTCAGACATAGGTATGGTGATAGACATAAAAGTTTGGGTACACCATGATTGTGGATAGGTAGGGGACATCAGAGGCACATGCCAAAGAAATGAGCAAACAGTGAGAATCTAGTTCTCCCCTCATAACTGTCATCACTGTCCCATTCCTCAGTTCCCTATGAGACTGCTTGATGTGGCAGTCTTTTTTTCTATTTTAATGAGCAATCTCTGCAGGTGGCTGATGCGGGCACCAAGGCCAGTCTCTATTAGATCATGTGCCACCCCTGGCAGCTCCTGGCAGGTGACATAATCACTGCCTCCACCAGTACTCCTGGATAGTACCATTGCACCACCATTCAGGGCAATGCTACCTGATCTGAATGGGACATGTAGGGCAGGAGTTGTTGAGGCAGCTCCCAGGTTGCATCCCAGAGGTGTTAGGTGTTAACGTGGCACCTGGTGGAGGGTTGGCAGGATGAGACTCAATGATTGGCCCACCTCCCTGTGTTAAAATGCATTTGGTTTGTTGGAAGAAAAGTATAGCATCAGAATGGCATGATTCCAGGTAACCCACTAAAAAGGAGAGAGAGAGAGAGAGAGAGAGATAGAGAGAGAGAGAGAGAGAGAGAGAGAGAGAGAGAGAGAGAGAGAGAGAGAGAGAGAGAGAGAGAGAGAGAGAGAGAGAGAGAGAGAGAGAGAGAGAGAGAGAGAGAAATAAGGGGTGTGGGTGAGACAAAAAAAGAAAAAAGATGATTAGAAACAGAAATGCAACATTTGTGCTTTATTACAATAAATATCCTTTTCTTATTATAGTAGCTGTAGAGCTTTCACAATCCCATAAATTACTGGGAATTGTTACAAGTAATCCTTGGAATATGCACATATTCCATATATGTTTTTAAGGATGCTACAGGTTAACTTAACCATGGGTGCTGGAACCACAGAGCTAGGGATATGTGTGTGTGTGTGTGTGTGTGTGTGTGTGTGTGTGTGTGTGTGTGTGTGTGTGTGTGTGTGTGTGTGTATGTGTGTGTGTGTAAAATGCCCCAGTAAGTTATATCTGGTGGTTACTGCTACTTAAACTCAAACAAGATCCTGAATTCTCTACCCATACCACAACTTGTGATATGGGGAGTTGAGTCGATAGCTCTCAACTGTCCAGATTTTCGCAGAATATTTGGTTCATACTTTTGGACTGTTCCTCTTAAAATTTGTGGTTTTCTGGCAAATCAGTGAGATGTGAATTCACTAAATAATGATAGCCCTTTAAGTTTCAGTCTTCCTATATTTCAGTAAACACATGGTAACACAAAACACTTTTATTTTAGCAACTTTCCAGGATTATACAAGCAATATTTAAAATGTGTCCCTGGTTTTGGGCCTTTGCCCCCCTCCCCCAAATACATTTTGGCTTTTTCCAGATTTCTTGTGCTGTGAAGTTGAGAGATTTAGTTGTGTCAAGTGGATTTTACAAGGAGCAGAGAACTTCAGGAGAAGGGAAGTTTAGTGCTACTTATGCTAAGCTGCATGCATTGCTAGTAGTACAACAGATAGTATATGTGTTTTTGATGCAGAAGGCTGTGGGTTCTACTCCCACCATAAACAGTTGGATTGCTGATATTGTACTTTAAAGGGAGTGGAAGCTGCAGTCCTATGAATGTCTTCCTTTGGAGGAGTTACCTAGTAACTATGCTTCTGTTATCAGTTTGCCATCCATTCCCCATTGCAGAATTACTAGCTTATCATTTTTTTAATGTAGCATAGGCAATTTATTCTTTGAGGGCAACAGGCACTTTATTTGTAGATGAAACAATGAAATATAAAGTTGTTTGCCAGCAGCAACCTCTTCATTAGTTACAGATCCCTTTAATATGGAATTCTTTAGATGATTTATTTCTGCAGAGATTTTGCATATTTACTGATAACAACAACTGATATTGGTAGATTGTAATGACAGAAGTTTAAGTGGCCTTTTATGGTTAAAATTTTCTGAAATGGGTAGTTTTGTTATTATTGGTTCATACATTTTGTTTCATTGCTTAGTAGAAGACTGTTCCAAACTATAAATTTAAAACACATTCCAACAAGTGGTGCTGTATTATACAAGGAATATAATTTAATACAATCAAGTTAATACAATCAGGAAGGTCAATCAAAGAATGCATACATGTATGCTTGTTCACAGAGTACAGGAGATCAAAATAGGGGAAGAAATCAGTCACCAGTGGAGTCCCTCAGAGTTTGCTGCTGAGACTTTTTCTGTTTGACACATACATCTTAAAAGTAAAAGGAAATACCTAAGGACTTTGATTGACTAAATTTGAGATGACTGCAAGCTAGGAGCAGTTAGTGAATATCCAGATTACTTAACCATCATACAGGAAGGTTTGTCCCAAACAATAACTGATGCCAGAACCATGAATTGAAACTAAACTCCAAGAAATACATTATCGTATCATTTGGGAAGTCATCTACTCCAGGGTAATGCCAAACTGACAATGCCCCCTGAGAACTGACCCAGGTGTTTGGCATTTGGGAACTTGTATGTACAGTGACCTAACCTTTGACTAACATGTGCCCAGAGTTATAAGAAAGTCTTTCTATATTGCACAGCTTATAAACAAATTGATTGTGACTAGATCTAGAGATGTTATTGTCCCCCTTTACAAAGCCATCTGTCCAGACCCATGCAACAATTGGAATACCCACAGAGATACTTTACTTAAAGGATACAGGTCCTATACAATAGGTCTTGCATGGACCACCTCAAAGATTTATTACTATACTCAGTATGCTACAAAGTGCTTAGAGGTGACATGTCTGGCACACAAGGCATCCTCTGACCTAATATAGATGGACCTACTGAACATCAGCAAGTCAAATGGCATCAGAAATACTCAGTCCTGGTATCTAAAGTGAATGTTGTGGAGCGATGGATATATATCACAGAGGCTACCACTGTTCCAGAACAGACTATCCATTCAAGTAAAACAAAGCTCATCCCTGTCCATATTCAAATACAACTTGGATCTAAGGATGGGTAATAGAAAATGTACTCCAGAATTGCTCCTCATGCCACTAATGGATAGAGGCAGTTCCTAAATGCTGCATCCCTTACACAGGTATCCTCAAATTATTTATAGTATGATGACATTTATTCTCACTAGGGCTAATATACATTTATCAGCCATGGGATAGGTAAGACTAATCAGGAAATGTTAATTAAAGCACCAAAAGGGAAATTGGCTGTTTAATACGTCCTTCAAGTGAATGTATGTTGTGGTAGTAAATAGTTTTAAAAAAATTAACCTTTTTTAGATCACTAAGTGCCCCTCTCACCCCCCCCCCCCATCTTCAACAGCTTCCAGCACCTCTGAACTTAACAACATGGTATTAAAGCCAATATTGCTGCATTTCAAATTGAAAAATGATACTTACTGAATGTGAATTTGTATCTTATTTGTGGGAATTGAACCCACATAATATGATTATACTATTACACTTAAGTAATACAATTACTAGCAGGCACAGAAGAAAGCATGCATGCTTGCTGTTACAGTTAAGATATCCAAGCTGAAGTTGATACTTATCTATGGAATCACAATATATCTACTACAGTTTGGGTCAGCTGTGCTACAGACATACCCATTGCCTCTCTGAGAAGCTCCTATCTCTCAGCATATGCTTACCTGTTCACTGTGAATTCCTTTGTAGATGTAAAATAAAGAAGGAGAGAAAAAGAGACCTGAAAGCATTGTGCATACCAGCCTTGGCTATCTACACCATTCTATATAATTTCAAGTTGCTTACTTACACAACTGGAGGGTGTCAGCAGTTTGAAACTCATCCAGCCACTGGTCGAGTTGTGCCTGCTTTTACCTCTTATGGTTACTGTAGTGGTGCCAACACTGCTCCCCAGTGCATGGTATGCCAGTAATACTAGAGACAGCATTGGCTAGGCTGTTCCAAGCCTCAGCCTTGTACTGAGACCTGGTATAGTCCTGCTGCAGCAGCCTATAGCTGTAATACTTCACAAGGAGTGCAACAAATATTTTTGACTCCTCCACACCCCACCTCTGTTTCCTGAACTTAGCGCCATCCTTCTCATCTCTTGCCATGTCTGTAAAGGTCATCCAACAACAGTTGCAGTGGTTTCCTGCCAATCTGTGATATCACTTTTTACGACCAGTGTGCAAAGATGTGCAATCATGCCAACTGCATTTGCATGGTGGTAAGCAAAGAGAAGTATTATGAGACAAAGAGAAAAGGAGTTTGTGAAACAGCAATGATGATGTGACATTTGGCATTGATTTATGGCATGTGTGCTGCTATACCTGGTCAAACCTTGTGCAATGGTCAACTCTAAAATGCTAAATGACTTGACATTTAAGCCATGACTTTGGGGGATCAATGGGATGACTTGACACAGATTTGTGAGGACTTGCACACTGTTAAATGTAATTTGCACAAGATGGGATTCAAACCTATGTAAAAGAAAATGTATACACCTCCAGATAGGTGACTATTCCTCATTGCCATAGAAGAAGTGCTTGCTGGCTATGGTCATTACAGACATACAGTTTAAAGAGTAACTGGTGCTATACTTCAATTAAGCTTGTGTGTGTGTAACATTAAAAGGTCCTGGCTTATGCATTCTCACGTGTGATGCAGGACTAATGTCTGACAATATTCTGAAAATTAATAGACTTGCATGACTTTAATAATATTGTTTGGAGTTATGATACATACTTCATAATACATTCTGTTTTACAGTTATACTTAGGTTATGGGAGGGGTGTAGATGATTGTCAGTAAACTACTGTGTTCATCAGAGATATACAACTGCATTTTTTATTGCATAATAATCATTGTCATGGTAAATCAGTTAGAATCATTATGCATATGATTATGCAAGCAGTAATGATACTTTTTTGTCAATCAACCTACTATATATATATATATATATATATATATATATATATATATATATATATATATATATATATATATATATATATATATTGATGTATATATATATTGATATGTAGCATTTCCTTTATAATCAAACTTTTGTGAAAAATTGCAGTGATACAACTTTATTAAAATGCTGGATTTGAACCCTGGCTCACCTGTGTTCTGACCATAAACCCTCTTCACTTATACCTGGAGCAGAGGAAAAGCTACAGTAGACGTATTTTCCACACTCATTACTGTCCAGAGTGCTGATGGCCCCACATTGTCACTGAACCTGTTTGCATGAAAAAGAAGGCAAACCAAATTAAAATTTTCAATATTTTCCTTAAATAGTTAAACCTATTTGCACATAGGTAGGCAAAGTGCAAATGTAAAAGGCAATAGCGGACATATATTACTTGTGTAAATATTCATTACGACCCTTCCTCAGGAAAAATAACTACTGTGGGACTCCAACCCCCTTTATCCACGTTGTCTCTTTTTTAGCTCAATGTATTTACACCTTGTGCCAAAGAGACATTCAGATAACAAGTTGAATTTCTGCAGTCATTACCATTCATGTTGCTGACTACCAGACAATGCTACTAAGCATGTTTGCAGCATATAAGGTGACTGAAATGAAATGTTTACTTTTTGAGCAGCTAACCATGTTTCTGCCATGCCACATACAACACACAAAGGTTAAACAATTAGTACTGAATTTGAATCATCAGAGTATTGCACAGCTGAAGTGGGTTATCACACTTTGCTACACACACAGCTTTGCAATACCAGTCAAATCATTTGCATACAAGAAATTCATGTTTCATATCCAGTATTAACGTCATACAGATGAGCATTCTCGGTTGTACATGTGTGGCTAACATATTTAGTACACTGAGTGATCACACAATTATTTATGAATATGTTTTCAAAAACACAGCTCTGCCATCTCTTTGCCTTCTGGTCATTCTTCCCTTTTCTCTGCTTTACTACCAGACATGCAATCTGTAGTGCATTTCCTATCATTTTTCTTTCAAGGTGAGATACAAATGCATAACATTGAACAACAGTTTTTAGCAAAGGCAGGAGATTTGTGCTATTATGGCCAAAAGAAAATTATACATGTGTTGTGTTTACTTTTATTTAAAAGCTCACTAATTGTTGATATAAAACCAATTTGATTACTCAATAAAGATATTGGGAAAAAAAGCTCAGTGCAGTTAGTTCCATACTTTGTAAGTATATCCTTGCTGATACAATGACTGCAGGGAAGGGTGTCTGAATTGCTGTTATGTTTTCCTTCATTCAGCGTAATCATTCACATTTGCAAGCTATTTGCACCTAATAATGTTGTAGGGCCTACACTATGTTGGCATCTGCTACACAATGTCAAAAGTTTTACATTCAGCAATTCTAATAAGTTCACACCTCAGTTGCTTCTTAAGAGTACTCGGAGGGCTGACTCTACACTATTAAAAGGTAACTATGTAGCTAGGGACCTTGAAGGTGAGGACACTTGTTTGCAGACAAAACTGAAGTGCAGCATTTCTTTGAAGGAGACGTCTCTGCAGAGAAGCACTTATTTTGCTAAAGTGAGTTTATATTATTCAAGGACATTTAGATTGTAACCTTTTAGACAGGTATTTATGTAGCCAGTAGAAACATGAAGGTTGAAATACTTACACTTCTTATAATTCACTGTTGCCAAAAGCAATTATTGCAGGGCTTTAAATTTGTGAGGTAGACATACAGTGTCTGTGATGGAACATTTGCTGGGAGGGAGGCAGCATCCACATGGCTGTAGGGCCACAACTTCATTTGGTGTTAGCCAATGTGGCCGTGCCTGATCCTGCTCCTGCACTGGCACAACCTCCACTGCTCCACCAGTGATTAAGGAGTCCACACCCAGATATGGTTGACCATGGGTAGCCGTGAAGAGAGCTCATCCAGCAGACATCATTCCTGTTCAGGTAGCACCACCATATCTGACCGTGGCCATGGATGTACCAGTGCACCTACTAGCAGAGCCAGTTTTCATGTTCTGGAGCAATGATGCTGAACTGATACCTCTACCATGCACAGTTCACACCTGCTCAGCAGAGATTGGCTGTGCTCATGCAGACATTCACACACACATTCCACATATAGTGCCCATACAGGTTTTCAGGTCATCCTGTCTTTGTGCCCCTTTAATATTATGTACATATATAGTATATATAGTCACTGGCATGCTGTAACATAGCATTCCGGAAATGGTATAGCATCCTGGATGCTGATGCCTGTGACACCCCAACATGTCTCCTGTGGGTCACTGAAAGGTTCCTGTTGCTAATATTCTAAGTGCTACGCATACGTTATTCTCCACAGTTATGCAGACCATGAACAATTAAATAGGGTCTAAATATCCTTCTTCTCCTTGCTCAAGGTCTATCATCATCAGCAGTAGCATAGTCCTGAGCTGGCTAGAACAGCAGCAGCCCCTAATATTATTTCCTTCCACTGACATTTCTATGACTGTATTCCAGTTGGTTTTGAAATACAAGGCAAAAGGCTACATTGAGTGTAAATGATTGCTTTATAACTTGTTGAATAGCCTTGCCATCTTGGGTTGGTTGATTAGCATACAATGCAGCTGCTTATGCAGTAATTAGCATGCCCCAGTGTTCCACTGTTTGCACGCTCTATCATGTGCGCATCACATTTTTTTTTCAAAAAGTATGTAGCACTTTGAAATTATAAACCATATGCTGCCAGCCTGCTTTGATTAAGGACTTACACCTCTAAAAACCAATAACTTCCTTGTTGCATGTAAGTTCTGTTTGGAGTTATACATTATCTACATAGATATTCTGAAGAGAATAATCTCCAAAATAAATATGATATAGTTTTTGTTGAGGATATTAAAAGTATTTTTATCTATTGCATTTAAAGTTGATCTTCTCATCTGAAGACCATAATCCCAATAGTTAACTTTGATATAAAATTTATAATAATTAATTTAAATTATATATTTTAGATAAATATGACCTCCACATCTCATCATTTGTTTCAGAATTGTTTAGAATACGAAGAATGGGTAGATTTTTTAATTATATTTGACATTAACTCAATTTCAGAAATGAAAAACTGTCTACTGATTTGAAAGGTAGCATGAGGGGGTGTACAAGAGTTTGAGAGAAAGAGTAGCTCAAAGAGGAAATGGAGAGGTTGAGGAAAGCATGGATAAAAGAGTCTTGGAAGTGTTTATTCATTTATTTATTTATCCTTTGTTGACCAGGTTAGTCCCACTAGGCTGAAAGCCTCTTTTCAGGGGAGGCCCGCATACTCACATTTACACACACACATATGTACTTATATATGTATACTGTATATATAGCAAACAAGACTGCTGAGTGATGTGTCTGCAGAGCTGCATACTTGACACATATTAACCGTGTTATCAATCCTTATCTGTAAACTTGGAACAGGTCTGGAAATTGGTATTTTCATCTATTTTCTTCCTTCCACCAATTTCCAAGTAGGAGGAAGGGCACCTCTGGGAAGAAGTGTTGGGCATGATGAGATTCTTGAATTAGATATATTTATTCAAGATAGATTCTTGAATAGGGTGGGTCTAGTTGGAGATATGTATGCATGATTAGTGCAAAGATAGTAGAGCCCTCTGGTAAGGATACAAAAAGATGGGGTGGACTCAGACATTATGCTGGTGGTGGTATGATATGGGAAATGCAGACTAAGATGGAGATTCTAGATGCATTGCAGTTCTGTCTGTTTGGAGTTGGGACACCAAGAAGGAAATGGTGTAAAGAAGACATTTTGGAATTACAGCTAACAGTAAACGTTAGGAAGAAGAAGATAGCAAGAGCATCGCAAGCAGGGAACATGGTGGAATGCATAAATGTGGGGGTGAAAGCATGGATGAATAAGACTGGGCTAGGGAACAGAAAGTGGACAGTTAGATGATCTAAGATCTGGAAAAAGAGAAGGGGTAGCACAACAAACCAGGGTGCAGAGGAAGTGAACAATGTGAAAAAGAAAATGGTAGTGATCATAAATGGAGAACATCTTTAAAGGACAAGATGCATGCAAGAAGAACCAAAAGAAGATGCAATAAATGGATGATAAGTAGTTGGAAAAGGAAGTTTAAAAAGTGAGAGGGAATGTTTTAATGGGGAGGGAACTTGTGTCTAAAGGAAGTTTAAAGAAGGGGCAATGAGGAAGATGGTCTTATTAAATGATATAATGGAACTGGTGTCATTAATGCAATATGCTTAATGTTTTATAAAAAAGATTTAAGTCCTGCTTATGTGAACTATGAAGTATTAATGTGTGAATATTGAAATGTGTTAAAATGTGAAAAATGTGGAAAACAATAAAAAATATAAAGATAATGAAATGTCTGTTAGCTTGTACTATGCAGTCAGGTTTCTATACCCAAATCATATTTTCGGTTACATAGGATCTGTTAAGCACTTCATTCTCTGAAAGTACTTAACATCTGCTGTAAATGCTATAGGGAAGAATATAAAAACATACTTTTAATCTCAAGTTAATTATATATAAAATGTCTAAATGTTTTTAATATGTTGGATATGTAGGCAGAAACTGTTGGATTATTTCTGTTTTAAAATTAATATTTCTTTAACAGCCACTTCACATTATTATTAAAATTAATATTTCTTTAACAGCCACTTCACATTATTTAAGATTTTTATGTAAGTTCAAAAGAGTGATACAATGCTCTAGCCTAATGGCCACCAGAAAAGCAGTGATTCCTGTATATCGTGGTCAGACACCTTTTCTCCCATCCAAATATGTACCTTTTTAAAAGTCTACATTCCCTGATTGGCTCACATCATCTGAAATTTTGTTCTATAGTACTGGCATTCTTTGGTTTATTTAAGAATGGCATAACTTTGTGTTAGATAGTTTAGTATGGATTAGATTGTTGTCCCTTTGTGTTTAAGTTCTTCTCTAAATTTCTGTAATATTACATCATACAAATTTAAATGCATAAGTTAATTTCCCATGTAAATAGTGTATATTGTACAAATTCAGGTGTTTGCATCTGTTTCTGTAATATAAATCTTTGATTGTTACTATCTTTTTCATAAATTTCATTTGAATTATTTCCAGAATATCCAATTGTCCAACAGTGTAGATAAAAATATATTATTCCATAGCTGGTCTAATATCATATAATGATGCTATTAATTTTATTTAGAGTTCTTTATTTACAACAGCAGAGACATTTTTGTACATCTTATACATTTACTACTTTCTTCTCTATAATTTACGTCATTCCTTATTCCACCATAACAAGTGTGCAGAGTGTCTACCATTGTAGTTGCCTGTAGCTTCAACATATATGTTGCATAGTGATATTTTTTTTCTTTCGACCACAGAACGAAAACAAAACCAGCTACTAGGATTAACACTGCGGTTGTGTAGAAAGCAATGTATGCAATAAAAATAATAAACCACGTACATTCCAACTTGAGAATAATATAGTTAATTAGGTTTGAATAGAATTTGAAACGGGCTTGTGCTTTCTTTGTTTTTAGTTTATATTTTACATATTCCACGGTGCTTGGTCATTGTGGACAGAGTTTAAGGATGTATCTTTAAGTAAAGAGTTCACACACAATCTAGTTACATTGTTACCGATGATGGCAGAGGCAATTTAATTGTTACTTAGTTATCATTGGTGCTTGGTTTTTAAACTGAGGTTTTAAAGTCTTGCAATTATGGTTAACATGTTTGGTCTGAAGAAGCAGGATGTTTTACCTGCAAAATCGCTTACCAGTTGTTACATAATAAAGTTTTATACCCTGGCTGTGTTTCAGTATGAGCACATTTTTATTATATATATATTTTTTATTAATTAAATGGTTTCTTGCATTTTTCTTATTGGTTGAATAATCAGCATTTAACCATAAAACTTTTTTAATAACTGAGGCTATAGTGTATGTTTCTAGACCATGAAATCCTATTCCACCATCTTTCCATTCTCTTACATGATATTCCAAAGTTATTCTAGGTTTGTTGAGGTGTGTTTATTAAACTATGTAATGTGTACTTTTGAAGGAAATAAATAAGGTATCTGTGTTATGTATAGTATTTTGGGTAAAATAGCAATATTAATTAACTCAGTCTATCTTCCATGGAAAAGAACAACTTATTCCATATATTTTTGTTTTAATATTTCCTAAAATCTTTGTTATAATTTTATAATTTATTGCTGCTATTTCTTTATAACTGCTTGTAAGGATGACCCTTAGATAAACCTGGTAAACATTGTGGCATGCTAATTACAACATAAGCAGCTGAATTGCATGTTAATCAACCAATCTAAGGTGGAGGACCTATTCAACAAGTTATAAAGCAATTGTGTACACTCAGTGTAGGTTTTGCCCTTGAATTGCAAAATGTATTGTAATACAGCCACAGAAACTACACTAAACAGAAAGAATGTTAGGGGCTGCTGATGCTCTTCTGCATGTGTATGAGCAACAGGCTCACGTTATGCTGCTGCTGCTGCTAATGGGCCTTGGCCAAGAAGGAGAAGAGTGTTTAGACCTCGTTTAACTTTTAATGATCTGCATGAGGTGGCAATAGTAGAGCAGTGCATGGTGTATAGAGACACACTCCAGGAACTCTGCAACCTCTGTCATCCTCAACTAAGAACAATGGAAAACTGAGGGGAATCAATACCTCTGGAGACCAATGTATGTGTAGCACTTGGAATATGAGCTACAGGAACCTTCCAGAGACCAACAGAGGTCATGCTGGTGTTGTCACAGGCATCAGCATATGGGATCCTACATCAGTTCCTGAATGCTATGCTACAGCATGCCAGTGACTACATATATTTTCCCCATACACCTGAGGACAGAGTTACAACAATGTAGGATTTCTACCCCATAGCACACTTCCTTGACGTTTTGAGTGCCATAGACCACACACACATTGAGATCAAATTGCCACCCCAGGAACAGAAAGGGCTTCCACTTCATTAACTGCCAGGTCATGTGTAATGCTAAGGGAATCATTCTGAATGTGCATGTTGGCAACCCAGGCAGTTACCACTACTCCCATATCTGGTACAACTCTCAGTTCTACAGAGATTTTCCATGAGCAATATCCTCCAAGGCCATTTATGAGGTGATAAAGGGCATACATTCAAAGCAAGGATGATGGTGCCCATTAGAAATGCACACACATCCATCGAACAGTGCTATAATGAAGCACATTCTCAAACAAGAAATATCACAGCGTGTGTCTTTGAGCTGCTGGAGTCATGGGTTTGGTATAAATTTTAACATACGACCAAATATAAAACATACCATATGTAAGCTTACCTGGAAGTTACTCCTGTGACAGACTTTTCCTCCCAGCCACATCAGCACTGACATCAAGCATTCGGTGTGCAGTTTCCACTGAGCTGTCTGGATCTCTGCCAGTGGGCAGGAACTCTTTATTTGGTGTTAGTGGGGGCTCAGTAGCAGGACCACCCCCCCCCCATAGCCAGCTATTCTCAGGCATCTGCAGCTACTCACCTCCAGGCTGATGAAATAATGTCAGTGGCCAGATGACACACCTGGTCATAATTCCTGCTGCGACCTCCTACTGCATTGACTTCATTCACTAACTGGTTCCAAATCTGTACTGCGGCAACCATATTCCCAAATCCTCTCTAAAGCAAAAAGGATCCATGGTACCCGAAAGCCCAAATTATCACTTCATTTTCAGAGTCACTGAAAGGGGGTTACATTGATTTGTAAGCTTGAGTGCCATAATTCTATGTGACATAAAACAGAGAAGGATAAAACACATAAATATCACATAACTAATATCTTTCTTAGTACACATTTGTCAACATTAAGCACTGGAAACACACTTTTCATTTAGTACAACTGAAGGTTATATGGTTGTCCCACCTCCCCCTCACACACAAAAAACAAGGATTGACCAAACAAAGGAATACCACATAAGTAATATATTATGTTTGCCACTGAAATATCAGGATGCCTACAAACCTTCAACAGAAAAGCACTTGAAATATACTTTTATTCTTGCAACACACAATGGTAGGTGGCTCCCCCACCCCCCAAAAAACAAAGAAATGAAGGTTCATACAAACCAAGGAATACCACTGAATTAATTGTATATATGCTTTCCACACAATTATAAAGATGTGTACATGTATACAAGAGAAAAGTCAATTTATGATTGGCAGTCACATCTCACTGTGTCCTCTGGAGGTGGCCCTGGGCCATCTCAGAAGCTTAACACCTATGTCAGTGACATGTGCATTACATTTATCTCCAATAGCATAGAATATTGAGAAATCAAATTGTAAAAATAATACTGGTGATAAAGGTTTACAACGTGTCTATCTGAGGAATGTAAATGCCTGCCAAAAATGCCTATGCCAACAGTGAAGTATTAACAAGTGCATACAGACAAAAGTTGCATTGTTCTCTGGATATATAAAACATTTTTCTAACATCTGGAATGCACTTGAATAATACAAGTATATCTTAGCTGAATTATAAGCCTTATCTACATATAAATCAACTTCAAAAGAATACCAAACATTTGTTTTGTCCAAATACACAAGTCCTCTCACCTTCAAGTTCCCTAGCTACACAGTTACATTTTTATAGTGTAGGTTCAGCCCTCTGAGTATGGTGAATATGCAAACGGGGTGTGAACTCATTAAAAGTGCTGAACATAAAACTTTTGACTTCATGTAGAAGATGTAAACATAGTATAGACTCTACACCAATGTTAGGTGCTAATGGCTTGCAACTGTGAATTTGTGTAAGAAAGAAGGCAAAAAAAACCCAGAATAAAATTAATAGTTTATTCTCAATTATTATCTGCACTTTTGATTTAATATCTCTGTAATCTGTACAACTGTTTTTACTGTCCTTTTTATTGTGAGGTAGAGCTAATATCTGTTAGTGGTGACCTCAGTTTGTAGTGAAATCCTTTATCTAGAGGCCTATCTGCTTACTTAGTGAGAGAAAGTGAACAGAACTGGTTTTATCTGGGCAGGTCATTCCTGCAACTGTATTGTCTGGATAACAGGTCTGTTTTCTGTGCCTTAAATCAGATATACATGTTGCTCAAATGGTTGCTGAGAGACTGACTTACTGCCTGTTGTGATATTCAGAAAAGATAAGAGTTTATTCTCAATTATCATCTGCACTTTTGATTTAATATCTCTGTAATCTGTATGACTGTTTTGGTGGCTTTGAGTTGCCTGGCTCTGGTATAAAGTTGATACTGGACACCCCCCAAGTCACATTACATCAGCTCATTCTACTGTTAACAGTGAGACCTTAGCAAAGGCCCACCCCTTTAGCTTCTGCATATTTAATTATCTCATTATCTTCTGACTCTTCACTTTCTACAAAAAAAAAAAAAATGTTTCCTACCTTTCCTTGAATTAGTGTAGCCCAGACACAGATTTGCTGTATCCAGGATTTTTTTGTAAGCTTCTGAGCAGTGCTCTTCAATTTTTTCCCTTAGATCTGCTAGTTCTCTGCTCTCCTGCACTTTTATTAGCTTATCAGTCTAGCACTTTAAACTATTCCAGGTGCCAGAAAGTCTTTCCCTTAGAACTAGCTGGTTTCTCAGTAGTAGCACTAATATCTGAATCCCTGTGACTAGCGCTTGCTCTAAAACCTGCTGGAAAGCACTAGGAAGCCTTAAACTGATACAAGCACTCAGTTCTCCTTGTTAATAAGGAGAAATTAATCGTAGGCACTAAACAGCCTATAATTGCAAAGTACCTTACCAAGGTAAGGAAAAACAGCTCTTCTACTTTACAAAAGAAACACAGAACCAGGCATCTCCAAGGGTCAGCTTCAGGTGATTTCTCCTGTCCACCTGGTAAATCTGGGCATACTGGGGCAATGCAGTAATTGCCTCATGTATACAGGCAACCCTTTCCTCCAACCACCCAACACTACAACCTGCAAGAGATGCACTTACATAGCCAAACTGGAAGCAAAGCTCTCTCCAGCCAAGATTGTGCTAGACAGTCAAGAGGAGAAGGTTAACACCTGTACTACACCTCAAGCAACACATAGACCTTCAAAACTCATGCCACCAACATCCACATGTCATCATCTTCTTTTGGCTGTTCCCATTAGGGGTCGCCACAGCGGATCATCTGTTTCCATTTCTTCCTGTCCTCTGCATCTTGCTCTGTCATACCAACCACCTGCATGTCCTCTCTCACTACATTCATAAACCTTATCTTAGGCCTTCCTCTTTTCCTGTTACCTGGTAGCTTCATCCTTAGCATCTTTTTCCCAATATACTCAGCATCCCTCCTCAGCACATGTCCAAACCAACATAATCTTGCCTCTCTAGCTTTGTCTCCAAACTTCCAACATGGGCTGACCCTCTAATATACTTATTCCTAATCCTGTCCAACCTCGTCACACCCAGTGCAAATCTTAACATCTTTAACTCTGCCACATCCAGCTCTAACTCCTGCCTTTTTGTCAATGCCACTGTCTCCAACCCATATAACATAGCTGGTCTCACTACCCTCTTGTAAACCTTCCCTTTTACTCTTACTGGTACTCGTCTATCACAAATCACTTCTGACACTCTTCTCCACCCACTCCATCCTGCCTGTACTCTCTTCTTCACCTCTCTTCCACACTCACCATTACTCTGAACTATTGATCCCAAGTATTTAAATTCAGCCACCTTTGCCACCTCTACTCCTTGCATCCTCACCATTCCTCTATCCTCCCTCTCTTTCACACACATATATTCTGTCTTAGTCCTGCTGACCTTCATTTCTCTTCTCTCTAGAGCATATCTCCATCTCTCCAGGGTCTCCTCCACCTGTTCCCTACTATCACTACAGATCACAATGTCATCTGCAAACATCATAGTCCACGGGGACTCCTGTCTGATCTTATTTGTCAGCCTGTCCATCACCATTGCAAATAAGAAAGGGCTCAGAGCTGATCCTTGATGTAATCCTATCTCCACCTTAAATGCATCAACAGCCACACATAGTAACACTAAGCCCACTTATGCGGAGGCCTTTAACATTAACCTGCCTAAGCAATAAGGATCTCTGAAGCTGAAATGCAAGCAAACACCAATCACAACCAAAGTGACACATAGCTCAAAACACCAGTGTGCCACCAAACAACAGCCCCTAAGGCAAGACAACGTACCCAACACTTTAGTCATAGGCTACTCTATAGTCAGGCACACTGATGTCCCACTCACCAGGCTGAACAAGGAGAAAATTACTGTCAGCTGCCTGTCAGGTGCCAGGTTCTGCCACATAATGCATGTACTCAAGTCACTCCACAACAAGTACAAATACGACTCTGTCATTGTCCATGCTGAAGTGAATGACTTGAGACGTACCTCCCTGGACTACATGAAAAGAGACATGGAAGATCTCTCGGATCATGTGGCCCAGGCAGTTATGACCCTAGCCCTGAGTAGCATCCTGCCTTTACTCAGAATGATGCCACAATATAAGGACAAAATGATTGACTTCAACAATTGGCTAAGTTTCTGGTGTCATTCAAAGGGGATCCAGTATCTGTCTGCCTGGGATTACATGATCAACAAACCATGATGCTTTGCCAGAGATGGTCAGCACCTGTGGCCTCTGGAATTCAGGTTACTGGCTAAGGCTCTTGCCACCCCTATAGTGCCTTTTATAGGCAAGGCTCAAAGGACAAAACCACCACTGTAACAGATATAAGCATGGGAAATCTGGAGGTAATGCTACTCAATGCTAGAAGTCTAAACCTCAAAGTGCACTCACTCAAGGCACTCCTAAAAATGGAAAACATTGATATCTGTGCAGTAACTGAGACCTGGTTCAAGGCTCCAGAGAGCACCCCTGCAATACCAGGCTACAACTCTTAGAACACTTTTCGGCCACCAAACCAGGACTGAAGCACTAAAGGTGGAGGAGTGTCTATATTCATCAAGGATATTCACACCTCCAGGCTAGTTGCCCAACACAATGCCTCTGAAATTCTACAGGTGCAACTAACACTAGGTAAGACTGCAATCCAAATTGTAGCTTGCTACAGATCCCCCACCATGCCCTAAGATTCTCACTACACATTTCTAAACATACTGGAAAATATTAAGATACTACCAAACACCCTAATACTGGGTGATTTCAACTACCCTGCCATTAAGTGGGAAAACTACTTGGGTGCCAACACCTTTGCCCAATGGTTCTTGGAATTCATAAATTCCAATGCCCTAGATCAACTAATCCATAGTTCCACTAGGGGCTCAAATATCCTAGACCTGGTAATTACCAACATGGGAGAGCAATGCTCCATACCAGTGGTCACCCCCTCGTTGGTCAGATCTGACCATAATCTAATCACCCTTTACATCCACATCACACCCCCACCCCCCAGTGGGGAAACCTCCATATAAAACTTCTCCAAAGCCAACTTCATGCTACTCAAGTCAGAAGTGACAAAGTTCATGACACCCATGCAGATGGGAACTGAAAGTTCGACTGCTGAATCCTACACTAAGGCACTGTACAAGCACATCCACTCGTGCATGAATCATGGCATTCCAAATAGAACCAAGATGGTCTCCTCCAAAGAAAGGAACCCAATATGGTGGTCCCCTGCCTTAAACAAACTATACAACAGAAGGAAGAAACAGTTGCAGAAAAGAGGAAAATCCCAGGATGCAAAAAAACTCCCTTACCAGCCTCAGTAAGAAGTTGAGACCCCTCATAAAATCCTCCAAAGCTAGTTACAAAAGTAAAATTGCCAAAGATTCCAAGGACAACCACAAGGCATTCTATAGTTATGTCAAAAATCTAAATGGCAATGCTCAGATCTCCTCTAAGCTACAACAGAATGCCATTAAATACACTGATCCCAAGGATATTGCCAATACCCTGGCAGATCACTTCAGTGCCAACTTCACCCCTCCTCTCACCCCGTAAAGGGCCCATCTCAATACCAAAAGATTGCCAAATTCTGGTAATCACGGCCACACAGGTAAAAAATGCACTCTCCAAAGCTAAGAATACAGCATCCATGGGACCAGATGACATCCTGGGCTGTGTACTACATGAACTACAAAATAAACTGGCACCTCACCTAAGTGCCATGTTTAATCATCGCCTCACCTCAGGCTTTGTGCCCAGTGAGTGGTGCACAGCTACAGTTATTCCACTCTACAAGGGGGGATTCACCTTGTATCCCGGGAACTATCATCCTATCAGTCTGACGAGCCTGATCTGCAAAGCCATGGAACGCATTATCATGGAACTTATAAACAAAGACTTTGGCAACCTTCAAACACTGGACCCCACCCAGTTTGGTTTCGTAAAGGGCCAATCTTGTCTCCTCAACCTGATTGACTTCTTCAATTCAATCTCTAGAGACATGGACAAGGGTAAGGCAGTCCACACAGCCTATCTGGACCTCGCCAAGGCCTTCAACACCATCCCCCACTCTGGAATCATAGATAAACTTACTAAGCTGGGCATTAATCCCTACGTCACTCGATGGGTTGCCAACTGGCTTACTGATAGAACCCACACTGTAAAAGTAGCCAACTCAAAATTCAGCTCCAGACAAGTGACAAGTGGAGTACCTCAGGGTTCAGTCCTGGGACTGCTCTTGTTTGGCATCTATTTCTCTGAAATACAGGCCAGCACTAAGGCTCTGGCTAACAAAGTTTGCAGATGACTGCAAACTGAGCACCACTATTGAATCCTCAAATGATGTGGATATTCTACAAAAGGGCCTTACAGGAACAGATGCTTGGTGCCAGAGCCATGGGCTCAAGCTCAATGCCAAGAAATGTATATTTATCCCCTTTGGGAAAAAACATGTACCCATGAATCACCACATAAGTGGCAGTACATTAAACACCAAAAGTGTGATAAGGGACTTAGGGACACAGGTGGACAATGGTCTCACCTTCGAGAACCACATAGCCACAACAGTCAGGAAATCCTTCTATGTGGCACACCTCATCACTAAGGGCTTTTCATCCAGAAAAAAGGAGGTCATTGTCCCACTGTACTCATCCTTCATTAGACCCATTATAGAGTACAATTCCCAATTTGGTATGTACCTCACAAGACATCTGCAACAAATGGAAAGACCACAGAAATACCTCACTAAAAGAATCACAGGCCTAAAGCAGATGCCCTATGCTGACTGTCTAAAAAAACTCCAGCTATACCCTGTCGCATATCGCCTACTTAGAGGAGATCTCTGCTTAACATACAAGGCCATGTCAAACCCAGTGCTGTTGGACATGCTACACTTAAATAAATTCCAATCCCTCAGAGCCACACACTCCAGGGATCTAAACCTGGTTATCACAATTAACAAAACATGCTGGAGGGATAGGTTCCTGACCCAGAGACTCCCCATACTCTGGAATAGACTGCCCATACATGTCAAGCTGAGCACCTCTTTGGCCCTCTTCAAAAGGAAGCTTGATGATTGGATGGGAGGTAGGAAATTCACCCCAGGGATCAGTCACCCTGCTAGACACTGAACCAGGGAAGTAAATATTCTGGAAAGAAATAGCCGGGGAATTGTTATGGCTAAGCTTGTATAGGCCCTAGGGCTGATAGCCTAGTACCATCCTATGAACTTATGAACCTATGAGCAATTCAGAAAACCTTCCCTGTAGTGGGTATGTCACTGATGATATACTTTTAAAGTGTGGAACTAACTTCAGCAATCTTTTAAATGAAAAAGAACACACATTTTACATTTTTGTTCAATAATAGGCAAACACTACTGCCTGTATTGAAAAATGTTTTTGTCATGTATTTGTATCATACAGTTAAAAGAGACTGATACACAATGTAGTATAGACTGCATATCTGAGATTACAGCAGCGATAAGTGAGGAATGAACACAAAACAAAGAGAAGATAAGAAAGCCACTAAAGAAAGCTCATGGTTATGCTGCTTAATGCTAGGAGTTTAAACAGTACACTACACTTCCTGGAAGCACTTCTCACCCTGGAAGATGCTGATGTTTGTGTAGTAACAGAGACTTGGTTCAAGGCCACTGAGATCATCCCGGCCATACAAGGCTACAATGTCTTTCACTCTTTCAGACTCCAAAACTATCATGAAAGAACCAAAGGTGGAGGTGTATCCATATTTATCAAATCCAAATACACCTCACGACTGGTGAAACAGTATGACTCTTTGAAGCTTCCCCAGGTCCAATTATAAATAGGGAAAACATGTTTCAACATCATTGTTAGCTACAGAACCCCCACCATGAACCAGAAGAAGCACACCACCTACCTGGACTTGCTAGAGTCACTCAACATACAGCCAAATACCCTTGTCATGGGAGATTTCAACTATCCCTTCATAAATGGGGAGACCTACAAGAACACATACACAATTGCTACAAGGTTCCTGGACTTTACTAATTTAAATGCCCTGGAACAGTTGGTACACACCTCCACAAGGGGGTTCAAATGTCCTGGACTCAGTACTCACCAACATGGGGGGGGGGTCACAGCACTACCCCCTGTGTGTTACCCTCCCTAGTAAGGTCAGATCATAAATCTCTCTAATTTGAAGAAAGGATCAAACTTGACAACCCCACACGAGTAAAAAAACTGAAAAATTTCTCCAAAGATAACTATTGTCTAATAAATGATGGTATAAAAAGTTTCAAAGCCCCTGCCAACAAAGACAAAAATGACTCATGCAGAGGAATACAGAACTGCCCTATGTAGCCACTTAAACAAATGCATTGACTCAGCTGCACCTACTAGGAACAAAACCAGATATTCCTGAAAGAACAAGCCACCCTGGTGGACTGTAAGTATAAAGAAGTTATACAACAAAAGAAAGGATTGATATCTAAGAACAGGAGGGAACTAACCCAACAGAGGAAGAATACCCTCCACAGCAGCTAAAGGAACATAGCCATTCAAGCCAGGACTCTTATGTGTTTTAAAGCCTTTACTTAAGGAATGTAAATTGCTTCATTGAATGATTGACTGTATTATAAATATCTGTGTTGTTTTTAAATACATTTGTCTGAACAAGTGTCTAATTGTTGGGCATGAAAGCACTATACAATTAAACATCTGTGGATTTTACTGCCGTGCTTGTACTAGTGATTTTTATTTATACTTACAGATTTGGCAATAACTTCACCCCCGTCTCCACTTGACATACC
This sequence comes from Protopterus annectens, assembly GCF_019279795.1. NCBI lineage: Eukaryota > Metazoa > Chordata > Ceratodontiformes > Protopteridae > Protopterus > Protopterus annectens. The sequence continues at coordinate 457,791,418 of NC_056727.1, read as the reverse complement.
CAAAATCATTCCCAACACTAGTCCTCTACTGAGTATCTTCAAAGAAAAGGTCATACAAGCTCTTTCCAAGACCAAAAACACAGCCCCTATGTGACCAGATAACATCCCAGGCTGCTTACTCAGCAATCTAAAATAAGACCTAGCAGAACCCATTAGCACTCTCTTTAACCATATCTGAAAATGGGATTTGTCCTGGCAGAGTGGAGAAAAGCAATTGTAATTCCCTTGCACAAAGGGGGGCCATCAACTAACCCTGAGAACCATTGACCCATAAGCCTAACCAGATTTATCTGCAAAGCCATGGAAAAAATCTTTATGGACCTTATCCACAAGGACATAGGTGGCCTTCATACTCTTGACCCAACCCAGAATGGCTTTGTCAAGGGTAGATCCTGCTTATTAAACCTGGTGAACTTCTTTGAGAATGCCACCAAAGCTCTGGAAGTGGGCAAAATGGTACATACCGCCTATCTTGATTTAGCCAAGGCTTTTGACACAATCCAATATTTAGGATAAACAAATACATTACTAGATGGGTAGCAAACTGGCTCAATGACAGAAAGCACACTGTCAGACTTGGGGAGTCTACCTTCACCAGTAGACCAGTTACCAGTGGGCTACTGCAAGGATCTGTGCTGGGCCCCCTGCTGTTTGCAATCTATTTCTTTGAAGTCTAGGTGAAGGTAGATGGCCTGTGGCTTACCAAGTCTGCAGAAGACTGTAAACTGGGGGCAATCATACAGTCCCCAAATGAAGTTAACGTATTACAGAAATGACTGACGCAGACAAATGATTGGTGCCAAACTCATGGACTAAAACTCACTGCAAAAAATGCCTCATTACCCCCTTTGGCAAAGAAGTAGCCCCTGCTAATTATGATCTAGATAGCACCCCCTCTATGCACAAACTCAGTGGTGCATGACTTGGGAACACAGGTTGGTAGCAATGTAAACTTTGATCACCACTTGTCCATAGTGGTTAGAAAAGCATTCTGCAGTGCACATCCATAAATAAGGACATTACATCCAACATCAAGGAGGTTATAGCTCCACCATACTTGACTCTTATCAGACCACTAATTGAGTACAATGCTCCCTTCTGTATGTACTTCCAAAGATACCTGCAGCAACTGGAGAGAACACAGAGATTTCTTACCAAAGAATCCAGGGCTTCCAAAACATGACATAGATTGAAAGACTAAAATTCCTGTCACTGTACTCTGTATCATACAGGCTGCTGAGAGGAAACCTATACCTGCCCACAGAGCAGTCTCTGACCCTACCCTAATGGAACTGCTGCACATCTGCAAATCAAACAGGACAAGAATAACTCACTCCAGAGATCTCAACCTAGCCTGTGACATTAACAGAACATGCTGGAGAGAGAGATATATCTCTCAGCGATTACAGCTCCTGTGGAATAAACTCTCACTCCATATGAAGCAGAACTTCCCAATGATACAATTCAGGTGCAACCTTGACAACTGGATGGGTGACCACAGATTCATTCCTGGGGTGGCACCTATGTCCCTCATGGACAGGGGCAGTCATTACTGATCACAGTATTGCTCCGCTAACAATGACTGTCTAAACTTGGTCAATAAGGATAATCAGGTTTTTACATGGCTAGGCTTGTAAAGGTCATGCAGCCATTTGCTAGTAACCTCCAATGAATATATAAAACATAGCTGCATTTCTGCAAAGGTATTCATAAATGGGTGTGTGAATACTCATTGCACTAAATATGTAAGCCACACACGTACAACCAAATGAGAATGTAGAAGTGTATGTCCTGTTAATACTGTAGAGGAGATGTGAATTACTTGTAAGCACATGATTTGATTGTTGCTGCTGCAAAACTGTCTGTGGCAAACAGAGATAACACACTCCCACCATGTTTTGTAATTCCATTACTACGATAGTTCAGCACCGAGGATAATAATGACAATATGAATTACACCTGTGAACCAACTGTGTCTGTAGAAAACCTTTTAAAGATGTTGAGGCACAGAGTACATAAGATAGGTAGACTATGGTTTGAGTCCCACTTTTTTTACTGATAAATGTTCATAAACATTCTTTACAAAAATGATGTATATCACTTTTGCCTGTGCTCAACTGTTGCAGACAAAAAAGAAACATTGTTACTTGCAAAAATGAAATGTTACTTGTTTGTCTTTCCTTTACACAAACATGCTAAGTGGAGTTGAGCAGTGGTAAGCACTCTGGAGAGTAATGAGTTTAACAAATGTACCTACAGCCTAGCTTTCCCTGTGGCACCAGGTGTAAGTTTATTGCCACAGCACAGGTGAGCCAGGATTCTAATCCAGCACAAACCAATTGTTTAAAGTGGTGTTCCATTGTAATTTACATAAGAAATAACAATGTAAATACAATTATACATAACAATAACTATGTATAGCAGGTTGATTGAGCATACACATGATATCATATGAACTTCATGTATAACTGGGGGTATCATGACAATTATGGTTCTTTTATTAAACTTTTCTTTCTACCCTGAGATGGACTTCATACTTTCCTGACAGTCATCTTCACAACTTACATAACACAAGTATAGCTGTAAAATAGAATGTATTGTGTGGTCTGACCCAGAACTCAGAAATCTGCTCAGAAAGTAATACAACTATATGCATTACCATTATATTGTCATGCATTACTCCTGCATCACACCTGAGAATGCATAAATCAGGACCTTGTCAAGTCACACACACACATACATAGGTTCATAGGTGTGTACTAGGCTAATGGCCCTGGAGCCTTTACAAGCCTAGCCCATAGGATTACCCTGGCAATGTGCCACCCGACCGTAGTTTCCAGTGCCTCTGTCGAGTAGAGTCACTGGAGTGATCCCCGGGGTGAATTTTCTATTTCCCATCCACTCATCAAGATTTCTCTTGAAGAGGGCCAGTGAGGTGCTCTGTTTGACATGTATGGAAAGTCTATTGCATAGCAAGGGCAGTCTCTGGGTTATGAGCCTGTCCCTCCAGTACATTCTGTTGATTGTGGTAATGAGGCTGAGATCTCTGGAGTGTGTGGTGTGGAGAGACTGGGATTTCTTTAGATGTAGCATTTTTAACAGAGCTGGGTCAGACATGGCTTTGTAAGTCAAGCAGAAATCGCCTCTAAGTAGGCAATATGAGACAGAGAATAGTCGGAGTTTTTTGAGTCTGTCCATACAGGACAAATGTTTAAGGCCTAGGATCCTCTTTGTGATGTACTTTTGTGGCCTCTCCAGTTGTTGCAGGAGTCTAGTGAGGTACATGCCAAATGGGGCATTGTACTCAATGATTTGCCTAATGAGGGAAGAGTAGAGGGAGACAATGACCTCTTTCTTCCTGGATGCAAAACCCTTAGTAATGAGATGTGCCACATAGAAGGACTTTCTGACCACAGTGGCAATGTGGTGGTCAAAAGAGAGGTTGCTGTCAACCTGTGTTCCCAGATCTCTTATACCACCTTCTGTGTTCAGTGGACTACCATCGATGTGGTAATTCAAGGGAACTGGGTTTTTCCCAATGGGGATGATGACACATTTTTTTGGCATTGAGCTTAAGGCCATGGTTCTGACACCAGTCGTTGGTCTCAGTGAGGCCTTTCTGTAGAATGTCAACATCACCTGGGAAGTTAATAATAGCTCCAAACTTACAATTATCTGTGAACTTTGTCAGCCAGAGTCCCTTTGTGTTGGCATGGACTTCAGAGAAGTAGATACCAAACAGGAGAGGACCCAGAACTGAACCGTGTGGGACTCCACTCATGACTGGTTGGCAGTCTGACTTGGAGTCAGCTACTTTTACACTGTGGGTTCTATCTGTGAGCCAGTTTGCAACCCACCTAGTGATATATGGGTTGATGCCCAGCTTAGTGAGTTTTTCTATGATTCCTGAGTGGGGAATGGTATCAAAGGCCTTGGCCAGATCAAAGTAGGCTGTATGAACCACCTTGTCTTCATCCACAGCTCAGGTGACTGACGCAAAGAAGTTTACCAAGTTGAGCAGGCATTATCTACCCTTCACAAAACCAAACTGTCTAAGATTCAGAGTTTGGAGATTTCCTATATCCTTGTTTATTAGGTCCATGATGATGCATTCCATAGCCTTGGACATAAGACTCATCAGGCTAATAGGGTAATAGTTCCCCGGGTCTGTAGTCTCTCCTCCTTTGTGGAGAGGGATGACTGTAGCAGTACACCATTCGGTAGGGACAAAGCCTGAGGTGAGGCTGTGACTGAACAAGGCACACAGGTGAGGAGCTAGTTTACTCTGTAGTTCATGTAGAACACAGACAGGGATATTGTCAGGTCCCATAGAAGCTGTATGCTTGGCCTTGGACAGTGGTGTTTTAACCTGTACAGCAGTAATACTGGGTGCCTGGCAATCTACTGGTATTGTGATTAGTCCTTTTGGGGGGGGGGGGGGGTAAAGTTGGCATTGAATCTGTCGGCCAGTATATTGGCAATATCTATTGGCTCGGTATATGAGGTATTATTGTGCAGTAGCTCAGAACAAATCTGGGTATTGCTGTGGAGATTCTTTACATAACTATAGAAACTGTAGAAGATCTTCTGGTTGTCTTTACTGTCTGCTGCAATTTTATTTTTATAGCTAGCTTTAGAGGATTTGATGAGGGATCTCAACCTTTTGTGGAGGCTGATAAGGGAATTTTTCCAGTCTTGGGACCTCACCTTATTCTGCATTAGTTTACTCCTTCTGTTGTAGAGTTTGTTTATGGCAGAGGACCACGAGATTAGCTTCCTTTTTTCTGAGGAGAGCATCTTGGTTCTATTGGGTATGGCGAGATCCATGCATTTGTGTACATGTTCGTACAGTGCTTTGGTGTATGATTCAGCGGTCATGCAAGTATTCTGAATTTGCATGAGTGCTGTGAAGTTAGCCACTTCTGTTTTTAGGAGCCCAAAGTTAGCTTTGGAGAAGTTTTTCATGGTGGTTACCTTTGTGGGGAGTGGGGGGGATGGGAGAGGTGTGGGTTTCCAAGGTGATTAGTTTGTGGTCAAATCTAACCAGGGAGGAGTTGACTATTGGTGTAGAGTAACAGTTGCCCATGTTAGTAATGACCAGGTCAGGATGTTACTACCTCTAGTGTGGGTAAGAATGAGCTGATCCAGGGCATTGGAATTCATGAATTCCAGGAAGTGTTGGACAGGTGTATTGGTACATGAGTAGTTAAACCAATTAATGGAGGGGCAGTTGAGGTCACCCAGTATGAGAGTGCTAGGTTGGACCCTAATGTTCTTCAGGGTGCTTAGGAACATGGAGTGTGAGTCTTGGGACATGATTGGGGACTTATAGCAGGCTATGACCTGAACCGCTGTCTTACCCAATGTTAGCTGTACCTGAAGTATCTAAAATGCATTATGTTGGGCTAGCACTAGCAGTCCGGAGGTGCGCGCATCCTTTATGAATATAGAACTACCACCACCTTTGGAGCTTCGGTCCAAGTTCTGGGGCTGAAAGGTGTAGAATGAGTTATAGCCTGGTAGTGCAGGGTTGCTTTCTGCTGCCTTGAACCAGGTCTCTGTTACAGCACAAATGTCAATGTTCTCCATTTTAAGGAGTGCTAATTGAAATGTAGCACTGCTCACTCTTTAATTTGTACGTATGTATAATTACTGACTATGTCTGACAAGCACTTTTTCTATGAGGAAAAAACACCTACGTAGAAGTATATGTATTTGCTATTTTGCATAGATTTGAATCCCACATTGTACAAATTACTTTATCAGTATGTAGGACCCACAAAATATATATTGTCATAAAATTGATCCCCACCAATTCAAGTCTTAAAAGTCCAGTCATTTAACAGTGTTGACCACTGGACAGACCTTTGTCAGGTATAGCAGCAGACAAGTCATAAAGTAATGGCAGCTGTCACATTATCCTTCCTATAAACTACTCTCTTCTTTGTTTGGCAATGTTGCTCTTCACTTAACATCATGCAGAGTGTGGTTGGCATGGTTGTACTGGTTTGCCCACTGACTTTAAAACACAATATCAGAAATTGGCAGGAGAATACTTTAGCTATTGTTAACTGACCTGTGCAGACATGGCAAGAGCTGGGAAGGATGGTACCCAAGTCATGACTCAAAGATGGGGTGTGGAGGAGTCAAGAATATTCATTGCACTGTTACTAAAGCCCTGCAGCTGTAGGCTGCTGCAGAGGGCTATACCAGGTCTCAGTTTAAGTCTGAAACTTGAAACAGTCTTGCCAAGGCTGTCTGCAGTGCGACTAGCATTCCATGTACTGGACATCAATGCAGGCATCATTATAATGACCTAAAATGGTGCAAGCAGGCACAACTCAACCAGTGGGTGGATGGGTTTAAGACTGCTGACATCCTGCAGTTATGTAAGTATACAGATAAAGCAACATTAACTGATATAGAAAGCTGTAGGTAGCCAAGGCTGGTCTGCATAATGCTTTTATGTCTCTATTTTTCTCCTTCCTTGTTTTTCAGCTACTCAGGAGATTTCAGCAAACAGGATAGCATATGATTAGCACTTAGAAAGACTCAGAAAAGCAAGAGGTATGTATGCAGTGCATTACTAGCAACTAAAGCATGCACAAGTTAACTGTAAAAGCAATCATACAAGCTTTACTCTGTAGCTCAGGGTAATTGTAGGAGGCAAGTATAATAGTGTATTCATATAAGGTGGGTTCAATTCCCACTAGTAACAAATACATTCTAATTAAAAATATATATCATTATTTAACATCAGTTTAATCAAAAATGGCATAAATGACATGTTATATGGTAAAACAAGTCCTGCTGACTGTAAAGCTGCGTTCAACTACAAACCAAGTAGTATGAACAAAACACGTAGAACACAGCACCACAGCAAACCAATAAAAAGCAGATGGCAAAGAGCAGTGTAAAATCCATATAGACTTTTATTCGAACACAGGTGAGCACTTTCACGATAAAATCGCTTCTTCAGACCATACAAAAAATCAGCAGCATCTCAAATATTTAAAATGCAATCAGTTAAATGTCTACCAATAAAATACATTCAAGTACAATAGCCATAAAAATTTAAAAGCACAGCTTTCTTTTAAGACAGAAACCATACAAGAATATTGCCATAAAAACACACATAGCAGTATACTTATTTAAGAAGCTTTTATTCTTTCAGAACTGGCTTAAGAGGTACTGATTTATTCAAACCTGCACCTCTATGTGCTGATAGATTTAAGAATCCATCTTAATTCTTTCTCTTCTGTGACATTACTTATATCACCCAACCTAAAACTTTCATAAATTACTTCTACTGCCATAAACTTAAACCAATGGTTAGTGCCTTTCTCTAGTATATGTTTAGCTAAGGCACTATAACTATGGCCTTTATTGGCACAATAATAATGGTCTCTAATTCATTCCTTAAGTCACCTATTTCCTATATAAAATTTTGAACAAGTCACACACTGTGCTAAATAAACTAAGTTTTTAGTGTCACAATTAGCTTTAACTTTAAAAACATAATAATTACCATTGTGTGGTTGTATAAATGTATTGGATACATCAATGTATTTACAAAAAGTACATTTACCACAGATAGAGGTACCAAAACTAGTTGTTCTATACTAGGTTGCTTTAGTTTACTTGTATTAGTGAAACAAAGCTGTCTTTTCAATTATTTTTTATTTTTATAAACAAAATTTGGAGCCGCACTAACAAACTCACATAGAATAGGGTCAGAAGAAAAAATATGACAATTTTTTGTAATAATATTTTTATATCTATGCTGACAGTACTAAAAGTCATACAATAAGCTACATTGCTATAACAATTATTATGGGCAGTCTTTCTTATGTTTTCTTTAGGTGAAAAAAATTGGCATCCACTACTTTGTCTGTCTAACTTAACCCTTTCACATGCTTTGCTAACTTCAAAAGGTTTATAACCATGTTCAATAAATTCCATACTAGTGGAACATATGGGTGTTTCAAATTCTTGTTCCTGGTCATGGAGCCTAGAAACTCTTAAAAGTTGACCTCTTACCACATTTTCAAAAATATGTGGTGGATGCATATTGTTACTTTCAAGATAGTGTAAAGCTGTGCTCAACCACAAACCAAGTAGTATGAACAAAACACGTAGAACACAGCACCACAGCAAACCAATAAAAGGCAGATGGCAAAGAGCAGTGTAAAATCCAAATAGACTTTTATTCGAACACAGGTGAGCACTTTCACAATAAAATCACTTCTTCAGTCCATACAAAAAAAAATCAGCAGAATCTCAAATATATAAAATCCAATCAATTAAATGTCTACCATTGTCCTGTGCCAATAGCTATGCCAATATGGTCATGGTATACTGGGAAAATGTAAACATCTTACATTTTGGAGCAATTTAATGTGCATGTAAAATTCTATCAGTGTTTTGTTGATGACTTATATATTTTTTGGAAAGGAGACCTTGAAAGTTTAAAAAAATTTCTAAGTGCTATAAATTCAAGCATATCCTTTCTTAAGTTTACTATGAAACATTCTTGCACTTATATAGATTTCCTTGATGTTACCCTGTATAGGGGCTTAGATGGAAAGCTGCACAATAAGAGATATAGAAAATCATGTTATACACATAGTTATCTTGAATGTAACAGTATGCATCCACCACATATTTCTGAAAATGTGGTAAGAGGTTAACTTTTAAGAGTTTCTAGGCTCCATGACCAGGAACAAGAATTTGAAACAATTATGTGCAGTAGAAGTAATTTATGAAAGTTTTAGGTTGGGTGATATAACTAATGTCACAGAAGAGAAAGAATTAAGATGGATTCTTAAACTATCAGCACATAGAGGTGCAGGTCTGAATGAATCAGTACCTCTTAAGCCAGTTCTGAAAGAAAGAAAGCTTCTTAAATAAGTATACTGCTATGTGTATTTTTATGACAATAGCCATCTATGGTTTCTGTCTTAAAAGAAAGCTGTGCCTTTAATTTTTTATGGCTATTGTACTTAAATGTATTTTATTGGTAGACATTTAATTGATTGCATTTTAAATATTTGAGATGCTGCTGATTTTGTATATGGTCTGAAGAAGCGATTTTATCGTGAAAGTGCTCACCTGTGTTCGAATAAAAGTCTATTTGAATTTTACACTGCTCTTTGCCATCTGCTTTTTATTGGTTTGCTGTGGTGCTGTGTTCTACATGTTTTGTTCATAAATGACATGTTGTTAACTTAATCTGTATTATCTTTAAAAGCATATATGTAATATAAGCGTATCGCAAGGACTATTTGTTAAAACTCACAATCCTGTTTTTGATTTTGTAAGAGATATAGCTAATATAATAGTAAAAGTATATTTAATTGTAAAAAAAAGAATATGTTACATATAATAGTTTTAATTTTTTTCTCACCCCACCCATTACCTCTCTTTATATAAATATTTATGATCACACCATTCTGATGCCATACTTTCCTGCCAACAAACAAAATGATTTTCAGCACAGGGAGGTAGACCAAACACTGTGACTTAGCCTGACAACCCTCAACTGGTTGCCACACCAATGTTCAGCACATCTGAGACACAACCTTGCAGCATTGCCTTTACAGCCCCTGCACTAGCTATGCCATCAACATCAGGTAGCATTGCCCTGGCAGCTTGTGCATTGGTACCCTCCAGGAATATTGGTTGAGGTGGGGATTACATCACCCACGAGGAGCTGCCAGGGATAGTGCATGAGGTCTTAGAGGGTAGCATTGGTGCACACCTCAGTCATCTGGAGAAGCTGCTTGTGGTAATGCAGAATAAAACAAATGTCAAGCAATCCAACAAGAAATTGACAAAGGGGGCAGTGATGACAGTTTTGAGGGTGAGGACTAGATTCTCACTGTTCTCATTCTTGATGGGCATGTGCCTCCAATGTCCCCTACTTATCCTCAATCTTGGTGTACACAATCTTTTGTGTCCATCGCCATTCCTGTGTCTGTTGTGTTTTTCCTGTTTGTCTGCACCTGCTACCTCACATTTTCCACCTACCTGACCCTGATATTCCTACATCCAATCCTCAGCATTCCTCTCTTTTTGAAGTCCATAAAAAATGGGCACCTGTCCCACAAGAAAAATGTGTCCTATACATAGCTCTCCACTTAGCATATGTGTCTTCTTAATGTACTTGATTTGCTCCAATTGTTTATACAACATGATTCCTTTCTTGTTACTCATCTCTGTTGTGGTGACAGTCCAAATTCATCTGACTTTTTACCAATGTTCACATTACAGTGTTAAAGAGGTGGATAGCTATGGTTCTTTCTTAATTTCTTGCTGCAAATTCATATATTGAGTCTCCTTTGCTCTTCCCCCTGTTTGTTCCCCCATTTCAACACTTTCCTATTTACCCCATTTTCATACCTTTAACCTGGTCAAAAACTAGAATCACACACCATACATATGGCAAAAAATGACCCCTAATAAAGCCTTTACTCTTTGTCCCTGCATCTGCACAGAGCTGGCATTGCTCACCAATGCTGAGTGACTTTGAAGGGCTCTTCATGACCTATGGCAAAAACTGGTGAGTTGTACATGTAGTGCAGTGAGAGTGTACTAAGAAAGTGATAGAAAAGAGCTCCAAGGAAGGAATGATGCTTAGATCTACATGTGGGAAACCTTATTATGGGTCACCCATCAGAAAAAAGGATGGGGGTTGTGCACTGATTCAGACCCTGTTTGAATTGGTGTGACATTCACCTATAATAGCAAAGACAGTGTGAACATTTTTCATAGGAACTGGAATATTCTTATGACGGACCCAGATGTGGCACTGCTGGTGCATGAGAGGCCTCATTTTTATATTGTTTATATCTCAACCAGATGTTGTGGTACCCTAGGAGTTCCTGTAGTTTTAATAAGGAACATTCATCCTTTGGTACATATTCCTGTGGGAGATGTAATTTTTTTTCCTTTTATTGATGGATCTAATAGCTTTTTACATCCTCTCTCAGGATAACTGATCAAATTTAAAGTTACAGCAAACTGCAACACCTATAACATTGTTTACCTGGCTCACTGCCCTACATGTGCTATGTTTTATATAGGGAAGATGAACAGATATCTTCATGACAGACTCAGAGACCACCTATACTGCATTAGGAGGTCTAATGAGACCAATGCATTAGCTAAGCATATTATGCAAGCAGGTGCTGTCCATAAGTTTATGTTTATGGCTACTGACTTTATTGTTCCCACAGAGTGACTAGGTGATGTTATTAATAAAACAGAGAAATCAAAGCTGAAATGGAGTCTTAATTTTAGGTCAGATTGTAAATCTGGCCTGAATGAACATGTTTCTATTAAATCTATTTTAAAGTCTCCTAGATTGCAGAAAGTACAACTGCTATCATGGTTTATTTTTTATTTCATATATATTTAGATTTTTTTTTGTTGTATATATTGCTCTTTAAGTGCTTTGGCGTTTCTTAAAATGCACTCCATTCACTTACATTGCAGCACTTTTATTGGTTAGTTTGATCTAGGTCTGCTTATGTCATACTATTTAGACATCAAAGTGCATTGTGTGTTTTACTAAAGATATGAAGAAGCTATATGTAAAACGTTCCTCTGTTTTTATTTATTTTTTATATTAAAAGTTCATTTTCCATACAGTTTCCAGTTCTCTGTGTTTGGACTTTGGATTACTTGCTCCTTTGCTGCCTATTTGGAACTGTGCAATTTTTGTTGTTGCTCTGCTTGCCTGTGCCTACAGTCAGCCTGTTTGATTTTTCTAGGAGAACATACTTACCTGACTTTATACATCACACATGCACACACACACACACACACACACACACACACACACACACACACACACACACACACGCACTAGATTCCAACCTTCCTATAAGTAGTCCTGGGAATGCATTCCTATGCGAAAGGCAGTATTTTTGTCTGTACATAAGTATATTTTGGATGGATGGAGTTGCATGATCTGATTAATATAGGTTGGGATATATTACATACATACTTCTCAAGATATCCTGTTCTAAACACATAAGATATGTGATGATTCATTATTACTATTATAACTAATGTATTGTGCCCATTATATATAAGCAAGTGCATTTTTAAAATTAAAATAGCATCATAGTCATGTTTAAAACATTGTACAGATACTAGCTTGAGGTTATATGTGAAGCATTAATGATATAAGGTGAATAGAAAAAGTTTAGTTATGCAAGTGTTACTGTTACATTGCTTACACTAAACATATTTATCATTCTCATTTGTCTTTAGTTTTACATTCATAATCAAAATGTTCTGAAAATGGGGTTCTGACACCCTTTGTAAAGGTATCTTTTGGTTAGATTCAAACTATTAATCACTTTATCTTAAGCCACTGCACTTACACCTTGTGCCACAGACATAAGTAAGTGACAGACAGAAGTTGTCCAGTCAATACTCTCCAGAGTGCTAATGAAAGTGCCCCACTGTCAGGCTTGTTTGCACTGCATAAGGCAGTCTAAACTACAATTTTCACTTTTTTCTTAGGCAGTGAACTGTGCCTGTTTGTGCTGAGCAGAGAGCAAATTGAAAAGGCATTAAAATATATGATATCAAAAAAGCTGACAGTAAAATGAATTCAATCAATGGGTATATGTAGCAATGACCAGAGCAAGAAGTGCATTACAGTGACACATTCATCCTTATCACATCTCCTTGCAACATCAGAAATGTACGTTTCTGGAGCATATTATTGGACTTATGAACAGGCAACAGCTCACATACTGTTAGTAATACTGGGGATAGTTGAGTTTTACACAAAAACAAAGTGATAAAAATGAATGTATGTAAATATGTATTCACACCACCCATTGTAAAATGAATAATTAACTGTGCTTGAACCCTGCATCACCTGTCTTATTTCTCTCATTTCACTTCAGTTACACATTGTGCTGCAGGAATAGTTATTTGAGAAGTAGCATTTAGTGACTAAATACTCTCTAGACTTCTGACATCTGCACACCATTGCCAGGCATAGTTGTGCTACATAAGGTGGCTTAAAGTAAATTTTTCACATTTTTCCCTTTGGTAATGTATTACAAAAATAAAATACATATTAAGAATAATTGAAATAGCATCTGTAAACAGGATTCAAACACTGCATCATCTGTCTTAGCTCTCTCAATTCATGTCATTAATACCCTGTGCTACAGAGTTCAATATCTGTTATGTACATTCCCTAAGTCATTACTATCCAGATTGCTGGCAGCTGTGCACTAATGCTATACCTATTTGCATTACTAAAAGCAAGCCAAATTAAAATTTTCCCTTTTTCTTAAGCTATGAAAGGATTTTAGTTAATTTCATGGGAATGGAAGGGGACAGGGAACAGAAGAAATGCTTTCATAGCACACACAATTAATATTGACATAATTTCAAATGACATATCTGTCTGTTAATTTTAGTCAATACTGACATTACATGAGTTTCCCACCTCAACACATTTATACACCAAATGATTTTCAATATTTATTATGACCACCCTCAGTAAGATGATCTGTGAACAGGTTTCAAACCATGACTCACCTGTACTGTTTCTCTAAGCTTGATACATTTACATATTATGTCAAAGAGAAAATGTGTTACAGTTTGAATTTCTTCACTCAGTACTGTCCAGAGTGCTGAGCAAAGAGCACCAATGCCAGTCTCAATTGCTCTATTGATAGCATTCCGAATGATAATTATCCGTTTTTACCTTGGTAAGTGAACTGCCATTCACTGCTACTGATTACTGCCAGTCAACAGAGTGCAATGGAAAATGGCATACAAATGATAAAGAAAAAAAAAGAAAGAAAAACATTTTTCAAAGCAAGTCGAACAATCATTTAAGATAATTTCCTAATTTTGCCACAGACAATGACATATGTTAACAAGGAGCAAAAGTGTTTAGATGTACACAGAATGTGACATTGTGTCAAGTCACATTGAGAGTGCAACAAAAACAAGTTCTGAAAGTTGTCCTTTTTCTTTTGCCAGTAAATGTCTGGATGACTAGGATACTGGCAGAACTTAGGATACTCATACTCACACAATATTAATATTAATTGTAGGTTTTATTTTCTTGGAATTTTAAAAGTTATTGCAGTAAGAGTGTATTAAAACTTTAGAACAAGGTTGGGTATTTTTACATGTGTAACCCAAAGAATGTGTTAAGGTTGTGATAGCTACTTGACTGCCCTTCACACCAGTGAAGATGGAACTATAATAGTTTTCTGTAGTTCTACTTGTACAATTTGAATTAGCAATATTAATGGTTTGATGTATTACACAGTTACACAGCTGTTGTCTGCATTACTGTTATATTGTTATTATTTTTGGGAGGGAGCTATCTTAACTTTTGTATAGTCATAGGGAACATTACATTATAAATCGCGCTCTCCATGATGGATGCATACATTCATACATAATTGAGTTCATAGCCATCCTGTCTGTGTATTAGAAATGCTAATTTTGTGTCTGTTTTCTGTTTCATTTCATGCAGGAATATTGCACCTAAGAAGAAAGCTCTGCTTCAAAAATCACCATTCACTGATGCAGAAAATATAATCACTTTCTAGGCCTTACATGCCCCAGACAGGATATGGGCATGGGAAAAATGATATGATAACCGCTGCCTGCTGTAGGGCAGCTAGATTTGCCCAAGAAAAGGTGGGTATGGGAGGTGGTCATGCTACTGAACCACCACTAACTGAAACAGAGGAGTTCCTGTCCACTTTCAGAGATCCAGATAGTGCAGGAGAGGGTAACCACAGAATGATTGTAGTGCTGATGTGGATGACAGACCCAGAGTGTCTAAAGCAGAAATTCCAGTTGCACAAAACAAAAAATAATTGTAAGTGCCATTATATATATCTTTATACATATATATATCTTATATGTCTGATATATCACAGAAGGTGTTATAAGAGATCTGGGAAAACATGTTGACAGCAACCTTTCTTTTGACCACCACATTGCCACTGTGGTCAGAACGTCCTTCTATGTGGCACATCTCATTACTACGGGTTTTGCATCCAGGAAGAAAAAGGTCTTTGTCTCCCTCTACTCTTCCCTCATTAGGCCAATCATCGAGTACAATGTCCCATTTGGCATGTACTCACTAGAAACCTGCAACAACTGGAGAGGCCACAAAAGTACCTCACAAGGATGATCCTAGGCCTTAAACAGTTGTCCTATATGGACAGACTCAAAAAACTCCAACTATTTTCTGTCTCATATTATCTACTTAGAGGTGATCTCTGCTTGTCTTACAAATCCATGCCTGACCCAGCACTGCCAGAAATGCTACATCTAAAGAAATCCAAATCCCTCTGCACCACATGATCCAGAGACCTCAACCTCAGTACCACAATCAACAGAACATGCTGGAGGGACAGGTTTATAACCCAGGGACTGTCCATGCTATGGAATAGACTTCTCATACATGTCAAACAGAATACCTCACTGGCCCTCTTCAACAGAAATTTTGATGAATGGATGGGAAATAGAAAATTCACCCCAGGGTCACTCCAGTGGCTCTACTCGATAGAGCCACTGGGAACTAATGTTGGGTGGCATGATGCCAGGGTAATCCTAAGGGCTAGGCTTGTAAAGGCTCCAGGGCCATTAGCCTAGTACACACCTATGAACCTATATCTAAAGCCAGCAATAAGTGTTAGTTAGTAGCAGAAAGATATAAGTGGGTGTTTGGGGAGGGGGTAATTCAACTGGTCAGTAGATTTTTGGATGACATCATTCTTAATCTGCACATGTAAAGGGGATTGCTCTCTGTTTCTTGTTTCATTTGCATTGTGATACTTATCAGCCTTTTTGCTTTTCCATTCCTTTTATACAAGGTTATCTGGATTGCAGTCTGCAAGACCACATGCACATGGTAAGCACAAATGTGTCATTAATATTAGTGTATATAAGGTAAATTCAAGTCTAACTAAAAACAATATTTATATTGCTTTAGCATCTATTATAGTTTAACATACCATTTGTATAGCAAAACATTTTGATCAAGTTCATTCCCTATTTCTCTTTGTTGTGATTATTGCTTGTTATCATAGGTAATCCTGATAGTGACACTGTGCAAGTTCTCCCACCTATCAACATATCCGTAGCCTCTAATGATGATGGTGGCAATAAAGAGTCACAGTCTGGGGGTATAGATGTGACGTCTGACACTACATTTGTGGCTTCCATGTCCTCTGCCCATATTTCATCCACAGTTAGAATGCCTATACATACCCACAACATGGAAAACTCTGATATATGACAGGTTGAGGGTGACACAGTTGATCAGGGTAGTGTGGTTACTCCAGTTGCAGAGCTGGTTAAGTCTTCTTGTAGCCATCATGAGGGCAAAGTGCCACACAGGAGTGTTGGTAGAAGTGATCAGAGGAGGCCTGCTGTTCACCCTCTTCCTGATGCAGGTGTGTCATTAGGTACTGCCAGACATATGTGTAGGCGTGTAGTGGAGGCACAGTTATGTTCCACCAGGGCATTGGAAGAGATGATGTGAGTATTAAATGTCATTCATTTTGACATGTGTGACTCCCTGAACTGTGTGGGTGACTACTTGGACAGGATAAATGGCACACTGGCTTGGGCAGTGTCTGTGATGGAATGTCAGCTGCGGGAGTGTAGGCATTCATGTGGCTGTAGAAACACTACATCTTCTGGTGTTAGCAGATGAGGCCATGCCAGATCCTGCTTTTGTAGTGGCACTAATTGCACTGCTTCATCAGTGATTGCAGTCTCCACACACAGACATGGTAGGCCACAGGGTTGTGATCCTGGGCAAAATGAGCAGACATCATTGACATTCAGGTAGCACCCCAATTTCTAGCCAGGACTGTGAAAGTAGTGGTGCAACACCTGGCAGAGGCAGCTCTCATGGCTGGAGGCAGCAAAGCTGAACTGACTGCTTTACCATGTTTGGCTCATACCTGTCCAAGATGCCAGGATGCAGTGCTAGTACAGTGCTTGATTTGATTGTGTTCATACAGACACACACACACACACACACACACACACACACAGACACACATTGAATAAAATATCACTTGCCTAAACCACACACACACACA
Source organism: Protopterus annectens (assembly GCF_019279795.1). Classification (NCBI taxonomy): domain Eukaryota; kingdom Metazoa; phylum Chordata; order Ceratodontiformes; family Protopteridae; genus Protopterus; species Protopterus annectens. Next base: position 457,774,298 of record NC_056727.1, on the reverse strand, counting down.
CACACACACACACACACACACACACACACACACACACACACACACACAAAACCTATCTAAACATTACTGTTGAGTGCTATACATCTACTGTTAGACCATGACCACTGTATACTTTGATAGATACATGTGTTTCTTACTGATACACACTCACTTCCTTGGTGTCAGCCTTGTCCTCCTGCCACCCTCCCCCCAACCACCCTGTGCAAATGATGATGACTGTGCCATGCACTTTGCCCATGTCTGTGATTTAGGATTGCATATATTTCTGATGCACACAGTGGAAAGCTACTTTTTGCTTACTCGCAAGCATGCATTTATCAGTATGCATTGAGAAAAGGTTTTGATTTCTTTATAATACTCATTTGTGAATGATTGTTTATATAATTGTTGAACCTCATTGTATTTCAATTAGTATTGAAAGTAAAGCAGTCAAACCAGCAGGTACTTCAGTCTTGCTTCTTGATATACTTGTGCAAATGAGGGCATAAAAGACTTGTTCCATGGTTTATAGATGATGGTCAAGTGAAATGCTTGATGCATAGTTTTGGGCAGAATACACAGCTTTATATTGTAAACAACAGTCATATAAACTATTACTGACATAACTGTACACCTCAGACAAATGCCCTACTTAGGTACATATAAATATTTCTATAAGGGACCACTCAGGTGTGCAATCTCTTTATTCTCATTACAAATTCCACACTTACCTTGTCATTACTGCAAGTACGAATTGTGCCCTTGGGAATTGTCTTTGTCTGATGCTATCATTTCTCAGCCATTACATGGTAAGCAAAGGTTGTGGAAACAGTTTTCATATTTGTCATGTGTGTGGGATTTTAGGTTTTAACCTAGGTAGTAAGTGTGTTTGCTATCCTTTGCTTCTTAGCCCAGAGCCAGGTCATACTATGCATAACTCAGTATGCCAGCACCATCATCAGCTGGTGGTTCTCCCTCAGATATCCCATCTGTATCTGCTGCTATCCCTGCCTGTGGTCCTTGAAACTGTGATCTTGTCCCTTACTGCCCATGTTGAAGTTGTATCCTAGGAATTATATTGTGTAACATGGCACCAACTGTAAGTATTTCATCAGAGGTGCTTGGGTCATATGGCAGTGTACCTCCTGATGTGTCTAGACACTGCAACTTGATTTGAGCAACACAAGCACACATTCTATGATATTCCTTGTTTGAGCATGTGTCTTGTTGTATCCTTGCTCAGTGGATTGTGTGGGGTTCCTATGGGTGTCATGAGCCAGAGCTCCAGTGCATAACCTGCATCCCCACTAGATGCCCTTGTGGAATGTCACCTCTAGCAAACTTGTGTACAACTCACAGATGTACCATATGTGTGCATTGTGAAAACTGCCTAGGTTACTTGCACAGAAACTGTGGATGATACCTTGGGCATTACAGACAACCATACAGTGTATACAGTGGTAACCTTTTCTGTTGATGTACCTCCTTCCCTGTTCACTGTCTGGGCCTTTTTTTTCTACGTGTGTGCAATATTTGGCCCCAAAAATTTCAGAGAAGTGGGCTACTGCATAAAATTACTGCATGGTTCTTGCTTTCTCCTGTGTGGTGCATGGGAAACAGATGTGATCCCTTGCATGCTGTAGCTCTGCATTTAAAAACTGATGGCATATTCTAGAGGCTGATGCCTGTAGAACTCCTAATATATCCCCTGTGAGTCTCTGGAAATACATACAGCTACACATACCTTTGTTTCTCTCTGGAATGGATTCCCCATGATGTCTCTGGGGCCTGAGGTGGGGGTGGCTGAGGTTGCATGGTTCCTCTAGTATTTCCCTGTACGCCCTATGTCACTCAGAAATGTCTATGTCATGCAGTCCATGATAACTCAGATGGGATGTAAACTTTTTTCTTCTTCTTCCCCGAGGTCTTGCAACAGCAGCATCTTGATTTAAAGCTTGTTGCACATGCAGTATAATGATGGCAGTAGCAACCCACAGCATATTTTTTTAATAAATATTTCAAAGAGTTTTGGTGTTCAGGGCAAATGGCTACACTGAGTGTGCATGAATGCTTTATAGCTTCCTGATTAGCTCTGCCATGTTGGATTGGTTAATTAGCATGCAATTCAGTTCTTTAGACTGTCATTAGCATATTCTGCCATTTCCCTTTGTTTTGGGGCTCTACATGATATCCAGAGCTGTTTAATGAATACCAAATAGCATACTATCATCTTGGCAGCATGCCTCGCTGCAAATACAATATCTACACATAGTGTAGCTGTTAATGAATCCATACCAGGGTCTTAAAACTGTAACAAGATAAGACTTGCAAAACATTTCTTCAGTCTGTAAAATATTTCTTCACCAATTGTGCAAATTATGTTAGTTCTGTACTTTTGGTCCTTTTTTGTGTTTAGTCCTTTGTTAATTAGTGAAATCCAGACTATTTGTTTATACGCTATTAGTTGGATTTTTATAAGAAAAAATAGGTCACCAAATGCTGAAATGTAAATGTGTTTATTGGAGAGTAAACTTTGCCTGCATGCACTCATGGAGGATTTTCTTCAATATGTTTTATATAAAATACTTAACACAAGACTGACATTCCATGTGGGTCAACAGGATAATACCAAAAACAGAACCCCAGGCCTCTGCTGAAAATGGGTACATTTGACCCAGACGGACCTTCCAGGTAAACAAATGTCAAATAAATAAATAAAAGATAATGTTAGTTAAAATATCAAATCACAGCATTATGGAGTCACAAATTAATGAAACCAAGACAGTACAGAATGTTGACAGATAAACCCACACACACACACACACACACACACACACACACACACACACACACACACACACACACACACAGCCATAGCAGGCACAGCTAGCACAATGTTTCATTCTGTTGTCACTTAACTAAGGAAAAAGAGTTAAAGGAAAAAAAGCTATGTTTGTTCCCAGACTACCTGGTACTGCTGCTTAGCCGAAGAGCATGCTAGCAAGCTGATTCTCCATCTATGCTCTTCAAGTTAGACTTGAGGACCCCAAAAAAGGTCCTTTCTCTGATCTGGCTAATTCTCCTAACAAACAGCTCCACAGTCTCTGCAGTACCACAAATTTGTGAACTCCCTAGCACCACAATCCAGTCTACCAGATAGTAATCAGAACTGTAGCTTTGGTAGAAAATGCATACAATATGTTGAAATGGGTGAATAGTTGCAGTTTAATGGAACTTGACACAGCTTTACCTGCTCCATAATGGTGATTCCATTCCATGCCGTTTCCTTTCATACTATTTCTGCAGTGCTAATGAAGAGAAAAAAGGAAAGAAGCGATCAGAAACACTGCTCCTGGGGATGGCCACTTTTCATGAGAAATCTTTATTTCAGAGATTTGTGCAAAAGGTCTTGACCCTTGCTTTATCTATTTTAACCAGGAGGCCTTAATATTCATGACTGGTAGTATGCAAATTGTGTTTTCTAATTATTTTTATGCATGTTCAATATTAAGGTGAACACAACCAATAGACTGCACAGTCCAAAGGCAAGAGCAGTAACCATTTGTCAAGTAGATGCATGTTGTAAAGCAACATGGACCATGATTCGGAGCTATACTTCATGGTATTGGATGGTTTGTGCCACATACATTGTGCAAAACACACTTGAATAACTAAGTAGGGACATATTTCAGTAATAGTTAGATTGGTGTACTTCTGGAAAATATGTGAGACAGGATGGAAATGAAATAAATGAAGCACAGTGATGAGCTGACAGACTACGGCTGAAGGCAAAGCAATGCTGTCATACTCCCTTGTGTGATCCTTGTGAGAATATGGATGAAGGTCTACAGCAGGTATAGCAAGAAGGCACCTGCTGAGGCAAGCTGTCACCATGCTCATCATAATAACAACACAGACAATGCTTAAAACCAATTAGCTGGTGTCCAAATAATGGGCACCTTACTGAATCCATGAAAGGGATGAAAGGTGAGTTCAGGAAAGTCGGAGAAAGGAGGTGGCAAGCTGTGTAGCATATGATAAGAAGACATAACAGGAAATTATGTTGATCGGGAGCAGGCCATACATTTTTGGGGGTGACTTCCATTCTGTATAAAGAGAGAAAGAAAGAGATGGGAAGAGAAAGGTAAGAAAGGGACAGAAGTAGGGGAGAGTAGACAACAAGGTCTACAAAAATACATATACACAAACAGACAAACATGTCAGATGTGGACACATTAGGAAGGGGATACATGCAAATAGACAAACAGAGGCCAGACAAATAATAAGAACAGCAGAATGTCAGCTGCTAACTGCCTCAGTCATCCAGTAGATTGTGTTTTTGGGCCTGGGTGGCCCAGTTGCATTGGCTATCAGGTCAAGTCAATCTGCAGTCCATTACAGTAGGGATTGATGTTCAGAGATCCAACATGTCAATGCCCAGCTACAACCACTTCCATCACCTGCTCCATCTCCAGCTAAACCAGTGTAGGTGACTGAAATGGGATACCTGCCAGTGGGAGTGCAGACCACCCCCTTTTGAAGCAGTCCCAACCCATTTACCCACCCCAGCTCCAACCTCATCTGGTACTGAAGCAAGCAGTGTCTTTCAGACCCATGGCTCTGAAGTGCTATTGTGACATGCAGAAGGGAGACACAAAGACAAGGGTGCCATTAGTGATGACGTAGAAGAGGAGACAAGTTTAGAATTCACTAATCGTGGTGTGCTGTTAGTACCTGCTGCCTTCTGTGGGAGCTGACGGTATTCTCCTCCCTCTGTACTCATGCTGAAAGACACAAAAATGATATAGCCATGACATGCAGGTGTGAGGCAGATACAGAGAAAAATGTGCAGCTGCAGCTGCACATGAATGTGAAGCAGACCAAAGCCCAAGATTGTGCCTGTAATCTGAGGCATACGCTACGCTAACATATGTATGGGCAATAATGTAGAATCCAGGCAAGGTGTACAGAGCTTTGCAAATAAGGTAAATTACCACAAGTATAAGCACTGAAGCAGAAGTATTGATTCTATACTATCACAACAATTTGTAATTCAGCAGAAACAGGAAATTATGTCTATAAGCATAGCCATGCAACCTGTCCTATAAAACAGCAGTGTCACAGCAATATAGTGGCCAACAACTGCGCACATGCAACAGACCAACAGTCACATACAGTGCCACCCTGATAATCCTGTCATTTTATTTATTTATTTTTTTATTTTACATTTGTTGACCGGGCTAGTCTAGCTGGATATATTTCTATTTTCAGTAGAGGCCCGGGGAGAAAAGCTCCACACAGATATACAAAAGTATAAAAATATTGTTACATGGTAAATAAAGGATTAATAAACAAAATAAAACAGGTAGTTATTACATTCTAGAGATAAAAACACTTGAGAAAAGTAACAGTGAACATAATATTGCTTAAGAAAGCTAAAACAGATATAATACAGTAAGAGTTATGTACAATAGTTCACATCAGGTAGAAGGATTTAAACAATAAGTTGATTAGAGTTTAAATAGTGTCAGTCTTATTTACAAGACTAAGCATTTAAATGTTTGGAAGTTTGGTTAGAAGAGGAAGAAACAGGGGTGAAGAGGGTGGTTAGTCATCTCTCTGTGGAAACAAACTTTACTGGGAATAGTGCTGTAAAAGGCAGAAAAAAGTTTTAAATTATAGCAGAAAACACAACAGAAGTTATAGATGCTACAATACTATTCGGGGAGTTTCTGCCTCATCTCTGCTTCCCATCTCAGGAAATTTTCAAGTTGGCAGCATCACATGTAATTATATTGTACTCTATAATGCTTACTTGTATGGTCAATGCGGATCACAGTAGTTAGCTGGTCTCCCAGGTCATACCAAAAGTCCACCCCATGGAATGACCTGCATATGATCTCAGCAGCTGCTCCCTGAGCTAGCTGTGCAGAAAGTATGACATTATTTTACTCTTCTTTAAATAGCAGGCAGGCACTGTCCAGTAGCATCAGCACCCATCACCACATACAGCAAACCAAGAAGGCAGCCTGTAACTTGTGCTTTACACTGAAATTACTATTACCATATGTTAACACTGCTACATATCCCAGTGTTCAGACACACATCCTGCATATATGAGTGGGCTTGCACAACATACTAGTGGCATATAGCAGAATGTCCTGTTCATAGACATCAGCAGAATTTAGCCGCACAAGGATATATATGGTTCAGACTGCTATATATTAGCAATATTGACTTCTCGTCCACCATGTCATAAGCCAAACTCCAAAACTGCAGTAAAACTCCAAAACAGTTTTGGTCAATAATCAGACAACTTATATATTCTGGTAAAAAAATCACAACCATGCCCTTTCACAGATAAAACAAATTATAACATAGCACACAAATTTTATTCACACTACTCTTCAATATACTTATATAGCTCATACAGCCTCTCACTCAGCAAATCTAATCCTGTATGCAGGTGACTCAGCACTAATATGTGCAACCTGTTCAGTCAAACAATCCCAGGATAACCTACAGCATTCCTTTGCAGAAATGTAAAACTGGCCCAAACAATGTAAACTGCTCCTAAATTGAAATAAAACTAAACTAATTATATTTTCACATCCAACCCAGCAATCAAACTACCACAATATAAAAATATTTCAGTCACTATTACTAGAATTGAGCTAATACAAAATATAAAACTATTGGGCATAATAACTGACCATAGATGAAGATTTGATTAACACAACCAATGTGCAATTCAAAAAACAACTCTAAACTAGGACTTTTTTTTATAAAATTAAACCTTTTCTGTTAGAGCATCCACATAACACCATAGATCAAAATGATGTACTCCCTAATCTCCTATATGCCTCATCAGTTTTGACTAACCTACAGTCCTCTCAGCTAGTCAAATCTGAATACTCTTATAATAAAATTACAGTTTTCAAGTAACCACATTAACCAAGCATATCACTGCCTTGCACCTCATAACCTTAATTATCTGCACCTACCTAATCTATTAGCCTACACTCACCTTAAGACTGCCCTCAACATCTTCTATTCCCAGACAATCTGCCTCCAACCAGACATTAAAATGGTATTCATCTCACAGAGAACAGCATTCAATGAACCAACAGCTAATACTCAGAAATAAAAAAAAATTATAACTGTGGCTGCCTATAATTCTGTATATATTGCTAAACTGTGGAACTATTTTCCAAAAAACATCAGAGACATCTCATCTCATCTCATCTACAATTTAAAATGTCATTGACAACATACCTAACAATGGAGTGACCCTGCACTTCTAACACCCTAACACTCCTTCTTATTCTAATCTTATCCCATTTATATTCTGAAATCCCAGTCAAATCATGCCTAACAACAAGGTAACCCTGTACTCATACCAACACCAATAGTAATCTTCCCTCCTTATGCAGCCATATCAAATACTATAAACTCTCAGTTAACTGGAACTCAAGCAAACAGCACTGTCAAACAACCAGCAAAAAAAAAATAAAATAAAATCAAAGCAATACAGTTACAGTACAATTGTTGCACTTCCTGCTACCCCCCCCGCAGAAACATACCTTACATTTTTTAGAGTTTTAGAGTTTTAAAAAGAAAGATGGGAATAAATTCCCTCTCTCCCCAACCTGAGAACAAGTCAAAACAAACAAATAGTATAAAGTACAGTATTAGACAGGCCTATTTTTTATAGTAACTCTCAAGCAACCAGAAACTACAGTTATCCAGCATCTACCAATCCCCACTGGTGCCGGCTAACTGAGAGTTTACTGAAAGTATCATGCACTCCTCATACTTTGCGTCCTATTATAGTCTCAGATGAATAACACTTTGGATAAAATATGTATATGTCTCATCCGCTGTCTGTGTACTAACATTTCAGTGAGATTTTATACATGTGAAGTGGAATACAAAGAGGTATTTTACTTTTCATGAAAATAGACAAGTATGTTATGTGTGAAGTCTGGAATACAAAGTGCTAGCTTCCCTCAGGCACCCATCGTGAACATTCTACCCTTGTGATTCCCCTCGTAATCATTTTCAGGTGCAGCTCTGGTGACCCTGCTCAACTGATGGTGCCAGGAAATGGCATGATGACATAAGGAATGTGATACAGTGGAGAGTAAAAATTGATTTAAATGAACCAGGTGGAATTTTGCGGCGGGGTGCTGTTTTAAAAAAAATACAGTATTTTTTGACAGAAATGGGACAGTTGAGGGGTATATCCTGACACTGTGCTGAAGCTGAGCCAAATGCATTTTTTTAATTTATTTATGGTCAGGCCAGGCCTCCAGCTGACACTGGGCCCTACACAACTACCTAAGTCACTTAGTGCTGGATCTGGCCCTGACATAAGCTGTAAAATAATGCTCAATGTTCTATTGAGTTCTTTGTGTCACTTTAACATGCAATAAGCACTATGCAGTGTACTTAACATGGTGATCCCCCATTAAACATTATATACACTGTGTTATATCGTATATTTTTCTTGTTAGCTCGTGCTAATGGCCTGCACAAATATATGTAATGTTAAATATTTCTTCTCAGGCTTCTGAAGAAAAAAAGGTTTTGTCCTGCTGGACTTTCCCAGTAATCAAAGGCGAACAAAATAAATAAATAAATAAAATGTGCAAGAGGCAAAGGGCATCAGTCACACTATTTAAACAGCTTAGCATCTATCTGGCAGCATAGAATCGGTAATTCTGTGGAACAGAGCCCAGAAGAGATTCACAGTGGTCTGCCATTCTGTGATATAATGTATTTCAGCAATACCATTTAAATTTAGTGTGTCCCTCGTTAGAAACTTGCATTGACAGGTTTGGGAAGTGTGTTACCAGTATGTGTATGCACTGTGTTTGCCTGCAACCTGCACCTGCAGTTCTAATCATGTAGCTGATGTCATTATCTTTGTATTACCCTATTTTTATTTTATCTTAATTTATTTGTCATTTATTGACCAGGTCAGGAGAGATCCATCCTCAACTCCCTTTTCCCATTTTGCAAATGGGGTCGGGGTGTCACTTCAACAGTGACAGTCATCTCGAGGCAATATTTATACCACTGGGTGGCTAGCCCTCCTGTGATATTTCATCCATATCACTTACTTGCACATGCAGTCACACCTATGACCAGTTTATAGTGCCAATGTATGCCTGTCTTTGGAGTGTGGGAGGAAACTGGAGCACCTGTAGGAAACTCACGCGACCACAGGGAGGACATGCAGCCTCCACACAGAAGGCACCTTGGCTGAGAATCGCACTGGAGAATGTCTTGCTGTGAGGTGACAGTGTTAAGCTCTGCACCACCAAGGCCGCCAGGTCACGGGAGATCTGAGGTGGTATTTAAACTACCAGTTTAAATTTACTAAGGTATAGGGGAACTTCCTCTAATCTTTTCAACAGGTGCCAGAGGGATCTTTTACATCCACCTGAACTATCACCGACTGTGACAGATGGGACTTGTGTTTAATGTCTCTTCTGAAGGATGCCATGCTCACTTGTGCAGTACCCAAGCAATGCTGCACTGCAGTGTCAGCAATATGAAATTAATCTAATCACCTACATTGGAAAAAGAGCACACAGCTTTCTGATCTCCCAGCACCAAAGACAAGCATGCTACCTGTTACGCTACTGACACTGCCTTAGGACTGCAAGCTACAGTTACAGGACCAATTTCCTATCTCCACCCCTTGTACTTATGATGTATGTCACCAGTGCCATGTGACTATCTGTCTGGGTACAGCCTATGGTAACATTGTTGTTTTAGAGGTCCCAGTACTGATGTACTATGCTAACGTTCAACACCCACCTGTGGGTATAGAATGTGCAATGTATGTATCTCTATACATGTAACTGTATCAGTGGGATTGCAACCCACAACTACAGAACAGAACTGCCTCTGCCTCTTCCTGATTCCTGCTTTATGCATATAGTGTGGGCATTTTCCATGAGGAACTCCTAGGGTGGAGGTCCACACCCATTACCTTTGTTAGTACAGTCCACATCCTGTGTCACCTATGCACACCTGTCAGCCCTAATGCCCTGCCACTTGTTATGCCTCTCATCACCTACACATACATTTAAGTCTCTGTATGTTACGGACCCCAGCTGCAGACATGCCCAGGTATGTCCCTACTCCAGGCCACTTTGGTTAACCTTGGGGCATGCCATTGCCAACACTATAGGTGCAGGTACCACTGCCTTCCTAGCTCTTTGAAAACCTGTCCTTTTGAAACCTGCCAAATCAAGCTACTGTTTCTCATCACTAGCCCACTCTACCTGTTTACTGACTGTCAGGAACTGCATTACACAGCAATGTAGAAATGAGTCAACACCATGATATAGCAGAATTTTCAGTGCATACACAACATAGCGGCTGAAAGACCTGCAACTGTAGGGAGCAATCTTCCACTGTAAATCTCATAGATAATCAGTCATTCCTAACATCCCTTCATGGAGTTGATGAGGGCATGAGAATCATACCCCTTGGAATGGGTACCAATTCTATGAATGGCAGAAAACTGTACCTCACTGAGGAATCAGGCAAGTTAGTAGCAATTGTTGTGCCTCCTCCTGCTGCTTTATGCAGGCATGTCACCAGTGCACAAACACATGACTAATTGGCTAGGCAAAACCTATGGGTAAAACTGTTGTTTTAGAGGTCCTGATACTTAACTAAAATTGTCGGTAATAGAACATCTCTGCACAAATGAATTTTAGGGGGCACAAAATGACAATTGCATATGTTCAGTCCTAAGTGATTCAGGTGTTCAGACTCAAGGAACCATCAACACATGTATGTGCATGTGACCACCTGCTATTTATACATAATCCACGGGGTATTTTTAGGGCAATTAGCATCACTTTGTTATCTTCTTTGTTGTTCATTAACAGGACAGAATACTACTATGGTAACAGGTGTACAGGCTGGACAAGGACAACAGGTTGAGGTCAGTATTTGCAAAGAATCTGATGGTAATGGTGATGATGATGATGATGATGATGCCAACATTCAGATGCAGTCACAGTCTCAGGGCACTCTGACATTGTCTGTCTCCCTTCTGGGTTGTCCTACTCTCATTACCCATGATTACAATGTGGTCTCACCCTCACTAACTGTACATGGCAGACAGCATGGGAGTGCCATTTCTATCACGGGTGGGCTCCCATGTGATGGAGTGTACCACAATTACGCACCCTGGGTGTGTGCTTCACACGTGTACAACCAATGTATGCCAGACCGGCAGAGGTTACTACTGATGTCCAATGTCACAATTATTGCTGTGCCATCACAGCTTCCCCAGACATGCAGTTCAGTCTTGACATCAGTCAACAGATGCTCATGGTTATAATCCAGGCACAATCTGCAGCCATATATGTTGACTTGGAGATGACTAGCCTGGTTCAAGGTCTCCAGCTGACAGTGAGATAACTGACATAGATCATGGCCTCCAGAAGGATTTGACCCAGCAATGCTAGTGTCTGCAGGAGGCCACTGTAGCCAGAAAAGATGCCATGATGCCTCTCATGAGAACTAAGGTAGCACACATATTTGACATGGCTACCGCCACATGAAGGATAGCAAGTGCCACCAATAGTGTCCTCCCATGACAATTGTCCATGGCTGCGAGCATACTTACACCTCTGAAGGGCACTTAGGCAGGCCACTGCAGGGAACTCAGTCTACACCTGTGGCAGTGGGGGGCGGTTTCCACAATTCCATACACCATGTTAGAGGCAGCCCCACCAAAAAGGCATGAGGGGTGGGGTGTAACATCATCAATCCAGCCTCAGGCCACATTCCCCCAGCTAGTACTACCACATTACTACGCAGGGGGGTCTATAGACCTGTTACATTTGGCCATCACTGTGACTGCACACCCACCAAATGTTCCACAGAGGAAATCATATATGATATTGATATAACTCTTGCTCTTCACCCCTGTCTCTACTTACATTAACCACTATTTCCCACCTGTGTAAATATCCTTGTATCTGTATGTCTCTAGACACCTGTGTAACTGATGATGATTGTGACTTGTACCACCCTTCCTCCTTTGTAAGTGGTGATGTTATATGCATAGTGTATCTGTACCATCAATGCCCAACATAGCCTTAGAATAAAACAGTCTGCATGGTTTTGTTCTGTGTGGTACTGCGTTGCCACTGTGTATTTGTCAGGGCTCATAGATGTGTACTAGACAGTATTTTTTCACCTGCACGTTCATATATTTTGTTTAATGCTGCTGTGGGTAGGGCTACTGATTGGTGCCTGACAATATCACTGTCATCACCACTGGTTGTTGTTTTTACACTGCATCAGGGACTGCTGCTTTGGGTGAGATACATTCTGGAACCACAAGTTGTGCTACCTGCTTCCTCATTATCAAGCAACATGCAGCTTGTTAAAAAGAAATTCCAGTCTGTGTCTGGATCATACTGCGTCCAGACATGTCTAGGCAACGGAACTGCAATTTAAACAGGCTGAAAACTCAATTCACTGTATTTCTGGTTTGAACACAAGTTGCATAAAGGCATTATCCAGGGTTTCAGGAGATCCCACATTACCTGCATTGCAAGAGGGACATACAGGGATAATGTGAGACAGGTATATCTACTGTAGGTGTCTGTAGCCATGTGGATGTACCAGCGTGTATTAGGTGGTCCTGTAGAATGCCACTATTCAGGAAGCAGCAATATAGATGACTTGCATGCCATGTGCAGGAGTAATGAACACTGTCAGGATGTTGTGCAGACATATTGGCTATAAGGTCTTGTGCACTGGACACTACCTGGCAGTTAATGGAATCACAGCCATTATTGTTGACATAATTCTGTCTGTGGACATCAACTGGAGCCTTTATTACCGCATGTGTGCAATCTATAGCTCCCAATATGATAGGGAGGCATGTGGCATTACAAAAGCCAGACAAGATGCTGGCATTCTCCCTTCACCTCACCCACTTTGTTGGAGAAATAGATGTGCTCATCTATGCATAAGCAATTTATCAAGGAATGTCTTGAGAATTCTATGGGTTGATGTGTTTAACATTTCCTGTATGTCTCGTTCTTGTCTAAATAAGGTCTATGTGAATAGAGTCATAACAGCTACCCATCTTAGGTTCATAGGTTCATAGGTTCATACTAGGCTATCTGCCCAAGGGCATTTATAAGCCTAGCCCATAGTTATGTGGCTTTCGCCACCCCTTTAGTTTGAATAAAAACTATGCCTATCATTTTGCTGTGCCTCTGTCAAGCAGTGACGCTGAAGTAATCCCTGGGGTATATCTGCAATCTCCCATCCATTGGTCAAGATTCCTCTTGAACAAGACCAGAGAGGTGCTCTGCCTCACATGTACCGGGATTTTGTTCCACAGCATAGGGAGTCTCTGGGTGATGAATCTGTCCCTCCAGCACATTCTATTTATAACCGTGTCAAGGTTTAAGTCTCCGCCCTTGTGGTTCTGAGGGATCTAGATTTTTGAGGTGAAGCATATTCATCAAATCTGGGTTTGACATGGCCTTATATGTCAGGCACAGGTCACCTCTGAGCAAGCGGTATGAGACTGAATAGAGCTGGAGTTCTTTCAGTCAGGCAGCATAAGACATATTTTTGAGACCCTTTATCCTTTTGGTGAGGAACTTTTGGGGCCTTTCAAGCTGCAGCAGGTGTCTGGTCAGATACATTCCGAATGGGGCATTGTACTCAATCATAGGTCTAATAAGTGATGAGTACAGGGGACGATGACCTCCCTTGATCTAGATGTGAATCCCTTCATGATCAGGTGGGTGATATAGAAGGTTTTCCTAACTACTTTAGCAACATGAGTGTCAAACGAAGGCTACTGTCAACCTGGGTCCCCAGATCTCTGATGACTTTTTCTGTGCTCAGTGGATTGCCACCTATATGGTAGCTAGGGGTAGCCTTGTTTTTCCAAAGGGTATGACTATGCATTTTTGGCGCTTAACTTCAGGCCATGGCTCTGGCACCAGTTATCCATTTCTGTGAGGCCCTTCTGGAGGATATCTGTGTCAGATGTGTTTGACTATGGCGCCTAGTTTGCAGTCATCTGCAAACTTTGTCAGCCATAACCCTCCTGTGTTTGCTTGTACTTCAGAAAAGTAGATGCCGAACAAGAGTGGACCCAGGACTGAGCCCTGTGGGACACCACTTGTGACAGGCTTTGAGTCTGACATGGCTCCAGCAACTCTGACCCTGTGGGTTCTGTCACTTAGCCAGTTTGCAACCCATCTTGTGATGTATGGGTTTACATTCAAGCTGATGAGTTTTTCGATGATACCTGAGTGGGGTATTGTGTCAAGGCCTTTGCCAGGTCGAGGTAGGCTGTATGGACTGCCTTTCCTCATCAATGGCCTTGGTGACTGTCTCAAAAAGTCAACCAAGTTTAAGAGGCAGGATCTGCCTTTGACAAAGCCAAACTGAGTTGGATCCAAAGTCTGCAAGTTCCCTATGTCTTTATTTATGAGTTCCATTATGATCCTCTCCATGGCTTTGCAGATAAGGCTTGTCAAGCTAATGGGGCGGTAATTTCCAGGGTCTGTGGAGGCACCGCCCTTATGAAGTGGGACCACAGTCGCCGCGCCACTCCTTGGCACGATCCTGAGGTGAGGCTAAGATTAAACAGCTGTCCTAACTGTGGGTTTAATTCCTCATTGAGTTCATGAGGCACACAGCTGGGGACACCATCCGGTCCCATGGATGCTGTGTTTTTTGCCTTAGTGAGGGCAGTTCTCACCTGGGCATTGGAGATGTTTGGGGGGCTACAATCCTCTGGAATAGATATCTCTCCTTTTGGGGGGGAGGGCAGAAGTTTGCACTGAACCTGTCAGCCAGTATGTTGGCAATGTGTGTAGGTTCAGTAATTTTCACATCATTTTGAACTAATTCTGAGCATATCTGGGAGTTTCCTCCTAGGTTTCTAACATAGCTAAAGAAGGCCTTATGATTCTCTTTAGAGTCCTTGGCATTTTTCTCTCAAAATTTGCCTTGGATGATTTTATGAGAGCTCTTAGTTTTTACTTATAATGATCAAAGGTGTCTTACCTTTCAAGGATTTTGCTCTATCTTGTAGTAGCTTCCTCCTTTTGTTGTAGAGCTTGTTTATGGCTGGGGTCCACCAGACTGGACGCTTGCCTTTGGTACAGAGAGTCTTAGTTTTGTTTGGGATTGCCTGATCCATGCAGTCCTGTAGGTGCTGGTAGAAGGCATTTGTAAGTGATTCAGCGGTTTGACTAATGTTTACCACTGGCTCAGGGGCCTTAAAGGAGACCACACTAGTTTTAAAAGTGTGAAATCGGCTTTGAGAAGTTTTTCAGTGTGGTCATTTTTGTTTCAGGGGTGGGGGGGATGAGGACCTCCAGCGAGACTAGTTAATGATCTGATCTCACCAGTGAGGGGTATACTTCGGTGTTGAACATTTTGATCCCATGTTCGTGATGATGAGATCAAGTATGTTTTCTCCTCTTGTGGGATGGTGACTAGTTGTTCCATGGCATTTGAGTTTATGAACTCCAGGAATCTTTGGGTTAGAGTGTTTGGGCTTGAGTAGTGTTCCCAGTCTATATTAGGGTAGTTAATGTCACCTAGTATGATGGTGTTTGGAGATACATTTATCCTCCAATGTTTTCAGGAAGGCCATGTGAGGTTCCTGAGTTTGAGAGGGTGGCCTGTAACATGCTACAAATTGCAGAGCAGTCTTGCCTATGGTTAATTGCACCTGGATGGTCTCCGATGCATCATGCGCTGCCACTCAACCTTGAGGTGTGGGTGTCCTTTATGAATATGGACACCCTCCTTTCTTGGTGTTGTCCGGATTTTGGGGCCGAACGCATGATATGAGGTGAAACCTGTTAGTGCTGGGGTGCTCTCAGGAGCCTTGAACCAGGTTTCTGTCACAGCACAGACATCGATGTTCTCCATATTGAGAAGGGCCTCGAAAAGTGCATCTTGAGATTGAGACTTCTGGCATTGAGCAGCATTACCCTTAGTTTTTTCCTTTTGGTGTTCTAGGGTGGTAGGTTTAGAATTTGAGCCTTGCCTAAAAAGGCACTATGGGGTGGCAAGAGCCTTTGCCAATATCCGGAAGCCCAGGGTGACAGGTGCAAGCCGTCCCTTGTAAGCAGCGTGGCTTGTCCAGCATGTCATCCCAGGCAGACAGACATTGATCCCTTTGAATGACACCAGAATTTAAGCCAATTATTAAAGCTGATCATCTTATCACTGTATTGTGGTATCATTCTAGGTGAAGGTAGGATACTGCTCAAGGTCAGGGTCATACCTGCCTGGGCTACATAATCAGAGAGCTCCTCGATGTCCCTTTTCATGTAATCCAAGGAGGTACGCCTCAGGTCGCTGACACCAGCGTGGACAATGACTGAGTCGCACTTGTACCTGCTGTTGAGAGACCTGAGTGCTTGCTATGTGGCGGATTCTAGCGCCTGACAGGCAGCTTACTGTGACCTTCTCTTTACTCAGTCTGGTGAGCGGACGCCAGTGTGTCTGACTATGGAATCACCAATGACAAGTGTGTCTGGCATTTTGTTTGGCCTTAAGGGCTGTGACTGTTTGACACTCTGACTGTGTGGTCTATGTGTTGCATGTGTTGGGTCGTGAGGTGGTAGTTGTTTGGGTGTCTGCTTTGGTGGCCTCTGCTGTTTTGGTAAATTTTTGATCAGAGCCTCCGAGTATGTCTTTGTGTGAGTATGTGTATGATTTGAAGTTGTGATGGTACCATGTGTGACTGGGTATGTATTGTGTGTGGTTACCTTCTCCTCCTGTCTGGTCTTGCCAGTCCTATGTTGAGAGAGCTCAGCCTCCAGTTTGGCCGTATAGTTGCATCTCTCGCATGTATTTGTGTTTTGTGGGAGAAGGAGAGGATTGTCTGTGTACATGAGGCAGTTGTAACATTGCCTCAATATTCCCAGGTTCACCAGTTGAGCTGGAGAGGACACTAGCAACTGATCCCTCGACATACTAGAAGTAGTAGATAAAGAGACTTTCAAAGGACTCCGGGAAGTGGGTTTTAGGCTGGTGGGGTACTATCTATAATAAGAGTGCTTTATCAAGGTGCAAGTACTGTAGGAGTAAGTGCTAGGCTTTACAGATAGAGAATAGTCTACTTGGGAATCAAGCAGAGATGAACTTTTCAGTTATAGGATATGCTGGTTAGATCAGCAGTACAGCTCGAGGAAGGTAGTTTTAAGGGAAAATTGGAAGAGTGGAATTTAGATGGCCCAAATAGTTTAACCTTGTTTAACCGCTGCTCTTGTGTGCAACAGTGAACTCCGCTTAAATCACGCTTTACGCTACAAGTGTTTTATAGCAGGGGCTGAAGGGAGCTAGAATTGGCCCAAACGACCAATGGACTACTAGTTTCTGGCTGAAACTTTACCAAATCAGACAAAAGGCTACCAGTGCTTCCCACTCCCACTGGTAAGCAAAGAAACTTCCTCCTTCCTAATAAGGCAATGGATCAGTAACAGGAACTAAAAACAAAGCCCAGGGATCAGCAACTCTGAAACTGGACTACTCTAGTTCAGTAAGGCGGAAAACAAGAGATTTTTTTGTTTTATTACAGAGACAAGGAAAAACAGACAGTAATTGCTGTAAATCGGCTAGCGACTTTAGTGTGTAGCCTACAGAAACAATTTGCAACAATTAGTAACTTAAAGTGCAATAAACAGTGTAAAATGCAGAAATCACTTAAAGTAGCAATAAAACAGGTGAAATGCAGTTGCTAGCTTAAATAACAGTGGGAAAGCCAGAAAAATACTTATATCTGGTAGAAAGTCACTCTTTTAGCTCTCTGCTGCTTGATCACTCTGCAGGCCACCACGAGGATCTGTGCTGAGTTGGTACAAGCTGGAAAACGCGTGTTTAGCGTGTTTTATAGCAGGGGCTGAAAGGAGCTAGGAATTGGCCCAAAACAACCAATGGACTACTAGTTTCTGGCTGAAACTTCACCAAATCGGACAGAAAGGCTGCTCAGTGCTTCCCACTCCCACTGGTAAGCAAAGAAACTTCCTCCTCCCTAATAAGGCAATGAATCAGTAACAGGAACTAAAAACAAAGCCCAGGGATCAGCAACTCTGAAACTGGACTACTCTAGTTCAGTAAGGCAGGAAAACAAGAGATTTTTTTTGTTTTATTACAGAGACAAGGAAAAACAGACAGTAAATGCTATAAATGCTGTAAATCGGCTAGCGCACTTTAGTGTGTAGCCTACAGAAACAATTTGCAACAATTAGTAACTTAAAGTGCAATAAACAGTGTAAAATGCAGAAATCACTTAAAGTAGCAGTAAAACAGGCGAAATGCAGTCGCTAGCTTAATAACAGTGGAAAAGCCACAAAAAATACTTATATCTGGTAGAAAGTCACTCTTTTAGCTCTCTGCTGCTATATCACTCTGCAGGCCACCACGAGGATCTGTGCTGAGTTGGGAAAAGCTGGAAAACCCGTGTTTAGCGTGTTTTATAGCAGGGGGCTGAAAGGAGCTAGGAATTGGCCCAAAATGACCAATGGACTACTAGTTTCTGGCTGAAACTTCACCAAATCGGACAGAAAGGCTGCTCAGTGCTTCCCACTCCCACTGGTAAGCAAAGAAACTTCTCTCCTTCCTAATAAGGCAATGGATCAGTAACAGGAACTAAAAACAAAGCCCAGGGATCAGCAACTCTGAAACTGGACTACTCTAGTTCAGTAAGGCGGAAAACAAGAGATTTTTTGTTTTATTACAGAGACAAGGAAAAAAACAGACAGTAAATGCTATAAATGCTGTAAATCGGCTAGCGACTTTAGTGTGTAGCCTACAGAAACAATTTGCAACAATTAGTAACTTAAAGTGCAATAAAAAGTGTAAAATGCAGAAATCACTTAAAGTAGCAGTAAAACAGGCTAAATGCAGTCGCTAGCTTAATAACAGTGGAAAGCCACAAAAATACTTATATCTGGTAGAAAGTCACTCTTTTACCTCTCTGCTGCTTGGATCACTCTGCAGGCCACCACGAGGATCTGTGCTGAGTTGGTACAAGCTGGAAAAACGCGTGTTTAGCGTGTTTTATAGCAGGGGCTGAAAGGAGCTAGAATTGGCCCAAACGACCAATGGACTACTAGTTTCCGGCTGAAACTTCACCAAATCGGACAGAAAGGCTGCTCAGTGCTTCCCACTCCCACTGGTAAGCAAAGAAACTTCCTCCTCCCTAATAAGGCAATGGATCAGTAACAGGAACTAAAACAAAGCCCAGGATCAGCAACTCTGAAACTGGACTACTCTAGTTCAGTAAGGCGGAAAACAAGAGATTTTTGTTTTATTACAGAGACAAGGAAAAAACAGACAGTAAATGCTATAAATGTTGTAAATCGGCTAGCGACTTTAGTGTGTAGCCTACAGAAACAATTTGCAACAATTAGTAACTTAAAGTGCAATAAACAGTGTAAAATGCAGAAATCACTTAAAGTAGCAGTAAACAGGCGAAATGCAGTCGCTAGCTTAATAACAGTGGGAAAGCCACAAAATACTTATATCTGGTAGAAAGTCACTCTTTAGCTCTCTGCTGCTTGGATCACTCTGCAGGCCACCACGAGGATCTGTGCTGAGTTGGTACAAGCTGGAAAAACGGTGTTTAGCGTGTTTTATAGCAGGGGGCTGAAAGGAGCTAGGAATTGGCCCAAACGACCAATGGACTACTAGTTTCCGGCTGAAGCTTCACCAAATCGGACAGAAAGGCTGCTCAGTGCTTCCCACTCCCACTGGTAAGCAAAGAAACTTCCCTCCTCCCTAATAAGGCAATGGATCAGTAACAGGAACTAAAAACAAAGCCCAGGGATCAGCAACTCTGAAACTGGACTACTCTAGTTCAGTAAGGCGGAAAACAAGAGATTTTTTGTTTTATTACAGAGACAAGGAAAAAAAACAGACAGTAAATGCTATAATGTTGTAAATCGGCTAGCACACTTTAGTGTGTAGCCTACAGAAACAATTTGCAACAATTAGTAACTTAAAGTGCAATAAACAGTGTAAAATGCAGAAATCACTTAAAGTAGCAGTAAAACAGGCGAAATGCAGTCGCTAGCTTAATAACAGTGGGAAAGCCACAAAAATACTTATATCTGGTAGAAAGTCACTCTTTTAGCTCTCTGCTGCTTGGATCACTCTGCAGGCCACCACGAGGATCTGTGCTGAGTTGGTACAAGCTGGAAAACGCGTGTTTAGCGTGTTTTATAGCAGGGGGCTGAAAGGAGCTAGGAACTGGCCCAAAACGACCAATGGACTACTAGATTCTGGCTGAAACTTCATCAAATCGGACAAAAAGGCCGCTCAGTGCCTCCCACTCCCACTGGTAAGCAAAGAAACTTCCCTCCTTCCTAATAAGGCAATGGATCAGTAACAGGAACTAAAAACAAATCCCAGGGATCAGCAACTCTGAAACTGGACTACTCTAGTTCAGTAAGGCAGGAAAACAAGAGAATTTTTTTTTTTTTTTTTTTTTTTACAGCGACAAGGAAAAACAGACAGTAAATGCTATAAAACAATTCACATGCAGTGCAAGCTGGCACACTTGAGTATGTAGCAATATTAGTCCACACACAGTATGAAAAATGTAATTAAATTAAAAAGGACTAAAAGCAAGTGCAGAAAGGGTTTATTAATTAAAAAAAAAAAAAAAAAAAAAAAAAAAAAAAAAAAAAAAACGGGTTTAAAAAAACCCGTTAAACCTAAAATTAAAATTTAAAACAAAATTAACAACAAAAAAAAGCAAGATTAGCTTAAAAACATAAAGCAAAATACTTAATCTGTAGAAACATTACTTCTGCGCTGGATCTCTGCAGGCACCACGAGGATCTGTGCGAGTGACAAGTGAAAGGTTTGTATAGCGGGCTAAAGGATAGAAGGCCAACACATGGACTCAGTTCGCAAACTTCACAAATGACAGAAAGCCTAGTCTCCATCCCACTAAAAAGAAATTCTTCCTATAGGCATGGATGTACAGACAAACAACCCGGGACCACTCTAAATGATACCAGAGTAGGGAAACAGGTTTTGTTTAACACAAGAAAAAAAAGAATCTAAATTTAAATGGCAGCTTGGGAACCACAGAAACAATTTGCAACAATTAGTAACTAAGTAAAAAAATAAAATGAGAAATACTTAAATAGCAGTAGAATGATGCTAGCAAACAGTGAAACCACAAAAATACAATGTAAAACACTTTTAGTTGGGGCCCACCTACCAAGAATTGGCAGTTACAACTGGAAGCTTGACAAAGCGGGGCTAAAGAGCTAGATTGGAAACGCCAATACACATTGGGAAATTCCCAAATCGAGAAGCTGTAGTTCCCCCAACTGGTAGCAAGAACTCTCTTAATAGCAATGACAAACAGGTTTAAAAAAAAACCCAGGATAAACTCTAAAGGAATTAGCAGTAACAAAAGAGTTGAACAAACAAGAAAACAGACAGAAGCTAATCTGAAATCGCCCTTTAACCACAAAAAATGAAAATTAAATTTAAAGTCATAACAGAAAATGCAGAATCACTTAAATGATAAAGTAAACAGGTATTAATACGGGGAAACCCAAAATACTTAAATTTAAGCATTTACCTTGCGCTTGACACCACACACAGATTCAGGTAACTGGAAACGTAGTTATAAAACTAAAGAAATTCCAAACACATGCATAGTTTCGGCGAACTTCACCAATCTAAAATGTCAGTGCTTCCACTCCTGTAATAAGAAACTTCCCCACCTAATAAGCAAGGATCAGTACAGTTAAAAAAAACCCAGCGTCAGCAACAGAATGACAAGCTATTTGGGGAAACAAAGTTATATAAGATGAAGGAAAAACGACATAAATTGTCAGTGTGTAGCACACTTAGTGGAGCCTACTAAACTTTCACAATTAGAACAAAGGTAAAGATTAAAACAAAGCCTAATACATAAAGATTAAGCAGTAACAACTAATAAGTTACCCAAAAACAAGAATTAGAAGATCAAAAAAATCCTGCAATTACACCTAGTGAGGAAAATCTTGCTAGTTGTCAAGTTGAAAGCGTAACGTTAAGCGGGGCTAAAGAGCAGAAAAGGCCAAACAGTTTATATAAAAGCCCAAGCTAATTAAATTAAAGGTAGAGCATTTCCACTTGCAGCTTGGAACACACAAAGCCATTCCAATAGGCATGGATCAGAACAGGACAAAAAACATAAATGGGAAATTTTAAATCAGCTAGTCCGGAAGAAATTAGATTTTTTTAAACCCAAAAGGGGGGGGAGACAAAAAAAAGGAAAAAAAAAAAAAAACAGGGAAAAAAAAACAGTAAAAAAATGCAAAAAAAATAAATGCTGTAAATGGGGGGCCCAAAAAAAAGGGGCATTTTTTATTTTGTGTTAAGCCCCCTTTTAACGGGGAAAAACAATTTTTCCCCAAAAACAATTTTTTAAGTTAAAAAACCCAGTGTATCCAGAACAAAATCCCTTAAAAGGCAATGATCGTACAATAAAAAAGCCCAATCAACTTGAAATACTCTTAGTCTGCGCGGATTTTGACAACGGGAAAAACAGGTAAATGAAAAGTGTTACCCCTTTAGGGTATACAAATTCCAATAGAAACAAATAAAACAGTGTAAAATGCAGAAATCACTTAAAGTAGCAGTAAAACAGGCGAAATGCAGTCGCTAGCTTAATAACAGTGGGAAAGCCACAAAAATACTTATATCTGGTAGAAAGTCACTCTTTTAGCTCTCTGCTGCTTGGATCACTCTGCAGGCCACCACGAGGATCTGTGCTGAGTTGGTACAAGCTGGAAAACGCGTGTTTAGCGTGTTTTATAGCAGGGGGCTGAAAGCTAGGAACTGGCCCAAAACGACCAATGGACTACTAGTTTCTGGCTGAAACTTCACCAAATCGGACAAAAGGCCTCAGTGCCTCCCACTCCCACTGGTAAGCAAAGAAACTTCCCTCCTTCCTAATAAGGCAATGGATCAGTAACAGGAACTAAAAACAAATCCCAGGGATCAGCAACTCTGAAACTGGACTACTCTAGTTCAGTAAGGCAGGAAAGCAAGAGAATTTTTACAGCGACAAGGAAAAAACAGACAGTAAATGCTATAAAACAATTCACATGCAGTGCAAGCTGGCACACTTGAGTATGTAGCAATATTAGTCCACACACAGTATGAAAAAATGTAATTAAATTAAAAAGGACTAAAAGCAAGTGGAGCAAGGGTTTATTAGAGACAATGCGGTAAAGAGAAGGGACTGGGAGACTGTCCTAGATCAAATCTACAGTGGGCCGGCACTGCAAAAGCCACCAAATTTAAACTACATCCAAGAACAGGGAGGGTGGGAAGACAGTTTCAACAGAGCTAGATCTGAGAAATCAGTCCCCAAGTTATAACAACCACAATAAAATGAAGGAAATATACTTAAATCAGCTTATGTCCAGTTGATGTATGCAGACAAATCTCAGTAGCAGCAACTCTACTTAAAATGATTACCAGAGATGTAACCAACACAGGTTTTAAAGTTATCAGAAAACCCCCAAGCTAATTAACACTTAAAGGAATTTCAGAGCAGTTTAACAACTAGTGCAGAGCTTCAGACACACACACAAGACAGTTTCAACAGAGCTAGATCTGAGAAATCAGTCCCCAAGTTATAACAACCACAATAAAATGAAGGAAATATACTTAAATCAGCTTATGTCCAGTTGATGTATGCAGACAAATCTCAGTAGCAGCAACTCTACTTAAAATGATTACCAGAGATGTAACCAACACAGGTTTTAAAGTTATCAGAAAACCCCCAAGCTAATTAACACTTAAAGGAATTTCAGAGCAGTTTAACAACTAGTGCAGAGCTTCAGACACACACACAAGACAGTTTCAACAGAGCTAGATCTGAGAAATCAGTCCCCAAGTTATAACAACCACAATAAAATGAAGGAAATATACTTAAATCAGCTTATGTCCAGTTGATGTATGCAGACAAATCTCAGTAGCAGCAACTCTACTTAAAATGATTACCAGAGATGTAACCAACACAGGTTTTAAAGTTATCAGAAAACCCCCAAGCTAATTAACACTTAAAGGAATTTCAGAGCAGTTTAACAACTAGTGCAGAGCTTCAGACACACACACAAGACAGTTTCAACAGAGCTAGATCTGAGAAATCAGTCCCCAAGTTATAACAACCACAATAAAATGAAGGAAATATACTTAAATCAGCTTATGTCCAGTTGATGTATGCAGACAAATCTCAGTAGCAGCAACTCTACTTAAAATGATTACCAGAGATGTAACCAACACAGGTTTTAAAGTTATCAGAAAACCCCCAAGCTAATTAACACTTAAAGGAATTTCAGAGCAGTTTAACAACTAGTGCAGAGCTTCAGACACACACACAAGACAGTTTCAACAGAGCTAGATCTGAGAAATCAGTCCCCAAGTTATAACAACCACAATAAAATGAAGGAAATATACTTAAATCAGCTTATGTCCAGTTGATGTATGCAGACAAATCTCAGTAGCAGCAACTCTACTTAAAATGATTACCAGAGATGTAACCAACACAGGTTTTAAAGTTATCAGAAACCCCCAAGCTAATTAACACTTAAAGGAATTTCAGAGCAGTTTAACAACTAGTGCAGAGCTTCAGACACACACACAAGACAGTTTCAACAGAGCTAGATCTGAGAAATCAGTCCCCAAGTTATAACAACCACAATAAAATGAAGGAAATATACTTAAATCAGCTTATGTCCAGTTGATGTATGCAGACAAATCTCAGTAGCAGCAACTCTACTTAAAATGATTACCAGAGATGTAACCAACACAGGTTTTAAAGTTATCAGAAAACCCCCAAGCTAATTAACACTTAAAGGAATTTCAGAGCAGTTTAACAACTAGTGCAGAGCTTCAGACACACACACAAGACAGTTTCAACAGAGCTAGATCTGAGAAATCAGTCCCCAAGTTATAACAACCACAATAAAATGAAGGAAATATACTTAAATCAGCTTATGTCCAGTTGATGTATGCAGACAAATCTCAGTAGCAGCAACTCTACTTAAAATGATTACCAGAGATGTAACCAACACAGGTTTTAAAGTTATCAGAAAACCCCCCAAGCTAATTAACACTTAAAGGAATTTCAGAGCAGTTTAACAACTAGTGCAGAGCTTCAGACACACACACAAGACGGTTTCAACAGAGCTAGATCTGAGAAATCAGTCCCCAAGTTATAACAACCACAATAAAATGAAGGAAATATACTTAAATCAGCTTATGTCCAGTTGATGTATGCAGACAAATCTCAGTAGCAGCAACTCTACTTAAAATGATTACCAGAGATGTAACCAACACAGGTTTTAAAGTTATCAGAAAACCCCCCAAGCTAATTAATCTTGCTATCGACTGGTATGAGGAGGCCACTCATTCCTACACATCCAGTTTGTGGGTTTGTCATTTGATGTGACATAATTCTATGTTTGTATTATTTTCAGATTTATCTCTTGCCACCACAATTAGCCTTCCTGGGTACTGGAAACAGTGCTAAGATAAAATAATTGCTTATGTACAAGTACAAGCAAAATTCATCCATGGTTTGGCACCTGTGTCTCTAATGGAAACAGATAACCTGTAAATGGTTCATCTCCCAGGCCCCTGCTTGTAAATGTTTCATCTCCCAAGCCCCTACTTACACGTATCAAGGGTATTAGAACTTGTCAGAGATTTGGGGTGAATTGCTAGGCTTAAAAAGGCCCTTGTGGTCATTAACCTAGTAAACACCTATGAACCTAATCAAGCTCAGCTGTTGGCACATGGGAACTTCTACTATATGCAGTGATGTGTGACAGTGTGTATGGTACAAAAAGTAAGCAGAGAAGATCTGAGGGATGCAGATGAGAAGTACCTGCAAAAAATAAAGAACTGTTGTTAATGTTAGTCAGTGCTTTTTTATTATTATTATTTCTTTTTTTTGTCAACAGGGTCAGTCAATTGGTTTTCTTTCCTGCAGCCAGTGCTCCCAAATGACCCATTCATTATTCCAGTGGGGCAAATGCCCAGTCATTCCATGGTATATGTGACAGAGTATTAGGACAACCAGTCTTCAGATCCTGTAGACTGTCTTATCCCCACCATTTTAGCAGCTTGTGAGCTTTGATATAGCTGTCCTGAGCAGTGCATGTGCCCTTCTGTAAATGTGAAACCACCCAGCCAAGCAGCACACTGTTTGTAGTGCAGGCACATTAGGCTGTTAATCCAGAAATGATACTGTCACTAATACGGCTGTCCCCTCCCTCTAGGATGGGTGAGCTGACATCAGCCACTCACTTCAATTCTTCCTAACCCAGTCCTTCAACCACCTGTGCTGCTAGTTAAACATGGGTCATCTATGGTAAAGTCAGGAGTTTATCCCTCTGCTCCATGGGGTGAGGACAAATGCTTTCCATGGCTGACTATTCTATACAACCTCCCCTTTACTGTGATCAGCATTTAAAATAGAGGTCGACATAACTGAATTACCTGTCTTAGTTCACAATATCACCATTATCCTTCTCAAGCTGCCAAGAAAGCTATGCTAACAGCAGTGAGAATTATCTCAATTATGGGTTTTATGCAAATTATGGAATCACCATAATTCCCCCATTTAGAATGAATACTACAGCAAACACGCTTATGGTGACAATATGACAAGAAGAGCAGTGTAAGCTGCATAAACAATGTTGGCCGAATGGTGCATTCTTGTAATTCCTCTCTTGCCCCTCTCGTATAACGGTGTCTACATTCTAAAAGGTAAAAAGCTAAATTCCATAATGAAGCAAATCTTTTAGTAGGTGAAGTTTCTAAGCAATTGCGTAAAGAGAGATTGTGACCACATCCCTTCATGCATGTACTATGACAATTAATACCTGCTAAAATATGATTTTAACATACCTCTCACGTTATGATTTCGGCATGATGCTATGATTTTTGATTTGCTGATTTTCTTCATAAAGTTATACTCATTTGAAGGAACATACAACTTTAAGTAAATGAATTAAGCCTGCACAAATATTGCTTAACACTAGTTCTATGAATTTTGCTTTTTGAAGTTCTTGCATTAGAAAATAAGCAATGAGAATTCTCAAGTTGAGAGACTGTACCCCAAGACTTCTCTGAGCTTAAATCGCAAAGGTGAAACTAACTGTACCCCAAGACTTCTCTGAGCTTAAATCGCAAAGGTGAAACTAACTTAAAAAATAACCATACAAAGACTGGATTCCAGCTGATGAACTCAATCCAGCTGGGCAAGCTTCCAAGGCAGTTTAAGAGAATAAACCCAGTCCTTGCTCTACGATTTCATATTTTCCTATTTCAAAAGTTGAATAAAATTGTTACAAGACAACTGAAATAAAACAAAGAGAGATTTTTGCCATAGTACTCAACTACCTGTGTTGAACATTCTTCAAAAATAACGGTTTTGAAAGCCAAAAGGAAGACTTTAGTGGTTTTATTCAACTTTTGAAACAGGAAAATATGAGATCATAGATCGAGGACTGGGTTTATTCTCTTAAATTGGCTTGGAAGCTTGTCTGGCTAGATTGAGTTTGTCAGCTGGAATTCAGCCTTTGTAGGGTTATTTTTTTAAGTTATTTGTATTATCAAAAGGTAAAAATACCTCCCATTGTGATACGGCCAATGCTATAATTTTATAACTGACAGGTTAAGTATTTTGGGTGAGTAATGAAGCTTAAGTTTGCTGAAGATAAAACAATTAGATATTTAAAAACCTTTCTGAATTACACTATACTTGCTTTTTGTTGTTATGTTTGTGCCCCAGTGGCAGCCTAAACATCTGCTGGCCTACCAGAGTTCTCTGCATTCCATGCACCATAAGTTCTACCCTACCCCAGGTCAGGGGCCAGCTTGAAGAGTGAGACAAAACAGGTGAGGATATAAATGTCCCCAAGTCTGGGAAAAACAGACCAGCTGTAGTGTGGTATCATCCAAGGTGCTTCACACAGGTTTTTCTATAGTATCCTACTCCCTAACCTTTTAGCAGTTTATGAACATAAGATGAATGTTTGGGCATGAATGCATGCGATGAGTCCCGTGCTACGGCAAACATCCTGCTGGGTAGGTTTAGGGATCATTGTAAGCCCTTTTCTGTATTTACACCATCCATCCAGCAGGTGACAGTCATTAGTCAATATTTTTCCCCTACCCCTGAATGGCAAGCTAATAACTGTTGCATACTTGCATACTCCCTGGCTGATTCCTCCAATGCCTAGGCAATCAACTGATTCTTGGCTTTCAAGGCTGCAGTCAGGGCTTCAATCATTTGTTCCAGATGGCCAGCCATATTACATTTAACCAACATCAGAAAGTGACAATAAACCTATCTAGTTTACCATCAATGGTAGACTGTAGGATAAATTGTTAAACTTATTATTTGAAATACTTTTCATACATGGCAGAAAATGGCAGAAATTAAATACAGTAAGTACAAAATGGAAATATTGCAGTTCCTCTTTTTTTCACTCATGATATACAGTTTAAGGGTTTTGCTGTCGTTCTCTGAAGTATGACAACCCTGTTCAGATTTCTACCTTCTGAAGTGGTCTGGTTTAACCAAAATGAACTGGTCAATTTTAATAGTTTAAAACAATTTACATTTACATTGCCTAGAGAAGTTTTGGCGACCACGGGTTGTCGAATGACATTTGGCCAACCCATGTTGCTGATCTTTCCCTTGTTTGAGTTCCGTTTCAGTGAATGCTCAGTGTATTCTCAGAGATGAGGTCAATCATTGAACTAGAGATAGTGGTACAGTGGGGATCGGGAAATGTACCCTTTTCCCCACTGTAGTAAAATCTCAGCTTGGAATATATATTTTGCAGGGGGGGTGGGTGCGCAGCCTCCCATGAGGAGTGCATGGGGGCTTGCTTGCCTGCAAAATTCTCACATTACATCTGGTGTAGTGCAAGACTACATTCTACTAATGTCGAGTAAGGTCGAATTTACATATTAATATGCGGATTGGATATTTTGCACGTCAGTACACTCTGTTTTTGGTTTTCCAAGTCGATATTATATTTCAGCCAACTACATTTCATACTTATGATAGTAAACTGTTTAAAACACTTCATTGTATTTGCTGGAAAAAATACAGTTCCCTGTTTATATTTATTAATAAGTGCATAATCATTAGAAAATCAAGAACTGAAAGTGACTAGGAAATGCAGTATCCCTTACATCGCAAAGGAGTGGCTTCTGCCTGTAAACATAGGAAAACATTTGAATGGCCTTATCTGTAAAAATTAATGTGTACATGCATGTGAATGCGTGTGTACATGTGTGAGCATGCCAGTGGTGTGTGTGTAAAACAGTTCCCAGTGCACTGAAAAATAAAATGTTACATTTGGCACATACATTATTCTTAAATTAATCTCCCAATGACTGGAGAAAGCACTGTGTATAGCATAAACATTTTCTACATGTTGGATTTCAGCATGCTGTCCCTGGACACTAAAGTATCAGAAGTGGTAATTTTAGGAATGAAAAAGTTTGCTCTCCACAGACATTCAAAGGATCAGAGTGAAGTCTTTACACAGCAGAACTGGAATTACTGTTTGATGTCAGCTACTTTTTCAAAGTGTCTAGCTTGCATTTTCTTAAACAAAACCAGATGTGACCTTTCTGGGGATGGCATTATTCTGTAGCTATGATTGTTCTTTGCAAATATAAATATATTTTTTGTCTACAGTGCGGCGCAGTAGCACACTGTGGTCAAAAGAATAACATAATGATTCCCATATCGAGTTTATCATATTTGATGGCTGAAATGGTTCACTAGTTCATTTTTTTCAGTACTGTTTCTTTAGAGCAATTCTGCATTCTGGCTTTAGAGATAACATATTCCTTAATGTTGCCCAGAGTTTTTTTAATCTGTTATGGTATCTTCTTGTTTTTTGCTGAATCCAGTCTTTTACTGTTTTTTTTGTCTGTTTACAGTACTTTATTACAATAGCTGAGCACACTGCAGTGGATATCTGAAAAAAAAAGTACAATAGATATTTATTGTTAGATCGTGGTCTAAATAAGTTATTGAAGCGAATCACAAAAACAGAAACTTGACTGACTAATCCAATGTTCCAGTCGGAATGGCTTCTGGTGAAATTTGTAACAGAAATAACTGTGGCTTAAAGTGTAAAAATGCAAACGCCAGTAACTGCCATCTGAATACTCTGGATAAAAAGCTGGTGCAAGCCTGTTTGTCAAATAAATCTGTTTTTCGTTTCACAGGACAGTGCAGTGAGTTAGCTATTATCTCTTATTTACCACTTTATTCTTGGAGATGTGGTACAGAAAATTACCTCTTTGCACAAACAGTTTATAAGGAATCACAGTTTGTAGTGACATTGTATTATCATACATCTCAGCCCTGCTACCCAGGTAATGTGGCTGTTGATAAAAGAAACAATCTCCTTAAAATATCATTTATATATTGTTTACCTTATGCTAGTTGAACACCATTCTACTGTTTAACTGTGACATCAGGAAACAAAGCCCCATCCATTAAAATCAGCTCAGAAATCTGCCAGTGACCAGAACTAAATCATTATCAACCACTGCAAGTGGTACAGTTAATAAAATATACCTGGAAGAAGTGCAACATTCTGTGCCAAATGCCAGTCATACTCCTACCATGGAGAATTGCTTTTATAAACAGCATAATGTAAATAAGCAGAAAATACACCAAAAATGCAGGAACCAGCATTTATCCTCTTTTCTCGTGTCCAAGGAAAATCCACTAAGAACGCTGTGCAAAGCCTGATGATTTTGTATACATTTGACAGTGTCACTGATTTAATTATCAGGATTATTGTTCATTAATGTAAATGAGAACAAGAAATCCCATAATCACTTGACTCCTTGTATTTGATTGTGGCTGGTGCACTGATTTAGATTTACAGGATCAAAAGGTCAGGTGTAAAGCTTATGACCTACTGGCCTTTAATGGACAATAAGCTTGATAGCCATAGCCCACTTCTCATGGAGGCTGAAGTGGTGCAACAGTTAGCATTGTCACCTCACAGCAAGAGGCACCACCCAGTAAATGGCACGGTGGAACATTACCCCTAGCAAACATTGTGTAAAGCTGTGATGTGTGCCATATGTGTGAGCCATTACTGCTGAGGTTGCCTGCACATACATTGAGGATGATCCCTCAGGCATTACAGACAGCCTGGGGGGTGAATTGAGTGGAACCCCTTCCTGTTCATATATGATCATAGGTTCATAGGTGATTACTAGGCTAACAATCACAAGGGCCTTTTTAAGCCTAGCCGTGCATCCCAAATCGCTGACAAGTTCTGACACCCTTGATAAGTGTAAGCATTAGCCTGGGAGATGAATCATTTACAGAATACCTGTTTGCATTAGAGACATAGGTGTCCTTCCCTGTTCACCAGGTGGGGCTTTTATTTCTATGTTAGTGCAGTCTGTGGCCCCCAAAATTTCAGGGAAGTGTGCTACAGCATAGAATTCCTGCATTTTTCTTGCTCTTGCCTCTTGTGTGCAAGGAAAATAGATGTACTCTCTTGCAGGTTGTAAAATAGTTGTTTAGATATTGGTGAAATATTCTGGAAGCTGAGGCCTGTGATACCCCTAGTTTATCCCCTGTGGGTGTCTGGAATGTATCAATTGCTAATATCCTTAATGGTGCGCATACCTTAGTTTCCACTGGTATAAGGTCCCCTCAATTTGCCCTGGGTCTGAGGTAGGGGTGGCAGAGTTTGCAGATTTCCTATAGTGCTTCCCAATCAACCCTGTATTTCATTATCATGCAGTCCATGATATATTAAATGGGGTCTGAACACCCTTCTCCTTGGATGAGGTACATCTGCAGCATCAGCAGCACAGATCTGAGCCTGTCGCACATACACATGCAAGAGAGCAGAAGCAGCTCCTAACATTGTTTTTTTCTAAGTGTGATGGTGGCTGTATTCCAATAGGTTTTGGTGCTCATGGCAAAGGGCTACACCATCTCTACACAGTTACTTTGTAGTTTCCTGAACGGCTGCACCATATTGGATTGGTTAATTTCCATGTAATTCAGCTGCTTATGTTTTACATAGAATACCGCATTGTTTACTTTTGTTTAGTGGCGCGACACAATGTGTAGAGCTGTTTAGTGAATACAAAACAGTGCCCTATTTTGTGCATGTCATGGGACAGCAGAGCAGAAATAACTTGTTCACGAATCCGGATCAATAAAACTAAAACTTGCAATAATGGCAATGTCTATATCTATATCTGGCATTTTAAATATTTTGCAAATC
This sequence comes from Protopterus annectens, assembly GCF_019279795.1. Classification (NCBI taxonomy): domain Eukaryota; kingdom Metazoa; phylum Chordata; order Ceratodontiformes; family Protopteridae; genus Protopterus; species Protopterus annectens. The sequence goes on along the minus strand of NC_056727.1, from coordinate 457,741,956 downwards.
AAATACTCATATAATTCTTTGCACGATATTTCTTCAATTAAACAATCAGTTAATATTGTATTACTTTTTTTTTCAATCAGCTGTATAATCAGGTAATATATGAGTACAGAGCTCCATGTCCAGCAGTATTCCTATTATAGTAGTATTATAATATTCCTTATCTAAAATCACTACTATTCCCCTTTGCCAAGAGGATTAATAACATTTTGTTAGCACTGATATAATTCAAAGCACATCTTTCATCCTTATTGAGATTATCAAAACGTGTGTTTGTCCAGTCTCAGCCTCTAATATATTCCCATTAATAATTTTACTGTTACATGACTAGGTGGATTAGGATAGCATTCTCATTGTTATGATTTTACATCTCTCAACTTTTCTGGCCACCACACATTTAAATTAATATTTCTAACATACATAACAATCTAATAACTGATTTCCAGAATCTATATTAGATTTAGGTACAAAATTATGACCATTACCCAATCCTTTTACTAACTTCTTGTAATACATATGTGAGTAGATTTAATATTGTTCCCCCCATAAAAGCAGTAGCTAAGTTTATGTCCAATTTGGACTGCAGAGATACTGGAACTAATAAGTGACCAGTATGTATGTAGTGAATCTGCCATTCTAGGGATATAATTCATTATCTCATTAATACCAAATGTGCACGAGCTATGCTTTGCTCCTCATATGTCACTCTTTGTAGGTAGGTGACCGTCATTTCTCTGTCTGCTTAAACTAACTGATGGTTCTGACTGTTAGGACTGGCTACATTCCAGTTTGGAGCAGTTCTGGGATTTAAGTGATGTATGAGACGAGTCCCTCTGCTAAATGAAATGGTTGTAAAGTTAATATCTTATGCTTTGTTCTTTCACATCAGCTACATAATTAGGTAATATATTAATACAGACTTTTATGTCCAGTAACATTTCCCTCATAGTAGCATTGTAATATTCCTGTAAAGTGAGTTAAGCATCTGGACCAAATGGGGTGGGAAGATGACTGAAATAAAGTAATCATGTCATTCCTGTCTTGTTCCATGCTTATTGTAACACAAATGGAAGAGGATTTCCATAGAGTTACTAGAGATTTGCCATTCAGATCTCTAGAGGTACTGGATTTGGAGAATGATATAATACTTGAATACCTAAAACTTACATTTTATAAAGTCACACCACAAATTATTAAATGGTGGGAAACAAAAGAAGACGTTTTAGAAAACAACCAGTAGAATAACAGCAAATACAGGAGAAAGTGATCTATTCTTTTCCAGAATTTTTAACTTGTCTCTTAGGCTCCTGCAGTGGCCTAGCCTTTCCATTCAGACTCCATAACAGACACATGTCTTACAATTCTTTTTTAGCAGGATGGAAATTGATCAGACCTTATGGATTCCTAAAACCTGGAAGGCCGCTGGCATGGTTGGACTACCAGTGGAACTTGCTGGTATATGGAGATGATGTGAAGACTAACTTTCTAGGATTCTTGAAATTTCAGTGCAAAGGCTCAGATTTTTTTCCTTCTTCCTCTTTGAGGTATTCACTTACTACCACGATCCGGAAATCAGACCAGTATATAAACTGATATTCCCGTTGAATGCTCAGTATAAGGTATATGTGGCAATATTGGCAGTGCATATTAAGCAAGAGATGGCTTCTGTTATCCCTTGTTACCAGGTGGGCTTCATACCTCTCAACCTCTTAGAGCAAGAAATCTGGACAAAGCCATAAATAATGTGGAGACAAAAGCCCAAAAATAGGGACACTTTTTAAATATTGTTCTTACATACTTAGGAAGTTGATCGAATAACAGTTTTGCATTACCGTGAATTTTCTGATGGGTATGGAGTCTGAAACTCAAATGTCTGTCTTTTATTTTCTGACTTCAACCCTGAAGGATTTGCCAATGATTTGCCAGAAAACCACACTTTTATGAGAATCAGACCAAAAATATGAGGTAAAAATCTGGACATTCTGTGAAAAGCTGTACAGTTGAGAGGTATGGGGGGCTTTATTTCTCCCAACAATCAAGTAAAGGATAATGTACAAAGGATCCTAGAAATATCTGAGGCAATACAGGCTAGAAGGAGTCCCTAGTGAAGCTGGTGTTGGACATAGAACAGTCCTTTCTGGCATTTTTATTAAAGGTCATGGTAAGGTTTGAATTTCTCAGTGAGGTAGTAGAGACACTAAAACTGATTATCAAAGGCCTGATGTCTACAGAAAATGGAAGGCTTACTTGTTCACTGAGGTCCCCTTATGAATTTGCAAAAGGGAGGTGTGAACTGTCAACCATCTTTTGCATTCGGTATTAAGATTTTTGCAGGTATGGCAAGCTAATGCTAGAGTGCCGTGAATCACAACAGTAAGGCCTTACCCTCAATAAATTTATATGTGGCGTGGCTAAGATGAGCACTGAGTAACAGCCCTTTCTCTCTGCTCTGCCTTTTCAGAATATTTAAGACAGGATTTTTTGAATTTATCTATCCTATTTTTTTTTTATTTACATATTTGGAATCTACTCATCATCCTTTAGAATAATATATAAAAATGTCTATTTTTTTTATTTTTTCCTGTCAAAAAGTACTAGAGAAAATATTTTGACTTCAGGCTACATAATGAGCTTCTCCAAATCTACTCTTCAAGAAACAATTATTAAGAAGGAACTTCAGTCACTATTATCTAATATTCAAGAACTGGCAACAAAAATTGATAGAATGGATGTAAAGCTGGACAATTTCAAAGAAAAATGTTCCCAACAAATGGAAATGTTACATGAAGACCTCAAGCAACAAAAGAGAAAGATTACAGGAATATAGACTTCACTGAATGATATGGATGCTAGAATTCAAGGAGATGAGCATAACATAGATTTTCTCTTAAAACAAAATACTCTTTTACAAACAAAAGTTTATGATCTAGAGAAAAGATCAAGAAGAAATAATATTAGGGTTTTTGGTTTACCTGATAATGCTGAAGAAGGTAATATGGAAAAATTCTTAACTTCTTGGCTTCTTGAAGTACTGCAGCTTCCTGAAGCTCTCAGATATGGGATAGAGAGAGTCCACAGGTCCTTGGCTTCTTCAAAAAAAGGTAAAACCAACTCTACTAAATCTGTTATAGTGAAGTTTCTTTCATCACATGATAAGGAGATAGTGTTAAAGACTGCATGGGCTAAATCTCCTATTAAATATAAAGAAAATGTCATACGCTTTGATAATGATTACTCATCTTCTGTAATAGCCAAAAGAAAGTTTTTCCCTGCCAATGCTAAAAGAACTTAAAAAGCCCAAATAAAATCTCACCTATTATTTCCAGCCAGATTAAAAATATTTCTTCAAGATGGTCCAAAATGTTTGATGACATAGAAACTGCCATCACTTTTGTCAAAACAAGAAAACTGCTTGATAAAATAGAGGATATGGACTGGGCAAATGCCAGTCTTAAAAGAAATGCTGATAACAATTCCTGGAAGATCTCTGAACATAAAAAGAAACTCAAGAATGAGTGATTAATTAAAATATTTTACAATAGCTTTCTTTTATCTAAGACTTATTACCTAACCCAGAAGTTGGGGAGACGGAAATGGTTCAACAGATGAGTCTTTATTGTTTAAATCTTTTTTTATGGTACATAGTTGTTTCAATGACACTTTTATAGTTTGTTATTAGTAAATTTAGTTTACTTCATTAAATGCGGCTTGATTACTATAGCAAGTAAAAGCTATTTAGTTTATTTATTATTTTTTTTATTCTATTAGCTGATTGTTATAAATGCTCTGTATATCTGGGGAGTGAATCCTATGGTATCTTGGGGACTATAGCAAATACGGAGACTTAAAGATGATAAAATGAGGATCTTTGATACAGTAGAAATTGTTTTCTTTATTTTTTTGTTTGTTGTTTTGTTGCCCTGTCTCTCTGTGAAGGGAGATTCTTCATGGATATTGTTGCCATAATGTTGCTTTGCTGATGGTGTTTCCCATCTGCTGTTCTGGTGGTGGGATGTGCTGATGCGTGTGGTGATAGACATGAGAAATGTTTTTTGGTGAGCTGGTATGTCTTGATTTTGCCACCGGGTATTTATTTGAAGCTGGGACTGTGTGGGTGTAATGTTGTATGGATGGCTTCTGCTTAGCAGCTGTAGTGGGATTCCTTGATTGTTGTACTGTGAAGTGGCTTTGGTTTTTTGTTGCTGTTGGTTGTGGAGAAATGGAGGGTTTGGTGTTGATTGATACATCTGTGGTGGTCTAGTGGTTTGTTGGGTTTGGGAGATGGAGTTTATTGAGTTTGCTGTGTTGAATATCTGCTCTCTCTCCTTCTCTTTTGCCTTTTTTTTCTGTTTGTTTTGTTTGTCCCAGACTTGCCATGAGGTAATCAACAACTTTGCTAGTGAAAAGCTGTAAATGTTTTCCCTCCTGAATCTCGTGCATCTGACTTTGTAAACAGCCCTGTGATGTGATCGCACTGTGGCTGCTACATTTACAGTGTAAACTCTGTGCTGAGGAACTTCGCAATGCTAGATAATAGCTTGAATAGGCAGTCTCTAATGCCATCTACAGGTCAAATGAAAGAAATGCAGTTAAGTGATCTGCATAACATGAGTGTTATGATAAAGCATTTGCGAGCATTTATAAACAGTTTTGATACATTTAAACTCTTATATTTTTAATACTTATATTCATAGTTTTTGTTTATTTAAGTAAAGCTTTCTCTGATTTGTATAACAAACATATAATATACATAGCAACATCACTAAAATATTATAAAATCATTACATGAGACCTATACAGAATTTTACATTATTCTACAAAGTTTAGAAAACAGATATGGGAATAATTCTGGTGCAGAGTGGAGGTCAACAAACAAAATCTGAATGAAAGTAATTCATTTCACACAGTATAATCTGAGATGCAGATGTATGCTATTACAGGTTGCAGCAACATAGTTTTCTTTAGGTGATTTCATGTTTTGTATATTAATTAATGTTTTGCTATATTCTGAGGGAAATGGAGGCTGATTCAGGTTAGGAAAGGTTTAAAAAAAATATATATATAAAGTTAATTGACTGGAAAAGTTGTCTCTCCACCTTTGATCACTTCCTAGTCAGAGACCATCCCCTACTGGTCATAAACATATGCTACACTCCTTCTTAGAAAATACAGAAGATTTTAGTGGAGTTTCATATTATTGTGGGAAACTATAAGTCAGTATTTATTACGCTCTTGTTTTCAGCTACATGGAGATGGGGAGGTAGTGTTACTAACTTCACCAAAGATAGCAGCCACACCAGTCCAGTAGTTAAGGCAATAAGGCTCACAATCAGGCAAAAATCCAACCAGGTTTATTAGTAGTGTAGTGTTACTACAGAGGTAGTGTTACTAGTTACTGGCACAACAAAATGGGGAAGGTGGACTATAGGCTTGTAGAATTTCTAGGTGATTAAATTACCTCCTCAACACTGACTACACACTTAGACTATTGTTTATAGTAAGGATCAAAAGTTCTTCAGGGTATAGTTTGCTTATGGACCGTTATAGCAATTCATGGCAAATTAATTAGTTATGACCCTTATTTTATATGTAAAACATGTGGTTGGTCTTTATGATAATTTAAACTCAATCTGATTTACATAAAGAGGACATTTCACAACACATCTTTATTATATATATAATTTATGACTTGAAGTGATATTAAAAATATAACATCATAAATTCAAAATGAAACAGTTGCATTTGATATATTTTAATATGTTTCTTGAATGAGTACATACAATTGTAATGGAAGTACTTTATTTCATAATCTTTTTTTTTTTTAAGTCACATAAACTGCTTAATAATGTTAAAATATGCAACAACAGATATATTTAGGTGGGGATGAGATTAGTTAGATGGTCAATTTGGGTGGCAGATGTCACTCAAATTAGGAGTTTTTACCTCCAGGGGGGTTTTAGAGAGTTTGTTTGTGTCTTTTGGCTTTTCCCGGTTAGGGGTCGCCACAGCGGAACTCCGGTCCGCTAATGATTGGCAGTTGATTTTTACGTACCGGCTTGCCAGGCCTGATGCACAACCTTCAACGAAGGTACGCCCATTCACGCATGTCTCCACACAGAAGATGCTCTAGCTGAGAATCGAACCAGACAGCATCTTACTGTGAGGCGACAACGCTACCGCAGCACCACCACCGCTTTTGGGGGGGTTAGAGAGTGTTTATGTTTATTATTAAATGTAAATTTCTGTTAATAGTTAATATGATGTTCACTAAGCTTTACAAAATTGAATTTGATATAAACATATCTTATTGGATAAAAGTTTTATGTGCTTCATATGTAACTTATAATTGTATTCCTTATAGTCAATTTCTATTGAGTTATAAAATATGGAAAAAAGAGAAAATGAATCAACTGATATTCCGAAATATCAACATTTTATGGCATCCTTAAAGTGTATATCATTAAACAATAATGGATTAAATAATCCTAATAAGAAAAGATCTTTGAATAAATATCTTAAACTGCATAATTCACAATTAATATTTCTCCATGAAACTCATCTACTAACTGCAGATATTAGAAAATTGGAATCCAAATCTTACAAACTTTTGATTAGCTCTCAACATACACACAAAAAAGAGGAGTGGCCGTACTATGGAAAAATGCATTGCCTATGCCTAAAATAATTGACACATACAAAGATAATAAAGGGATGTTATCTCCAGTTGTTATAGAATTTAATAAAAACATTTTGACTTTAATTAATATATATTGGATTCCTGGCATTGGACTTACAACAATAAAACAACATATAGAACATATAGTACAGTTTTCTAAGGGCAATGTTATTCTTGCTGGAGATTTTAACTGTATCTCAGGTATAAAAGACTCTAGTACTAATGGCAAAAGGAAAATTCCAGCAATAGCCAAATTACTGAATGAATTCTCAGATTCATACATGCCGAAGGATATTAATAATTTTACAGATGCTAAGTCACTGTTCTATACATTCTACTCACATAGACATAATTCATATTCAAGAACAGATAGGGTATTAATCTCTAATAACTTAACTAATTCCTTATTAAACTCAAAAGTGATTTCATGTCCCCTTTCAGACCATAATTCCATAACATTTGATTTTATATTAAAATTCCACATTTAATGTTCAAATTAAAAGGATACATGCATACATAACTAAACTAAAAGACTTCATTGATTTTTTACTATAGAAGTACAAAATTTTATTGAACTTAATAACATACAGGGAACCTCTGAATTATACATCTGGGATGCTCTAAAAGCTTACCTATATGGTAAAATTATTGATTGGTATAAAAAAGAAAGGAATTTCATGGGATAAAGAATTCCAAGATATACAAACAAATTTAGACACTTTAAGACTTGACATTTCAAGAAATCCAGACAAGAAAGCTAGAATAAATGAAATAAATACTTTAAACGATAAATATATGGAAATTGTAAATCATAAAGTCATGATTAATCTGGAGAAATACAAACTTCAAAATTGTTCTATAAATCCTAGATCTATTAATATATTAGCTAAAAAATTAAAAGGTTAAATAAGTTTAATCAAATTAATGGTCTATTATCCAACAAAAAGAAAAATCGTATCTGACTTACCAAATATATTGAGTTTAGAGAATTTTTCTTAAAACTAAATCAACCCAATGACATGATTAATGGTACAAAAGATATTCAATCTTTTATTAATAAAAATATAAAGAACAGACTATCAGAAATACAAATAAAATTAATAGATAAACAAATATCTTTTAAAGACATAAAAGATCAAATTACTAAACTTAAGCGAAATAAAGCTCCTGGTAATGTTAGCATAATTTCTGAAATCTACAAAGTTTTACCTGCCAAAACTTTAACTTTGTTACACACAGTATTCAATACAGCTCAAAATAATAACATTATACCCCTTTCTTGGAAGTATACATATATTTCGCCCATACTAAAGCCCTATAAAAATCCTGCAAAATGTGCTTCATATAGGCCCATTTCATTGTTAAATATAGACTATAAAATGTTCATGTATATTTATGCTGATAGACTCAAACATTTTTACCATCCCTGGTAGACATGGATCAAACAGGTTTTATAATTAATAGAACATCTTATGATAACATCAAAAGAGCAATAACTTTAATTGAATCAGTGAAAATCTTAAAGAATAATTTAACTCTAGTTAGTTTAGATATCAACTGTGCTTTTGACTCAGTTAATTGGAAATATCTTTTTATTTTATTGAAGGAGTTAAAGTTCTCTAATAGCATCATTAATCTTATTACTCAATTATATAATGGAAGTCAAGCCTACATAAAAAAGTGGTACAAATGTATCCCAGAATATATCTATTGTAAAAGAAACCTGGCAAGTTGCCCTTTATCTCCTCTTATATTCACGTTAATTATGGAACCTTGGGCAAACCTAATAAGAGATAATGATACTATACAAGGTCATAGATTAAACTTTAATGAAACATCAAAAATCCAAATGTTTGCTGATGATGTATTAATTACTCTTGGTGGTACTAATCCCACCTTACAAGAATTGCTAAAACACATGGATATATTTCAAAAAAGTTCGGGTCTTAATTTTAATAACAATAAAACTCAAATTCTTCTAATTGGCTCAAAAAGTTATAATATACAAGATGAATACAAAAAATAGATATCTCAGTCTCAACAAATGACATATTTAGGTATAACTATAACAACTAATATGAAAGATATTTTACACCTAAATTATAGTAAAAATATAACAACTATAGAGACTCTAATAAGTAAATGGAACAAAATTCTATTCACAATGGATGAAAAACTTTCCATTATAAAGATGATCTTGCTTCCAAAAATCTTATACATAATACAATCTATTTCTATTCTCCCTACAAGCTTTTTTATTAAAAAATTTAACACACTGATTAAAAAAATGTGTGGCATCCGATAAAGCCTAGAATTTCATTATCCTATCGTATGTATAGTTGGGAAAATGGAGGCATATATTTACCAAATCTAGAAATGTATTCAATGTCATCAGTAATTAAAACAATTGTTTATCTTATAGATGGAGAGTATTTAGCAAAGTGGAAAGAAATTATATTAAATTTGTCCCAAAATACCAAAAATAAAGGTAATAACCCTCTATCAAAGTTAGTAAATAATTTGTTTATATGGAATTTAAGAGATTACTTTTCCAATTATTCCACTTAAATTGTTAAATCTACTTATGTAACTTTAATTTTAAAGGCCTTTAAAAACTATATATTTAGGTTTAGAATCTTTGAATATTGGTCGGTTCTCATCTTCCCTATTGCTTATACACAAGGGATAATTCTCTCTACAGACTATTCTAAAATGTTACTATTTAAGCAAAAGCAATTAATGTTTTGGCATCAAATGATAAATAAAAATGAGGCAAGATCTATCAATGCTCTTGTAGATGAATATAATCTTAACACTTTACTTTGGTCAGATTTGCAAGGTTTAGAATATATATTCTAGATAAACTAGTTTTAATTCCTTCAAATGCTAAGAATTCAATACCCAAACTTATTCAATATTAGATTTTATATACTCATAATACTCAGTTAAAATAGTATATCATATATTTATAGAGAAATTAAACAAGATCTAGATGTATTTTCAGACAGCTATTGAAATAAATTTTCTGTAATCGATAATTTTATTCTCTCAAAAAAAGACAAACTTAATTTCCTTTAGTCAGCCAGTAAAATCACTTATTCTCTTAAATGGAGACTCTTCACATGGAGATTTTTGCATAAATCTTTTCTCACTTCACAGAAAATGAGTAAGATAACTAAACAAGATATTGTTTGCTGGAAATGTAATACAGAAACAAACGCTGATTGGAACCATACATTTTATGACTGTGCCTTATTAAAGACATTTTGGGAAGAAGTTAACATTTTTTTGCAGTCAATTTTTACAGACAATGCTGTGCTTACCAAATCACTTGTATTACTCAACACACCTGTTCCAGACTGTATAAATAAAAGCAAATATTCTTTGCTCTGGTCTATATTGTCCATTGCCAGAAAAACAATTACAAAAAACTGGAAGTCCTCATCTGTTCCCTCATCTAAAGAATTTAAAGGTCTTCTCTTGGAAATATCTAAGTTAGAAATGTTGACTATTAAATCTAAATCTACAAGGAATACAAATGTATATTAAAAATGGGAAAATATACATGAACTATTAGTTAAAGAACTGGATAAATGATTAATGTAGTAATCTTTCTTTTTTATCATTTTTCCCTTATCTTAATTTTTTTGCAAAAATATTAACTTAATGGTTTGATATATAGTGAACATCATTGTTTATAGTTTTTTATTATTATAGTTATTGTATTAATATTTTCTCTTTTTTAATATTGTATTTTAAAATTTTCAATCTTTTCCAAAACATTTGTTCATTACAATAATGTTTTCAATAAAGCTGTTTGCAAAATAAAAAATATATATATGCAGGTAATGTACTTCTGACTACTCCAGTATGAGGTGTACAAATCTCTCAAATATTGAAGATTTTGGGAATCCTTGAGATGCTGGGAAATGACATAATAAATACTGAAAAAACATTGATTGTGTGCTTAATAATGTGACATAGTTATTACCAGATCTAGGAAGTTGATGTTGCCCTCTTTGAATTGGGGGACAGATATATGACAGACAGTTCTATTAATAAATAGACTGAGCCGAGGGTCAAAGGATGGTTATCCTTAAATCAGTGCTGCTCTTAAAAACTTCATATCCATTTTTGGTATCTTTGATTCATCCTTATTTGGCACTGATCTGTATGCAACAATACAAATTGGAAAGGGTCCTCTGACACATTTAGCCTCTTATGTGAACTTTAAAGTGATGCTTAAAAGTAATTGGGGGGGGGCTGATTTCCTGATCTTAGTACCCATCTCTTCAGCTCACATTTCATTTTCATGGAACTATGTAGACCTTTGCCTCTGAAACCCTATAATAGATTTTGCTGCAGACATGACTAGATTTTGTGCAGGAGACTGAAACCTTTCTTTACATGTCCAGTTAAGTGGTGGAGTAAATGTCATGAAGAATCAGTAATGCTTTTGGGCAGTACACCTTGATCAAGGACTTTCTTTGTAAGATCAATGCCTGCTTGGCAAAACAGTACATTGAAAGGCCCCTTTTGATGACCCTAAGTGTGCTAGAGGAAGTATTTGAGATGGTAGGCAGAGGTAAACTGCTGCTGGTGCTGATGCTTTGGGCTAAAAAGGGCATGAAATAGGAAAAGCAGATGATTGAAGGGAAAACTTGCTGATCTTCTGTGCATCTGACTTACAGTTTAACATACAGCAATATGACTAATTGAGCTGGGAAAGGCTAAAACTAAGCTTAAAATCTGCAGGGCTAAAGGGAAGATGGAAATCCAAAGAAACGATTATTTGTCATCTTTAATTGCTAAGACTTGATTTTCACTGCTCTGAAGCTCATTACATACAATGGCTTGTTGTCTTTATTATATAGAGGCATTTATAACAAAACATTTCCTGCACCCTCTTTCTTTTGGCACAAGGAGGAAACCATGGTACTAGACTCTATAACTGATTGACAGACCTGATATTTAACACCCCACACCAATCTGTCACCTTTCCACTGTTGTGGTTGTTTGGGTGGAGAATTCTCCATATCTCTTTCCTTATGCCACAGAAGTTTTCTGGAATTTTCCCTGCATGCACAGAGCATTGCCAGAGAAGCACTGACTTAACATGTGCAGACTGCAGTCATGTATTTGTAGAATCCAGAAAAGCACTGACTTAACATGCAGACTGCAGTCATGTATTTGTAGAATCCAGAAAAGCACTGACTCAACATGCAGACTGCAGTCATGTATTTGTAGAATCCAGAAAAGCACTGACTTAACATGCAGACTGCAGTCATGTATTTGTAGAATCCAGAAAAGCACTGACTTAACATGCAGACTGCAGTCATGTATTTGTAGAATCCAGAAAAGCACTGACTTAACATGCAGACTGCAGTCATGTATTTGTAGATTGCTTATCTTTTGCTCCCTTTTGTATAGCAGCACATGAAGCAGTACAAAACATCTACAATTAAGCTGTCCCTCTTATAGTTTCAATGAATCTTTGGGGTATCATGATTGTCCTCCAGTGTCCTTTCTCCCAGGCAGGTTTGCTCTAGAGCAGGGGGTTGGGGTAGGGGTTGGCACAGTGGCCAAAGTGTTTACCTTACAAACACAAGATGCATGGTTTGATTCTCAAATGGGATAATTGGCTAAGCTTAAAATGGCCAAAAGGAGCAGTTAACCTAGTTCTAACATATGAAACTATGAACCTATTACTGTGGCAATACATTACTTAAAATTGGGAGGACATAATTCCTCCTGCTGTCAAACTATGTTAGAAGCTACTTTACAAATGTATTTTAATGGTGACTGTTGTAATCACTGGGAATTTAAAGTAGGAGTAGGACTGTTTACAACTCATGGTTCACTTATATCTTGATAAATGTGATGAAACATTATGTACTGCAACTTGGATGCAAGCAGTTCTTATACAGTGGTGGAAGTTTCATAGTCTTATTATGAGGCATGTTACAAGCAGTCTGAATCTGTTGAAAGATGAACTTGTATAAGATATCTTATTTATGACCAGATATTTATGTAAGGCAAATGATCTTTCTAAAATGCACTGGTTTGACCTGATTTTATTATACCTATTATTTGTAATGCTATGACTGAATGGGGCTCTTACCTCCCTCCTTTATCCCCTGTACTACCTTTCCTTGACTTTCCCACTCTCATGATCTTTTTGGAAAACTGTAACAAAATGTTTAGAACATAAATTAAATGATTAACATAAAGTGAATGATCAGGTATCGGAGTGCCGAAGTAAATCTGCACTCAGTGAATAACAGGGGTTAACCACGAATAACTACTTCTCACTTAATCAACACACGATTATTCAATTCCAGACCATCTAAAACATTGGGGGTCATTATTCAAAGGATTGACACTACCAAGGCTGCAGAAAACAAAAGCATTTGTCTTTTTGCAGGAGCATAAGCCCCCTTCACACTACACTTGGTGGTATGATCCCACACACCCCAACTACATATCTATCCATCTATATATATATATATATATATATATATATATATATATATATATATATACTTACTTACCCGAGCTGATTTCTCCAAAACGGCATTTCGACAAATGCACGGACTGCCAAATTTCTTTCCCTGTGAAAGGAACCACTTGGCCACCATGGTAAGGAACAGAAAGGGAGCAAAAGTAAGCCCACCAAAGTGGAGTGCTGTGCCTCCCACACCCCTATGTGGGAGGCTTCGCGCACCTCACCCCCCTACTTAAATATACCAACTCTGAGACTGCATTAAGTGGAAGAGAGGGCACAGTTCACCATGGTGGTCAAGTGGTTCCTTTTACAGGGAAAGGAATTTGGCAGTCCATGCATTCATTGAAATGCCATTTCATAGAAATCAGCTCGGGTAAGTCAGATTTGTTTAAACGTACGTTCATTTAAACAAAGTAGACCCACACACACACACACACACACACATATATATATATATATATATATATATATATATATATATATATATATATATATATATATATATATATTTATTTACGGGTCTACCTGATAACACCGATACGCCAAAACTCCAAACACGAAATAACCAACACGACAATACCGAAAGTTCAAAAACACAAAACTTCACATGCCCGACAAACCACAATCCTGACAATCAACAAAACAAATACCTTTCCTGAAAAACACACACACACAACACAAGCACACCAAAAAACTTACAAACCTACACTAAAAATTACATACACAACTATCTATGCACTAATCTTAACCCAAACCCTAACCCTAAGGTCCGTCACTATCACACACTTACCTTACCCGCACCCTAACCCTAACTCACTTAATCCGCCCCTAACCCTTAAGTTGATCACTATTGCACACTTACCTTACCCGCACCCTAACCCTAACTCACTTAATCTGCCCCTAACCTTCAAGTCCGTCACTATCGCACACTTACCTGATCCGCACCCTACCCTAACTCACTTAACCCACCCCTAAACCTAAAGTCCATCACTATCGCACATTTACCTGACCCGCACCCTACCCTAACGTCCGTCACTATCAAACACTTACCTTACCCACACCCTGACCCTAACATCTGTCCATATCGCACACTTACCTTAACATGTTGGTGTTCTCAGCGTTGGGATTCTCAACCTTTGGTCTTCTCCATTGTCAATCTTCCGGTGTCTGTGTTCTCGTTATCGGCATTGTGGACTTTCGGCGTTTTCAGGTAGACCATATATATATATATATATATATATATATATATATATATAGTCCAAAAAATGGGAATTAAAGTGCTCAACATCAAAATGACCAAAAAACTGTTAAAAGATTTATGTGTATTTGTTGGACTGTGTATCATGTTTACTGTGGAATTATTAAAGAATTATATTCAGTAGCTTGGTGTTTCCTTCCAAAGTGCTCTTATACACACACACATATATATATATATATATATATATATATATATATATATATATATATATGGGTCTACCTGACATGGTCGACAGTTCATATAATCGACACTCATTTGGTCGACAGTTCATTTGGTCGACAAGCAGATTTGCCCCCTTCTCCAATGTTGTGCAACCCTGGAGTTGATATATATAGTTAGGGTGGGTGTGGGGGGCACAGCCCCCCACATTGGGGAGTGTGGGGGGCTAAGCCCCCCACCTAAAATGCTTGTCAATCAAATGAACTGTCGACCAAATAAACTGTCGACCATATGAACTGTCGACCATGTCAGGTAGACCCATATATATATATATATATATATATATATATATATATATATATATATATATATATATATATGTATTGACTCAGGGCTGCACAAACTTGAACAGAAAGAAAGTGATAAATACACAGCATTTACTTTCTTACTCTTGTCTGAGTTTAGCCACCATTATATAAAGCTGGCAAGCTTCTAAAGACAAAACTCTGAGTAATGATCAATTGGCAATGACAAATAGATTTCCTGAATAACAGATTTAAATCATTACTTTGGTGACTTTCTTCCAATGGTTGGTTATAATAGGACTGATTCAGGCAACCAACCATGTTTCTTTACTTTATAACAATAATAAATAAGTAAAAGTTCTGTGGCACCCACATTCAAAGCAGGCACAACTGTGGTGCCCTATGGTAGATGTATATTTGATCAATCAGTCTGCAGTCTTTCTGCACCTTTCCATCCCATGTTCTATCTGGTTCATGGAATGATGCAGAACAGAAAGCCCACAAATATTGAATAGTAAAGCAATGGTTGTAGTGAAAAAAGAGCCATGATGATGGTGTCAGCATGCAGCAAGTATTTTTTTTAAATCCTGTCAAAAAACAGATTTGGTCAGTCAATGGCTTTGTAAGACATGTATTTTGCTGTTGGTGCTAGTCAGTTGAAATACATTTCTGTAGGTCCCTTATTTATTTTCTTGTAATTACAGTGGGTCATCTGAGATACACACAGATAACAGAGTACATCTAATTGCTGGGTACAGTAGCTGTACATAGATGAACATGACTAACTGCTATTATTTGTTCATTGTTCTCGCTTTGCAGGACTAATGTTATTTGTTAAATAAGTTGGAAAACTTTATTGTGGTTACTGTTTCTGTGAAACAAATTGAAATACATTTACCATGGTCATTATTTTATCACAGCCAGCCCTGTAAGGTGTACACATTCAACAAAGTGGCTATAACTGCTGGCTGGGTTGGGAGTCTGCCTGTTGATGAAAATAACTTATATACTTTTGTTGTTTGCTCATTTTAAATGGTAATTTATCTGGCTTTGCAGGACTACTATACATTAATGTGTTATTAGTATTTACTGCATTTGGGCATTAGACATTTAAAGTATGTGCAGTCAACACTGTTGCTATAATTGCTGAGTTTGGGGGCTGTCTGTGGATGAAAATGATTTACCTGCTGACATGATCAAGTTAAGCAATCATTAGTCTGGCTTTGTAAGAATAGTATGTATTGTGTAAAGATAGTTGGAATTCTTTACACTGGACATTTTTCTTATCAAAATCAGACATGCAAACTATACACAGTTCATAAAGTGTCTGGAATTAATGGATACAGACACTGTTAGATTATAATGACAGTAGTCTGAGTGGTCACATATTTGAAATGTTCTAAAATGGATAATTTTATTATTATTATTCGTTAATAAATTTTTCTTCACTTCTTGTTGGAAAAAATAGTCAAAATTAGTCAAATTTAAAACAATCACTCTAACAAATGTTGATTTATTAACCAAGCAATATAGCAATCTGATAGATAAGTACACATTAAAAATAACCAGGAAAGTGAATCCAAAAGATCATATGCTTTAATGCATGGTCCAAAAAAAAGTATGTGGGTGGGTGCATGGTAATGCCCAGGGTACACTTAATCTGCCACTGCATTCTATTCAAAAGCCACCTCCTCCTTCCTCAGTAAAGTCGCATGTTATTTGATTATTCATGCACGTCAACTTAAACTGTAGGTAGACATAGGATCCTCATCATAAGGTGTTAGAATCTGGTACAGAATTAGAGGTATAAGAAGCACACTTTGTCATAGCCATCAGTGGTTCCCTGGCATATTGTTCTGATTATTATCTGGCCTTGTCTTCATATTATCAATGTGGTTGATCAAGTTATGATCAGTTTATAAGATCAGTGCACAAATGAATGCATGTGCATATATCTGAAATATAATCTGCAACATCCAGACTCCTTGGATGGCTTCATAGATGTCTTCCATGCCATGTAAAGCTGTGGAAGTGGTTTTGTGTAGTATGCAAGGGGTTCAAAATTCATACAGGCCTCACTGCTCAATTGCAGAGCTCTGTTTTATGGAACAGTGAGGTTTTTTTGGAACGTGCTTATAAATGTGGTAGTCTGTGGGCGTGACCTATGGAAAGTAGGTCTAAACACATCCTGGTGCAAAGCTCTGAGAGGAGTTTTACATAGTACACTGACTCACATTCATAGGTTCATAGGTTCATAGGTTCATACTAGGCTATCTGCCCTAGGGCATTTATAAGCCTAGCCAGAATGTGTTTGGCTTTCATCACCCATTTTAAATTTATTTTGCTATGCCCTTTTTTTCAAGGTTAGTATACTGTGCCTCTGTCTAACAGTGACACAGAAGTGATACCCAGGGTAAACCTACGATCTCCCATCCACTCATCAAGATTCCTCTTGAAGAGAGTCAATGAGGGACTCTGCCTAACCTGGACTGGGATTTTATTCCAGAGTGAAGGGAGCCTCTGGGTTATGAATCTGTCCCTCCAGCATGTCCTATTTATTTCAGTGCTGAGGTTCAAGTCTTTCGAGCGCGTAGCTCGATGGGATTTGGATTTTCTGAGGTGCAGCATGTCCATTAATTCCGGGTTGGACATGGCTTTATACATCAGGCACAGATTGCCTCTGAACAGGCGGTATGCCACTGAGTAGAGCTGGAGTTTCTTTAACCGGGCAGCATATGGCATCTGTTTGAGCCCTTTGATCCTCTTGGTGAGGTACTTTTGGGGTCTTTCCAGTTGCTGCAGGTGTCTGGTAAGGTACATCCCAAAAGGGGCATTGTATTCAATTATGGGCCTAATGAGGGATGAGTAAAGAGGCACGATGACCTCCCCTGATCTAGATGTGAATCCCTTCATGATTAGGTGGGCTATATAAAATGTTTTTCTAACCACTTTGGCCACGTGGTTGTCAAATGAGAGATTGCTATCAATTTGGGTCCTCAGGTCCCTAATTACTTCTTCTGTACTTAATGGATTACCACCTATGTGGTAATTTGTGGGCACTTTATTTTTGCCAAAGGGGATGACTATACACTTTTTGGCATTTAGCTTGAGGCCATGGCTCTGGCACCAGTTGTCTGTTTCTATGAGGCCCTTTTGGAGGATGCTTGTGTCGGCTGGAGAGTCGATTATGGCGCCCAGTTTGCAGTCATCTGCGAACTTGGTCAGCCACAGTCCTTCTGTGTTGGCCTGTACCTCCGAGAAATTCATCCATACTATTCAAGATCTGTGCAGTGTAGCACACAAAATGTGCAGTTGTACACAGCTATTAGCTGCACTGCACCTATTCATCCTCATAGAAAAATCTGATCACTATGAATTACTGCATTTTGCCCTGATCATATTGGTGACAGGTAAGTAACAGTGGTCTGGTGTGTGTGTGCATGTTTGTGTGTGTGTGTGTGTGTGTGTGTGTGTGTGTGTGTGTGTGTGTGTGTGCATGCAGGCATGTATATCTGCATGTCTGTGTATAATATGACATTGTATAGTTAGTAAGATTACATGTTTTAAGTGCTCATTGTGACTGTGTGTGTACAGTTATATGTCTGCACTATCAGAGAGAGGAGGCTGAGTTTGAGCAGAGCCATGGTCTATAGTGAGTCTGTTGTACATAGTCATCTCTATCGGACAGCTGTTCAGGTAAGTAATTTGTGCAGACTGTGTATGTGTATGGCTGTCTACATCATTGTGTGTGTGTGTGTGTGCATGTGTGTGTCTGTGTGGGCACATATTTCTTTTCTCAGAATAGAATGACACTCAGGTAAACAGTTGTTGTTTAAAGTGCTCAGCTAAATTCCTTGTCATGTAAGTTAGTTATTAGCATAACTCAGCACCACTCAGATCATGTATGATTTTAAGTTGTATGAATTCACAGAAGCACAGCTCACCCAACCTGTGCAATGTGAGTTACATTTTTCTCAGTCGGGCTACAAATATAACCCAATATTTTTGCTGCTTCTTTGAGTATATAGTATCTATGAGCTTATATATCTAATGATAACTCTTTAGTATATAAAGCCCTCTTGCTTAAATCCTTCTCAGGAATGTCTGCATCTTAATAAAACACATGCAATATGTGCATTTCTAAAGAGATGCAGACATTGAGTATGTATTTTTCTCTTTTTCAAGATTCAGAATACACACATATGTAACATTTTCGTGACTTACAGTATTTAAAATATGACCTACAATGGTCTTTATGAGATGATCACTCAAGCTACAGAGGTTAGCGTCTGTAAGCTGTATCAGCCTCATTTGGCTTTGCTGCATATTTTATAGTTCAGCTCAACTGTAGTTAGCAAGAGCCAAGGCAAAATGCCGAAAAATTACAAAACGCATGTGAAGCAGAAAAAGTTCTACATTAAAACTGGCAGATCAGTAGGAAGAAAACACTAGTGCTGCATACAAGATTGTTTAGAGATAATTGAAACATATTGCTATTGCCAAAATGTGCAGCTGTATTAAAAAAAAACATAATACTAACACACAAATCCAAATGAAAACAACTTTATGTTAATAACATAATATGGGTGAGTATAGATACATTTTGAGAAGTGGTCCTTGTTTGCTTTATTTAGGCTCGAATGAAAGTATGTGCTCTATTTGTAAAGTTTTACTTGATTAGTTAAAGTGGTAAACAAGAGTAAAAGAGGTGAAATTCATCACTATTCAGGAAGTGTCTACAATATGGATAAACCATAAGCCCTGCTAACTGCGGTGTAACTCACTAGAGGAAACATTCTTTAGGCATGAAGTAGCTGGGTCAGGAATCTTTATGGTGTTTAGTCGTTTTAACAGATGACAATTAAGTTTTAGTATTTCTTGAAGAGAGGGCTAGGTATATATATTTTCCTTCAAAGAAAACAGTTAATTACTGACTGGATCTCTTGTACACCTTATCTGACATCAGCTTTCATAAACGATGTCTAACTTTAATCTTTGTTATTTGCACCCCCCCTCCACACACACACACACACACACACACACACACACACACACACACACACACACACACACACACACACACACACATCATAACCAATACAAAATCAGCAGTTTAATTGTAAATGATAAAGAATTTATTTTCATAAATCTAACTAAATTAAAAAAAAATACTAATATTTAATGTGATTTAAAAACAATCATTTACATTTTTTATATGTCTAGACTCGTGGTAGCGGTGCTTTGGTAGCGTTGTTGCCTCACAGCAAGACGTTGTCGCGTTCGATTCTCTGCTAGAGCGTCTTCTGTGTGGAGGCATGCGTGAATGGGCGTGCCTTCGTTGAAGGTTGTGCGTGAGGGCTGGTAACTCGGCATGTAAAAATCCACTACCAAACATTATCAGACCGGAGTAGCGCTGTGGCGACCCCTAACCGGGATAAGCCGAAAGACACAACAACATTTTTTATATGTCTGTTAGATCAAGGAAGAGTGAAAAGGGTAAAACAAGTCCTCATTCTGAAAGCTACACAGTGGTTCCTTCCCCTTCCTAAAACACTGTAAAATCGCTTAAGGGTATTAGCATCTCTTGCTCTCAGCCTCTGTAAGAAATATTGCTTGGTTAAACTTGTGGTACGGGACACATTTTGATTAGCTTCTGATTAGTTAAGTTTCTGTATAGTAACAGTTGGTTTGAGCCACTCCTGAGAACTAAGCAATCCACAGAATACAGTTGGATCAGAGACATAGTGCAAAATGTCTGTTGTACATTAATTTACATGTCTAGGACTTATCTGAAACCATCCATTGTTGGTTTATGATTTACTCTGCAACTGCTTGGTAGCAGAATATTTATTTTGACTGATATTTTAATTTTTACTTCTGACTTTTACTATTATAACAAGGTGTGACTGCAAGTGATAGTGAACTGAAGCTATTGTGAGTGTTCTTGCACAACATAAAGGACATTTTGTGTTTTAGTGTGACTGGCACAACTGATACAGTATCTCCATGTGGCTACTTTGTAAATTACTTCAACTTGCACAGGGTTAGCTCAGTGTATTTAATTTAATATATATTTTCATATTATTTTGTGTGACACCAGTTGCCAAAATGGTTAAGGTCTTTGCCTCTTATGCACAAGGTACAAGGTTTGAGCCTGAACTCTAGTCAATGCCTATATGGAGTTTGTAAGTTCTCCCTTGGTATCTGTGGGATTCCTCCCATCTCACAAAAATATGTTGAGTGCTTCCACCTCATACTCACCCAGGAATGGAGCTGTGGGCAGCAGTATAAACTCTAGATGGTGCTCTTAAGGGGGAAGAGTTGTATAGACCAATTGCTTTGGACATCAGTTATGGTGTGCACTATAATCAAGACAGGGGAACATGGATCAAGACTGCAAGTCATCTCAAGGCTAGCCGCTTGACAGTATAAACCTTATCTGTAGATGATTCGGTTGTGTTGACAATGTTGCCACAAAATGGCCATGGCTATTTGCTGGTGGTAAGTGGAACCTGGCCTACTCTGACCTGTGCTAGAGATCCATGCAAACTGTGGGAGAGGTGTATGTACCCCTACTACCCAGTGTATGCCTGCCATAATGCTCAGCAGCAGCCCAGGGTCAACAATTACTGGCTAGCTGGTGTCCAGTTTACCAGCTTGGGTTACTGGGGATGGTTCTGTTGCGCAAAAGCTGGACAAAAACACAATTAACTTGCCAAAAATTAACTAAGAATTACTACTTTCACTGTAGGTTCACTGACAGGATGCAGCTTGGAAGTGGATGACATGATGGTAAGGATGAGGTTGGGCATCCTATGTATCCAGGAGACAATATAGAAGGGTACTGCAGCAAAGTCGCTTGGGATCCAATGTCTACTACTCAGGAGCAGGCCAGACTAGAAATGGGGTGGGAATTGTGATGAGGGAGAGGCTTCAAAAGGCAGAGAAGAATGTCATAAGAATTAGTGATAGACTTGTGAAAATCAGACTCCGGTGTAAGGATAGGGCACTAATCATAATCTCAGGATGTGCCACACATCTAGGTCATGATAGTGAGGTAAAGAGTGCATTTAGGCATCAGTTGTTGGACGTACTAGATAAAGTAGGACAACATGAATTGGTGTTAATAACGAGTGACCTGAATGCACATATTGGGACAGACAGAACAGGATATGAGTACTGCCTAGGTCCACATGGGTGAGGCAACAGGAATAAAGAAGGAGAAGCCATTCTAGATTTCTGTCTGGCAAATAACTTTATAGTTTAGCAAGAGAGACAGTCACAAGATCACATACAAGAGTGGTCAACATGCAATATAGGTAGACTTCCTCCTAGTAAGAAAAGGGCACTGGAGTATAATCAGTGACTGCAAAGTCATCCCCAGTGAAATAGTTCACAGCATAAACTACTGGTTGCCATAGTCAGCTGCAAGCAGTGGTCAGAAAAGGCTCTAAGATCAACAGGAACCAGTCTGAGGATCTGGAAGTTTACTGAAGACAAAATGTAACAGTTCAAGGAATTACTCAGAGCTCTAGCACCTCAAGAAGAAGAAGAAGAGGAAATAGATGGAGTTGAAGAAGAATGGCAACACATTTGAAGGTATGTGGCCGAGCCAGGTATGGAAATAAGTTAAGTAAGAAAGCTGGTGGTGGAATGCAGAAGTCCAGAAAATCATCAAAAGACAGAAGGAGAGCAGACAAAAGTGGGAGAAAAGACAGGCCAGGCTAAGAAGGAATAACAGTTGGGTAGTAAAGAAGCTAAAACAGGAGTTGGAATTGCAAAGAACAAGGCATCAGAGGCCCTCTATCAGCTTCTAGAAAGTGACTCAGTAGATGGCACAAACAAACTCTACCAATTGAAAGGCAAAGACAGAAAGATAAAGAAAATAATCTGATGCCTTTCTTAAGGGATGGCAGTAACAACCTGCTCACCAGCCCACGGGAAATTAAAGACAGCTGGAAAGAGTACTTTCAGCAGCATCAGAATGAAAAAAAAAACACACACACAGAAGCTGTACTGCCCTAGACACAGCCTTGATGAAAGAAGAGGAAGGATCCTGCTCTAGATGAAGTAAGAACAGCACTAAGGAAAATTACGTCAGGGAAAGGAGCAGGTTCAGATGAGGTCACAGCAGATATGATCACGATGCTGGGTGAGATAGGGGAGAAATGGCTCCTGAGGGTAGTCTTATCAGTATGGAGAGAAATGCATATCTCAGATGACTGGCAAATAAGCATCCTAGTGCCAGTTTACAAGAACAAAGGGGACATCCGCAACTATGGGAAGTACAGAGGTATCAAACTCCTATTACACAGTATGAAAGTTTTGGGTTGGGTAACTGATAAATTTATGTGCAGAGTAGTAGAAAGCAAGATGGGATATAAGCAGTTAGGATTCAGATCAGGATGCAGCACAACTGACTCGATGTTTGCAGAGAGAGATATAATGGAGAAGAAGCAAAAGATGAGAAAAAAATCCAACTGGACAGGCCTTTACTTGGAGAAAGCATACAACAAGGTCCCAAGAAAGCTGATTTGGGCAGTTCTGCAGTGGTTCGAAGTCCCAGAAACATTGGTAGAATTAGTGCAGGCTATGTACAAGGAACCAATGATTTAGTCGCACAGAGGAGTTCCCAGTGGGAATGGGTGTGCATCAGGATTCAGCTCTGAGCCCACTGTTTATACTGGTGATGGACTACATTAGCAAACAGGCCAGTGGGGACAAATCAACAAAATTGCTGTATGCAGATGATGTGGCATTGCAGACACACTCTGAGCAAGTATTTCAAAGGATCAGGGAATGGAATACAAAACTGAAAGCACATAGGATGAAACTGAGTACAGATAAGACAGTTATAATGGCAGCAAATGAGGGCAATCAGAAGAACATTAGAAGAGAGATAGAAGAGAAAATAGTGAAGCATGTTAATAGCTTCAAGAAGGGAAGTCTGAATAAGGAAGTAAAAGCTTGAATCAGAGGAGCTGCAGCTAACTGACAGTGTCAAAAGCAGTGTATGACAGAAGAATGACAAAGAAGCTGAAAGGTAGGGTGTACAAAATGGTAGCGCAACCAGTACTGCTGTTTGATACAGAAACCCGGACAGTAAAGGCAGAGCAGTTGGGCAAGCAAGAGGTGATGGAGATGAAGTGGCTGAAATGGTTGGTAGGATGTACACTGTGGGACAGACAAAGAATTTAGGACATCAGAGCAGAAGCTTAAGTAGAGCCAATTGAAGAGAAGGTCAAACAGAACAGATGACGGTGGTTCATAAACATGTGCAGGAAAGCAGAAAACAATTCAGTGAAGAAACTTTGGGACAGACAGGAAGAAAGCAAAAGAAAATGAGTGTCCAGCAAAGAGATGGGTGGATTATGTGAGAGAAGACCTGGCTGCAACAGTTAGGGATGACTATGGAGGAAGTTAGGAGAGTGGCATTGAATCAAAAGAGATGACTGCAGTTTACATGACACCTCAACCCCATGTAGGAAAAAATGAGGGGAAAGGGGGTTGATGATGATGATGATGATTGTGTGATTTCTTCACTCAAGTTGGCAATAATTGTTTTAATTTTCATTGAAATTTGCTGTCAGTGATTTCATTTTTTTCCTTTTAGATTGTTTGTAGCTGAGAATGAATTCTTTAAACATGTATGCCATTAACAGTTTGCTGAAACACCAGTATTTTGCCCTGTGTTCTAAATGATGTCTAGATACAAAAGTATACCTGATAACACTGGAAACGTGGGTTCCTCAAGTCAAAAGTTTGATGATTTGCTTTTATTTATTTTTATTTATGTATTTACATTTGTTTACCGGGAGATTCCAACTGGACACAGGTCCTTTTTCAGTGGAGGCCCAGGGGGAAAAGCTCCACAGAACAATAAATGAGCAACAGAGTACATGAAGAACAATTGAATATACATACAATAGCAAATAATACATATTGCAGCAAACAGCTATACATACAATATGAAACATAGTAAAGAACAGATATACCAATATCTAGCTAGAGGCTAGGAATAAAGGTAGGGTGTATATACAGATAGTACTAAGCTCAAATGGATACTGTTCTAAACTCATATATCTACATTTTATATACAAATATTGCACTAAACTCAAACAGATATAAAGCAGATGCTCCACACAAAGGTGGAACAAGCTAGAAGGGCTAATGGGATGGTAGGGGAAGACAGAGGCATAAGAGAGGAGACGGAGTGAGTAGTATACGTGGTAGTGAGAGGAAGCTAAGTGTAAGTCAGTTGGATATGTATTTGGAGTTGGGATGAAGTGAGGTAGGTAAGCATGTTATAACAGGTCTGAGAGATTGAATGAGGAGGGAAGGGGGGTAAAGGGTGAACCAGGGCCTGCAGAGGAAGGAATGCAATGTTCAGATGGTGTCAGGCAGGGTAGCTAGGGGAGGTAAAAAGGAGAGTTACTAGTCGGGATTCGTGGATGGGCATAACCAGAGACTTTTTAAGTGAGTTTTTAGTGCAGTCTTGAAGTGATTGCAAGAAGGTAGTTTGGTTATGGGTGGGGGTTGTTCCATAATCTGGATATGACGCATGAGAATAGTACTTTTCCTGCTGAATTCTTGGGTTTGGTCACTAGAAGTAGATTTTTACTGCTGGAGCATAGAGGTCTAGTGGAGCAGTAGGGCTGGAGAAGGTTTTGAAGACATAGGACTTTAAGAAGATGGTTTACTAACTTGTGGATGAGAGAGAGTTCTCTAAGTGAGATACAGCGGTGGTTGCGATAAGATGCACCAGTGGCAAACTTAGCAATTTTATTGTAGCAAGCCTTCAACGTGTTTAGGTCTGTTTGTCTAAGGAAGGTAAGTATAGGAGAGCCATAGAGTAAAGCGGAGATTAGGTGGCAATTGGCAGCAGAAATTCTGGCTGTCTTGGTGAGGAATTGTTTGTTTCTGTAAAATGAACCTAGCTTTTTGTGAAACTTTTTATGGCAAGAGAAACGAGTGTCAAAATCTGAGATTGTTATCAATCTCAACACCAAGTAGTTTGGTGTATTCTGTTGGGGATATGATGGTATTGTCTTTGGCTAGAATATTAAAGTGAGAGATAATTGGGTTAGATTTAGTGGGTTGGAAGATAAGGAGTTAAGTCTTGCTCAGGTTGAGTAATAACTGGGCATTAGATAGACAATTTTCTAAAGATGAAAAGGCTTCCTGTGTGATCTTGTGAAGTTCACGTATAGCTGGGGCTGAGCAGATGAGGGTGGAGTCATCTACATACTGTATAAGAGAAGCATGCTTGGTGGCTTTCAATAGATCATTGGGGAAGAGTGAGAATAGTGGAGGACCAAGGATGGAGCCTTGAGGAACACCAAGTGTTACAGGAAGCCGAGGAGAGGTGTCATTATGACAGACAACTGATTGTTGGTGGTCAGTTGGATAGCTGTGAAACCAACAGGTTCATAGGTTCATAGGTGTGCACTAGGCTAATCACCCTGGGGCCTTTACAAGCCTAGCCATAGGATTACCCTGGCATAGTACCACCTGACCTTAGTTCCCAGTGCCTCTGTCGAGTATAGCCACTGGAGTTATTCCCGGGATGAATTTTCTGTTTCCCATCCACTCATCAAGATTTCTCTTGAAGAGGGTCAGCGAGGTGCTCTGCTTGACATGTATGGGAAGTCTGTTCCATACTATGGGCAGTCTTTGGGTTATGAACCTGTCCCTCCAGCATGTTCTGTTAATTGTGGTAATGAGGTTGAGGTCTCTGGAGCGTGTGGTCTGGAGGGATTGGGATTTCTTTAGATGTAGCATTTCTAACAGAGCTGGGTCAGACATGGCTTTGTCAAGCAGAGATCGCCTCTAAGTAGGCAATATGAGACAGAGAATAGTTGGAGTTTTTTGAGTCTGTCCATATAGGACAAGTATTTAAGGCCTAGGATCCTCTTTGTGAGGTACTTTTGTGGCCTCTCAGTTGTTGCAGGTGTCTAGTGAGGTGCATGCCAAATGGGGCATTGTACTCGATGATTGGCCTAATGAGGGAAGAGTAGAGGGAGACAATGTCCTCTTTCTTCCTGGATGCAAAACCATTAGTAATGAGATGTGCCAAATAGAAAGACTTTCTGACCACAGTGGCAATGTGGTGATCAAAAGAGAGGTTGCTGTTAACCTGTGTTCCCAGATTTCTTATAATGCCTACTGTGTTCAGTGGACTACCATCAATGTGGTAATTCATGGGAACCGGGTTTTTCCCAAAGGGGATGATGACACATTTTTTAGGATTGAGTTTAAGGCCATGGTTCTGACATCCGTCGTTGGTCTCAGTGAGGCCATTCTGAAGGATGTCAACATCATTTGGGGAGTTTATAATAGTTTGCAATTGTCTGCAAACTTTGTCAGCCAGAGTCCCTTCGTGTTTGTCTGGACTTCAGAGAAGTAGATACAAAATAGGAGAGGACCCAAGACCAAACCCTGTGGGACTCCACTCGTGACTAGTTGGCAGTCTGACTTGGAGTGAGCTACTTTCACACTGTGGGTTCTATCTGTGAGCCAGTTTGCAACCCACCTAGTAATATAGGGGCTGAGTTTGGATATTCCCTATATCCTTGTTTATTAGGTCCATGATGATGCATTCCATAGCTTTCCATATCAGACTTGTCAGGCTAATAGGGCGATAGTTCCAAGGGTCTGTAGTTGAGCCTCCTTTGTGGAGAGGGATGACTGTAGCAGTGCACCATTCAGTAAGGACAAAGCCTGAGGTGAGGCTGTGGTTGAACAGGGCACACAGGTGAGGTGTCAGTTCACTTTCTAATTCATGTAGAACACAACCAGGGATTTTTTCAGGTCCCATAGAAGCTGTATTCTTGGCCTTGGAGAGTGCTATTTTAACCTATGCAACAGTAATACTGTGTGCCTGGCAATCTACTGGTATTGTGATTGGTCCTTTGGGGGGGTAAAGGTGGTACTGAATCTGTTGGCCAGTATACTGGCAATATCTGTTGGCTCAGAATAGGAGGTACCATTGTGCAGTAGCTCAAAGCAAATATGGGTATTGCCGTGGAGATTCTTTACATAACTATAGAAGGCCTTGTGGTTTTCTTTACTATCTGCTGCGATTCTATTTTCATAGCTATATTTAGAGGATTTGATGAGGTATCTCAACTTTTTGTTGAGGCTGATAAGGGAGGTTTTCCAATCTTGGGACTTCACCTTATTCCGCATCAGTTTCCTCCTTCTGTTGCAGAGTTTGTTTATTACAGGGGAGATCACCAGATTGGCTTCTTTTTTTTGGAGGAGAGTGTCTCTGTTCTATTGGGTATGGCGAGATTCATGCATTTGTGTACATATTCGTACAGTGCATTGGTGTATGATTCTGTGGTCACGCAACTATTCTCCATTTGCATAGGTGCCGTGAAGTTAGCCACCTCTGCTTTTAGGAGCCCAGAGTTAGCTTTGGAGAAGTTTTTCATGGTGGTTATCTTTGTGGGGGGTGGGGTGGGGTGGGAGGGATGTGGATTTCCAGGGTGATTAGTTTTTGGTTGGATCTTACCAGGGAGGAGCTGACTATTGGTCTAGAGTAACAGTTGCCCATATTAGTAATGACCAGGTCAAGGATGTTGCTACCTCTACTGGGGGTAAGGACAAGCTGGTCCAGGGCATTGGAATTAATGAACTCCAGGAAACATTGGGCAAGTGTACTGGTACATGAGTAGTTTACCCAGCTAGTGGAGGGATAGTTGAAGTCACCTAGTAAGAGAGTGTTAGGCTGGACCCTAATATTCTCCAGGGTGCTTTGGAACATGGAGTGCGAGTCTTGGGTAATGGTTAGAGACCTATAGTAGACTATGACCTGAATCGCTGTCTTACCCAATGTTAGTTGCACCTGAAGTATCTCTGATGCATTATGTTGGGCTACCAGTCTGGAGGTGTGCACATCGTTTATGAATATGGAAACACCACCACCTTTGGAGCTTCGGTCCAAGTTTTGGGCCCAAAAGGTCTCGAATGAGTTATAGCCTGGTAGTGCATGGGTGCTTTCTGCTGCCTTGAACCAGGTCTCTGTTACAGCAGAACTGTTGATGTTCTCCATTTTAAGGAGTGCTTCGAGCTAGTGCATTTTGAAATTTAGACTTCTAGCATTGAGCAGCATGACCCTCAGATTGCATTTGTTTGTAGCTGTTACAGTGGTAATTTGGTCTTTGGAACACCACCTAAAAAGGCACTATAGGGGTGGCAAGAACCTTGGCCAGTATCCGGAAGCCCGGGGATGACAGATGCAGGCCATCTGTGGCAAAGAATCGAGGTCTGTCAGTCATGTCATCCCAGGTAGACAGATACTGGATCCCCTTAGAATGACACCAAAAACTTAGCCAATTGTTGAATCAGTCATTTTCTGCTTGTACTGTGGTAGCATTCTGGGTGATGGTAGGATGCTGCTCAGGGCTTGGGCCATACCCGCCTAGGCTACATAATCTGGGAGCTCCTCCATGTCTCTTTTCACATAGTCCAGGGAGGTATGTCTCAGGTCATTCACACCCACATGTACAAATTCTAGCGTCATAGTTGTACCTGTTGTTGAGAGACCTGAGTGCATCCATTATGTGGTGGATCCTGGCACCTGACAGGCAGCCGACTGTTACTTTCTCCTTATTCAACCTAGTGAGTGGGACATCAGTGTGCCTCACTATCGAGTCACCTATGACTGGTGTATTTTGCATGCTGTTTTGTCTTAGGGGCTTTGGTTGAGTGGCACACTGTTTAGGGGAGTTATGTGTTTCATGATTAGTGTTATGTTGTGGTGGTCAAGTGCATTTCTGCCTTGGAGGTCTCTGCTGCTTGGGTAGATTTTTATTAAGAGCCTCCGTGAAGGTGGGTGTGTGGTTTGTGTTTTTATGTGAAGGCAGGGCTGGTGTGTGTTCTAGAGGGCTGTGTGCTCCATGTGGTGTGGTGCAAGTCTTGACCTTTTCCTCTTGACCAGCTATTCGGGTCTTGCCTGCAGAGTGATTGCCTTCCAATTTGGTTATATAAGTGAATCTCTCACAAGTCTGAGTGTTGGAAGGTAAGAGGAAAGGGTTGTCGGTGTACATGAGTCAGTTGCTACATTGCCTCAGGATGCCCAAGTTCACCAGTTTAATAGGAGAAAGCACAGGGAACTGACCTTTAGACATGCCTGGAGGGGTGGGCATTGATAATAAGTACTGGATCTGTTTCATTGTAGAATGTTTAGTGCTGGTAGCACTTTTGCATGCTATAATAATTGCTACAAGAAGTCTGGTAAAGTGCTACACTAATAAGCTAGTATAACTGCAGGAGAGGGCATAACTAGTAGATCTAAGGGAAAAATGGAAGAGCAGACTCTGGCACCACTCATAAGCTTGCAAACAGTCCTGGATACAGCAAGTCTGTATCTGGATGAGACAAGTTACAGGAAAGGGGGGAAACAAGTGCAAATGCAGGCTTTTAAGCCAGAAAGTTGAAAGAGATGGAATAAACTGTCGAAAAGGCCAATAGGCCACTATATCTGGGCCAGAAACCACTCCTCTTGTGGTAGATAGGCTACCTAGTGCTTACCACTCCCACTGATAAGCTAGAAGGCTTCCCTCCAACACAGGAAGGCTTGGAGGAGGCTCAGGAACTTACAAACAGTCCTGGATACAGCAAATATGTATCTGGACTAGACTAGTCACTGGAAAGGGGGGAAGCAAGTGTAAATGTGGGCTTTTAAATCAGAAAGTTGAGAGAGATGGAAAAACTGCCCAAACAGCCAATAACTACAATTTATTTCTGGGTCAGAAACCACTCCTTATGCTGTAGATAGGTTACCTAGTGCTTACCACTCCCACTGATAAACTAGCAGGCTTCCCTCCAACACAGACAGGCTTGGGGGGGGGGGGTTAGGAGCTTACAAACAGTTCTAGATATAGCAAATCTGTATCTGGACTAGGCTAGTTGCAGGAAAGGGAGGACACAAGCCTAGAATTATTTTTTAGTAAAGTGAAAAAGGAGAAAGCTGGAACAGAAGATAATTCAAGGTTAAGAATCTAAGTGGGTTGGCCTTCTCAAATGTTCTCTCTCTATTAAGTAGAATGAACTAATGACATTATACTGGGAAGAATGTCCCAGATCAGATATACAGTATGGGCAGGCAACTGCAAAGCCACCAAGTATAAGAACAAGACAACAATAGGGAAGTCAGGTGGGAAACTATTACAGCTACTAGCTGTAGCCACTAAATGAAAGTTTTAAACAGATAAAGGAGCAAGGAGACTCTAGAGAATGCTTTTAACTGCAAACAAATCAGTTATATGATACCTGACTAGAACACAGAAACCTCAAAAAATGCACAGATAGAGCACTCACAAACAGAAAATACAATTCTCAGTATGAAAAAGCAGTTTACGGTTAAGTAATTCAGTAAACATGCAAGAAGAGTAATAAAACAGTATCAGCAATGAGAAATACAGTTAAAACAGTATACAACAGTACATAAATGCAGTGAAACAGTAAAAAAAGCTTTATAACAGTGCAAAATGTAGTAGATTAACTGCATAGCACAATTATAAGCATTACAGAAGTGCAATTCAATGAAATAAGTGTAAGAAATAACTTATTCTGCTCTTGGAATTTTAAAGAATTTCTGCTTAGCCCCAGTAATGAATCACGATCCACAGCCTGGTAAATACAAGCACAGCCTTTTGCAGACATAGGGTTTATATACCAAGGAGCTCGAATTAGTATTCAGTCCTCCTAGCCCCTGCTATTACCCAATCACTAGTGCTACAGAGGTCAGGAAACCCTGTTAGTCTCAATAATAATGAAGGCAACACCGTATCAGCAGAAAATGGCTGCCAGAAACACAGGAAACTCAACAAACAAAACTACCAGGCCTTGACAACAGCAGGTCTATAAAGATTATGCAACCTGAGTAGAGCACAGAAACCTCATGATAAATCCACGGAAAGAGCACTCACAAAAAGAAAATACAAGTCTCAGAATGAAAAAACAGTTTACAGTTTAGTAATTCAATAAAAATGCAATTATAGTAATGCACACTATTACAGCTACTAGCTGTAGCCACTTAATGAAAGTTTATACAGATAAAGGAGCAAGGAGTCTCTAGAGAATGATTTTCAGTAACTCACTGGGAAAAGTATAGGTTAGTGAGAACAGAGATTAGTAGTTTGTGTGAGACTATATCAAAAGCCTTGGATAGATCTAGAAATATAGCAAATGAGAACAGGCCATTATTTTTATGATGAAGGATAGCATTATTGAAAGAGAGCAAGGTGGTAGTAGTGCTGTGGTATGGCCTGATGCCATGCTGGGTGCTGGAGAGGGGGTTATTAGCTAAGAGGTAGTCTAAGACTTGAGAGTGGATGCATTTCTCAAGTATCTTGGAAAGTGGAGTAAGGATGGCTATGGGCGGTAATTGGAAAGTTCAGTGGAGGAGCCACCTTTATGGATTGGGAATGATGTGGGATATTTTCCACAGTGTGATTTGCTTACTATTATTAATATTAAATCTAGACTTACTGAAGATGGATGTTCTTGTGCAATTGGCACACTTGATAAACTCTTGTTACACATATTAATGATTGGGTTGAAGAGATAAATAATATTAGGCAATGTGCAAATAGAGCATATTTATGAACGGTAGTGTCCTCTGCCAGTAAAGATCACCCAACCTCTATTAAACGCAATCCTACTGATGCAACTTTGGAAATCAGGATACACATTCTAAGCAGTCTGGGGATTAATACCATGTAGAATAATGAAAGAAATAAAGAAAGGGAGAAGTTCACAAAAATAAGTAGCAACAATGACTAACGTTTATAATGGGAAGAGAATATATACGAAAAGGACACTGCTTTGTTATGTAATGCACAGATTACAGGAAATAATAACATTGTTCAGTCAAAAAGCATTTAGTGTACACAAAATGACATACTTTCTCCAACAGAGAAGGTATAAAAAGAGGCAAGGGGCAGGTTAAATGGAATGAACTGAATTTGGAAGGATTAAAGAACATTCCTGTATGACAAAAGGAGGAGAAAGACAGAAGTTGACAACATGACTCAGATTATGAAAATATAACAACAGCTAAATGAAAATACATGCTTGCAAAGGAAATAAGTAGTGAAGACAATGAGATTAATAAGACTAATGGTGATGAAATTCATTCTTTTGTATCATTTGAAAGAGCAAACATTAATGAATTAAAAGAGTGAGATTCTTCACATCTGGTCAGAAATTATATACTAGGAATTACAAATTCACTTATTAAAGGAACTGATGTTTATATTTGCAGAGAGGATAATGGATATTAAATAGTGCTATGTTTACCAGGAGCATAAATATAGGCTGTGAATAGGTCCTTAGAATGCCTTAATGTAAAGAAGCAGGGAGCTGATTTTACTTATGTTGCTTCAAATCATCTCATCCTCAAAGAGTGATTTACTGTTAGTAGAGATGTTACAGCTCTCTTAAATTGGATAGCTTATATAGGTGTTAGGACATATTTTTCACAAATCACATATAGAAAGAATAATCAGGTCAGCAGGAATGAAAATATTTTGGGATAAATGCCTACATAAAAACAATTTAAAAAGTGGAAATATTTAGAACATCCAAGCTTAATTTTGAGCAGAATAGAGTCCAGCTGTCAAGACAAGGGAAAATCATTTTTGCAACGGATATATTGTAATATTTGACGAACACAAAACAGGATCTTTGCCAGGTAAAAATTTTAACAGTTAATGGATAGTAACATTTGATATATGTATACTGGTTGTTAATGCTAGGAGTATTAGTAATAAAGATTTTTTTAACTGGAAAACTTGCTTCATTGACAAAAAGATTGATGTTGTTATGGTTTGTGAAACACAGTTACAGAACAATGACTGGAAACCAGTTCTGTCAGGGTATAAGTGTTTTTACTGTAACAGACATTCTAACAAAAAATCAGGTGAAGGTGTTATTATAGGGATTAAGGGCTGTTGTAAGACCTGTGATTATTATATGTTTGATGCTAACACTAATACTGTAGACTGTGTAACCATGACAATAAAGACAACCCTGGAAGATATTGCAATTGCTGGAGTGTATAGACCACCAAAGTCAAATGTTGAATGGACAGAGAGAAATTCACACATCTATTGCATGCAACACATGAGGGACTAATAATAGTAAATGAGGACTTCAATTTACCAGAAATTGACTAGATTAATATTACTTCTAGAATATTAGTGAGGAAATTATTTACAATGTATGTTCAGGAATAATTGCTCAAGATTATAAACAAATTTACCAGGGGAAGGTTTATATGGGACATTGTTTCTGTTCCCAAGGAAATAATTGGTACTTCATGTTAAATTTTACCACCTTTGATGTCAGTGGTCATGGAGCTATTAAGGTCAACTTACTGCTAGATAGTTCTGCCAAACTGAAATCTTAACCAATGCACAGAATAGGCTAAATGGATCCAAAACAGTCACTGTGTAAAACTCATTGGAGTCATGCATTTAGTAGAAAGACTGCAGAAGGAAAGTATGTTTTGAAAAGGAACTATATGAATGCAAAAAATAAAAGTAATAATAATAATAATAATAGTAATAACATCAATATCTAGAAACACAAGGTCAGGAGGATATATTTCCTCAAGAATATGATAATTAAGATGAGAGATAAACAAATACAAGAAATGGAAGTGAGGTTGATCCATAACTTTGAAAACTGAAATAAACTAAACAGTCTGCTTCATAGCAGGTACATTTTTTTTTAATCCTGGTGGGTGACCAACCAAATATTCATATTGGACACTATATGGTGTGAATAACTCTCAACTTCTTGGCTCAACAGTTCTGGATAAAGGTAAAAGTCATGGGGTCTTAACTCTCAGTTGACTGGAATTTGCTAGAAAATACTGAATTTTTACTCAAAAAGCAGGGTGCCATTAAGTTCTCATTGATCTCTTTAAATTATGAGTTTTTTTCTACATTTTATCTTTCTTGCCAGCCTCATACCATCATTCCGTGACATTAAACACATCAGAGACATGTATATGTTATTAGAACAATTGCACCCCATTATTGACTCAATGGCACAGCTGTTTAGAGGAGCAAGACTTCGCATTATGGGTGATGCTGGTTATGAATGATGTTACAGCTTCGGTTCATGCAAGTACCTGAGATGACTTAGTGTATGGTAGCTGGCTGGTGACGGTGTAGGTGAACAGAAAGCTCCATTGCCAGATTTTGCTTTATTCTATGTACTGCATTCATTTTATAATGGGAGATTTTTTTTGTTTTTGAAGGTTGGAGGGCATAATCTACCATGTCAGTTGTGTACACATCTCTAGGGATGTATATGATGTATATCCATTTCAGTATGTAGTCACATACATGTGTACGCCACTGTGATTTGTATTTGTGTCTGTGCTGGAAAGAGTTACATTTATAGCACTAGCATCTACTCATATCATGCATTATGTAAATGGTTTCAGCTATCTAGGCTGATTCAACAATCAATTTGTGTAGATACTTGCATATTACAAGGTGTTGAAAAGTACATTGGTCTGTTCTAATATTGCATATACTTTTGTTCTGTTGTCCCAAAAAGCACAGAAGTATAAGGCTACAAATTGCAGACAGGTGTCATCTTAAAGGCCTGCTTTTGATTTCCTCAGTCTAAAAAAACTGGTGAAAGTTGTGAACCTGGTAGAGTCTTCTAGCCTGATTCTTAATGCTTTCTTTAATGTTGTCTGTGTGTATAGTCAAGTCCTGTTTAGTGAATGCATACATTTGCATTAATGCTGTTGACCTCTGGTTTGTTGTAAACAAAATTAATGGCACTAACTGCAAATACATTGCTTGAGACAAAATGAAAAATAAATGCAAAACTTAAACTGCTGAAACAAGTAAAGACAGATAAAGCTTGATAAGCATTCGTGCATTTTTCATCTGATAAAATTAAACAAAGCAGGACCCGATTTGAATAGCAGTAGCTGACTACTCACTACATAATTATGTCACACCTTAATTAATAAATGCAGACCCCATTCTCATTTTTGAAAAAAACATAACTCATACATTTGGTTACTGAAACTACATTAGGCACCCATATAATATGCTTCTGAGGGCAGCAGCAGTTGCTCTGACAAATGCCTGCTTCCATGTCAGATGTGGACACTTTTTTAATGAATGTGCAGGATACCACTTTTGGCTATGCTAGGCTTGTTCTATTGACCCAACTAATATCATGATGCTTTTCTGAAACAGAGATAGTGATATAGCTTCCTTGTAACATCAGTTTCTTTCTTGGAAATGGAATTTTTGCATTGGTGGATTCCAGTTATATACTGGATGTTGGGATTGGGAGCATTGGAGGGAGCTAGCAGCCTTGTTTGTATTGTGAAATTTGTAGGTTTCTGAGGTTCTATCCCATTCTCCACACATGTGACTGCAAATACTTTATTTACAACCAGTTCTCTCTGATTCCTCCATACACTGAGAGGAGAATTACTTCAGGGATGTCCTTAGTGCTAGTATTTGCCAGTACTGAACTTTTGGGGTGATACTGGTTACGTACATACATATCCTGTTTGTACACTCTTACTTCAAATATGTTTAAGTTTCCATTTTTATTTTACTGAGACTGAGGGGAGGGTTCTAATGATGTAGTAAGCCTGCAATGAAGGGAAGGAAAAATGCTTTGCATAGGCAGCTATCTCTCCATCTTATATAAATAAGGGTTAAATATTTAATATGCCTGTTGGCTGTACTGTACTCTGAGTATTAATGTTGTGAACATATTCCATATTATGTTAAGTGTTAATGGACACACATTAGGAAAATCAGTATTGAAGCTGGCTTGTGTCCTAATATTTTATCATTGCATGTAGTTTTCTTGCAAGATCTCAGATAGCATGACTATTAGGCTGCATTTCAGGGATTACGGTATAGTAGGGCAAATTCCTGGCAGTCATCAAAGTGCAGCAATAACAATTTATTTTACTGTACATGCTGGTATAAAAAAAAAGTATCTGGCTCATACGTGAAAAGTAGAAGGATGCTGCTATCAGTTTGTCTGAACAGAGCAAGGTATGTGCTGGGTAGCATATATGACATGAATGCGAAGGCTATTTTATCACAATAACAGAGAGAGAGGCAGCTGATGTTACTATCTATATCGTTCATTATTTTCTCTGGGGGTGACTAGAAGTCTGTTTTAAATCTAAGGTTAGATCATTTCTACTGTCCATTCACTCCTGCAGGAAGACCTGAGGATTTCTGTACTATAGTTAGTATGGTTGACCCTCTGGTGGAAAACCTATCCTGCAGTACCCACAACGTGTTCCTTCTATAGGTCACAGGTCTGGCTAGATTTTTTTATATTTCTCTTTATCTGTTTCAGTCATTTCAGAAAGTTGACATTTTTCTGAACTGGATTTCTAATCATTCCATACTTTCTCTTAAGCTCCTAGGAATGCATTTCCTAGATGTTAATCATTCCTGTTGGATGACAGACTCCATCATCTGCAATGGACCAGAAATGTGGACCATTAAGAAAGGTGCTGTTCAGCCAATGCAAGTTAAAGAGAATAGTTCATATAGAGTATAGTTGGATTACTTTGAGTTAAGCAGCATGTAATAGTGAAGATCCAGCATTTATTGGCAAAGCATCATCATACCCCATTGCCCAGGTAAAAAAAAAAGAATAGCGGAATGAAATTTACACACCCAGTCTGAATGTAGGGGTCAGTTTTCCCAAAGGTGCTTCTGTTCACTGCCTGTTAGTGTAATGAGACGCCTTGCTGGATAAGATGGCTGTAATGATACTTCAGACTGCCAGTTTCAGGTGTGATGGAGTAGAGAAAATTCCAAGCAGAATACAGATTTGTGTAAACTGATTCCTCAGGGCATCACAATCATTAAAGAGCCATGTAATGGGAGGTTAGAGAATCTCCCCCCATAAATAACTGCTTTGCGTATTATTTTCATTAATTATAAGCAATAATAGCAGTTTCTGCTGCTTTGGACGTCAATGATTCTATGGATGTATATGTGCTGTCTTTTGAATTGGTTTAGCTATCAGATATTTTTAAGCAGGACTTACACCTTCTTACACTGATGAGGAGGTGGCAATGATTATTTCTATGACTACTAAAAAGTCCGTTGCCCAGATGTACTTCATATCTTAACCTGTGCAGTGATTTCTAATAAGTTAGCTCCTCTTCTGAGTAGTAAAAGACACCATAACACTTCTTTTTAAACATAGCAAAGGTCCTTCAAAATTTTGTTATATAGGCATGTTTCTATTCTCAGATATGAAATTACAATTCTGGCAAAGGTTTTAGCCATCAATCATGGCAAAGTATGGCTACCCTATTAAGCAAGTTGGTTTTGTCAGTTCAGGCATTCAGTTTCTTATCTGCAAATCATGGTTTACATTCTAGCATCTAAAGATTCTTGATGTGAGCAGTGTGGCTTCATAGCATGAGGGACTGAAAAGGCCCTTGGTAAGAAAGGGTGGACTTTTTTCTTACCATACTAAGTAAAACTGGGTTTTCTTCTCACTTTTTCACTTATGCTAAACTTTTGTATCACAACCCATCAGTAACTATGAGGTGCAGTAGGGTCCTCTGTTTTCCATTGTCCATTTTATATCAGACCAAACAGGAGTAGCCTTTCTCCTCATTTTATTTAATCTGGATTTAAGTCAATGTTGCAGACTATGCAGAGGGGAAGGATAGGAAAATATGAGGAATTGAGATGGGTCAGGTGATGATAAATACTCTTGCATATGCAAATGATATACTAGTATCAGTCAGTCACCCAAGCAAACTGACAGAGAAGTTTACAGAGTCAGAGAAGTAATTTTAGAGTAAGATTCAAATTGCAGACTTAATGTTTGTAAATCAACATATTTGCCCAGTGAGTTTATCAAATTATAAATGGGCTACAACAAAGCTAGGTCCAGTAAGGATATCTCAACTGTTTAATTGGCTGGGTTTATGGATAGACAGAAAAAGTGGAGCTGATTCAAACAACTTAAAATGAGTTTATTGTCACATTTGGTAAAGTGGGAGCAATTAATTTGGAAGAGAGTTATTGTGATTAAAATGAACATTCTTCATAGAATTTAGTGAGCATGCTAACAACATGCTTATATCATGTGTTTTTAAAGGCAGCAGAAATTAGCTTAGAGGACTAAGGCTGTGAACTGTTAAATGGCTTCATCCTGTAGTGCAGTGTTTTACTCCCTCATCCTCAGTTTGCTTAGTGTATAAGCAATTCACTTAAACAGAAAATGCCCCCAGACTGCATCTGAAAAAGCTCTCTGTGGATCAGTGCTGCACCTACTCATGTGTGGACATACCGCTTTCTCCACCAAGAAGTGAGGGACTGAAAGACTTGCCTCCTCATATCATACAGATTACTTTATTCTTGTTTCCTCTCACTGTCACTCTTCAGCCTTTTGAGGCATTTTTAAAACACATCCTAACTGACCAAGACTGCAGAGCAGTAACTGTGGAGGAAATAATTGAATTAAGATAGCAATCTAGGAGAAGTAAAGCCCACATAAGCTGTGGGGTTCTGGATGTGCTAAGGTACATTTTAAAGTTTTTTTTCCCCAAACTTTTGTTCTAGTAATGGTGTAAACAAAAATTTTGACTAAGGAATGAAATGTAGTCATTTTTTTTTTCTTTCAAGGAAGAAATAAATTGTGTCCAAAGCTTACTATACAAAGCTGACCAAAGAGTAGTTCCAAACAAGCTAAGATGATGAATACGTTTAGGGATATACAAATCATATCTGGGAAAAGTGCCTGTCTCTCTACCCCCAAAACTGCCATTGGTGGCAGACAAGTAGGAACTTTATCTTGTACTCATCTGTAGTGAGAGGTATTCTACTACTGCATAGTTCTGTTGGAAACCTGGAGACTGGTTGTGCTATGCAGGCAGCTACTACCAGCTGGTATTTGTTGCACACAGTCAGCCTTTTGCATAGGTAACTTGGCATTTGCCCAGGGTGCCATATAGGCTAGGGACATTTTTCTGTAATTGTATTTATTTATCGATTATTAAGGAAGGGGAAAATGTAGCTGCCAGTGCTGTGGTGCCTTTGTACAAGATTTGCACGTATTTCCTACTTTGTCCCACCCATTATCTTGATAACCAGTCAAGAGTGTTTAGGACTCTCAAACTGGTTGTCTAGATAGTGAGTAAAATTACATGAAACAGAAGTCCAGACATTTGAACAAGGAAGTGAATAGTGATGGAAGCTTCAGTGAGAGTATCTTGTCAGTGCCATTTTGAGAAGAGCATAAATTCACACTAGTCCCTAATGACAAATTAATGACTGTTTAACTATTCAAAGGACAAAATGAGCAGTCACTTCCATCCAAAAGCATTCTCTCACCCAGCAGTTACAGCCACTTTTCTGACTATGTACACCTCAGATTTTTGATAGTAATGCAAATAATTGCAGGCAGTAATAAGTAGCTGTAACAGGTAAAATTCAGGTCAGTTTACAGTAGAGTAATTAAAAAGAAGTCCCCTGCCTCAGGATACCCAAAGACTGCTGTTTATTTAAAATAATTAAAAATTATATAAGATTTCATACAAGTGGTACCATGAGCAGATGGATTTTCTTTTTTAAGTAATGAATGCAGTAATGTATCTCACTTTTTCCACATAAACAGTTGCTACATTAAAATATTCCAATTTGTTTTGTACAAATCACATTAGTCCTACAAAGTCATAATAATAATAAAATTATAGCAGGGTCAGTCATTTTCATCCACAGAAAGCCCCTTGTGCCCAACACTTATAGTTATTCTTGTTATCTGTGTGCATCTCAAATATACATCTATAAAAAATAAAAATAAAATAAAAAGACCACGGTACTGTATTTCAACTCTATTTCACATTAACTCAGTGGTGATAGCCAGCCACACTAATGTACTTCAGCATTAATTTTGCAAAGCAGCCCACTATCCATATCTAGTTGCCAGCCAGGATTAAAAAAAAAACCACACCACTGCAGATATTAGTTTGTGCTGCTCTTTCTACCGCAGTCACCATATCTACTTTTGTATTTATACAGGTAGTCTTTCTGCTCCTCACCATCCCATGATTTAGATAATAAATCAGGTAGATCATGTGGTGGGGGTATAGCATTAAGCCTACAAACTTAATTGATCGTTGTGTACAGCAGCTTCCCTATAGCATACTGCTTTTGTCACTGTTTTGAACAGGGATGCCACAGGCCATTATTTGCTTAATTTGTTTATTTTCTTAATAGCATTAAGCAAATGCATGTTGGAAAAGTGCCTTTAGCTAACTAGTGCATTAGGCTACCACCTAGCTTACCTATTGGTAAGGTTGAGCATGCTGACAGGCCAGAAAAACTTTAAATGTAGCAATCATTATGAATAAGACCTTATTGCGGAAAAAGTATAATAGATCTATGCAAAAAGAGTTCTGGATCACCTTAAGGAAATTTGTGAAAACATCTGTTGGTTACTGAGAGATAGACAGAGCATTGTTCAAGCTGTTTTTACCAAATGTAAAGAAACAATCATCTTGACTAAATATGTTGTCAAGGACAAGTTTAGAAATTATTGAATCTAATGGTCATGGCGTCATCTATACAGGCAATGACAGAAGCAAGTTATGGGAGTTGATCAGTGCTCTGATTGGGCAGCTTCTCTATGGCAAAGCTGCAGGAGTGAATGAGATCCAGCAAGAAATTCTGGTGGTACTGCATACTGTTGGGGGGGGGGGGGCTGGCACTGTCAACATACCCTTTCAATGTTATGAGGAAGCTGGGTCAGTACTTCTGGACTGTTAAAGCCAGCTTTGCTGGATTACAGGGCTAAAGCTGTAGTTACAACCTAGGTGACCCAAGTTAGATTATTGGCACAGACACCTGTTTTGAACTGTGAAGGGGAGGAGAGAAGTGACATGGCTTTGCTAACTTATTTGTCCACAAAGTGATGGTGTAGAAGTACATGTCTGGGGTGAACATTTTCATAGTTAAGTCCCCAGTTAATATCAGAACACTAGCTTCAACAGAGCAGATTTGTCTGAAGGGGTTGCATCACTAGCAGAACTGGGTGACAGGCCCTTGCTGATGCCTGTTGCATATCAAACCTTGTGTGTGTTACTATGCATGCACAGTGGTGTTAAGATAGGAAAATGCAAAAAAGCCTAACTATTCCCGATGGCTGCCAAAATGGCAACCCTTGATGGTCATCTGCCACTCACTGTATGGGAACAAATAGTCCAACTGACTGAGAGGATGTGATGGTCAGCTGGCACTAGGGTAAACCCCTCCCAAAAATCCCTGGACTGATAATCTCCTTTAATCACATGGAGATGCCAGCATGATGAAAAGGATATTTCAGTTGTAGTCAAGCTGACCGAGAATGAGTAATGTGAATTTCATCCTCCCCATGGAACAGTTAAATTATTTCACTTGCAGAGACACTGGAAGAGTGATAGAATTTTGCCAGCACTGTCTGCATGCATTCTGTGGGCCTAGAGAAAACATAACTACACATTCCACAATGTCGTTTGAGAAATTTTCAATAGACAGAAGTTCCAGGACCCCTGCTGCATTGTGTTTGATCCTTCTGTTTAAGGATTAAGAACTGAGTCTGACACTTGCCAGTGAGTGAGTATATTCTTGGTGGGTGGAGATCTCCACAAAGTTTGTTTCTTTTCCCTTCTGTTCCTGAAATTCACAGAAAGGATATCAAAGGGCATATTTATTCTCTTTAGATGATGTTCTCCTCTTAACCTCAAATGACTGATATTCAGAACGTACTGTAGTAGCTGGCTGCTAAGTTTGAGGTAGTTAGAATGAAAGCAAGCACTGCTGAATCGGATGTCATGATTCTCTCTCTCTTAGGAAAATAAATTCAATTCTCTCTCTCTCTCTGTATGTGAGGGTGATGCAGCTATCTCAAATGGAGGAGTTTAAGTTCTTGGAGTCTTGTTCACAAGTGAAGATAGGCTGATCAGTGGTTGTTTGAATGGGTATAGTGGTATCATTATGGCAGACATTTTTCTGCACTGTGTTGGTGAAGCAAGAAATGTGTAGTGGGAAACAAAGATCACCATTTATGGGTCAATCTCTTCCTCTCCTCGCCTATGGTCACAAACTTGGGAAGTGACAAAAGGATGAGATTGTGGATACAAGCAATAGAAATGAAGCTCGTTCTCAGGGTTGTAGGCTCAGTGTTCTTGATAGAATGAGGACCTAATCAACCAGACAGGATCTTGCAGTAAAGCTGTTATTCTTTAGAGGCCTAAGTATAGGTGTTGGGAGTATTAACACAATGGTCAGTGGGCCTTCCACTGACGGTGTTTCAGGCACTCCCCTATTAATATGAGGCACGGGTACACATCAAGAACATATTATACGGATTATACCACTCAGCTAGACTGGGCAAGCCTGGGAATTACACATGACATGATGCAAACTGTTCTGGGGATATGGGAAATTTGGTGTATTATGCTTAACATATAACTGTATTGACCCTCCTTAGGACACACGTTTACACTTCATGTTTCTCAGAAATAGACCTACAATTCGATAAGCAAATCAACGCACTGAGTACTCAGCAATGTACCTAATGCCTTCTCGTACCTTACAATTTCCATAACACATGCAGAAAAGTTGAAATGTTCATTGCATACACTATTTAGACATAACAAAGGCGCAGGAATGCTTTAGGGTGGAGCATCTGCAGAAGCAAATTGGTTATAGTGTTGAAGTTTGAACTCACTTCTGCAAAAGCAGGATTGATCAGATAATAGAGTGAATACTGCAGACAACAGCAGCTGTTCAAACCGAACAAGAAATCTGGGCTTGTCATACCTCCAGAGAGAGAATTCTTTATCTTGTAATAAACTCTGCAATAATTATGTTAGTTAGCTAGGGGTCTACAGGTGTAACTCCAACACAGTAGATATGGCAGTTTTCTTCCCACGTAAAACTAAATATATATATGTTTTCTCAAGTGCTCTTTCTTTTTGAAGAGCAATCATTTTGGAGAAAGAACTTATAATGTATCAGTTTTGTTTGAATCACAGTATCGACTCGAGCCGTGTGTGTGTGTGTATGTG
Source organism: Protopterus annectens (assembly GCF_019279795.1). NCBI lineage: Eukaryota > Metazoa > Chordata > Ceratodontiformes > Protopteridae > Protopterus > Protopterus annectens. The sequence continues at coordinate 457,697,955 of NC_056727.1, read as the reverse complement.
TGTGTGTGTGTGTGTGTGTGTGTGTGTGTGTGTGTGTGTGTGTGTGTGTGTGTGTGTGTGTGTGTGTATGTGTGCATTTGTGTACATGTGAGAGTGTGTGAATGTGTGTAGCAGGGCACTTTTACTACACTTCGTTTTTGATAAAAGAGAAAAATACTCTTTAGCGTACCATTCCATATTTCTTGTATTTCTTTAATATGAATTTTCTAACATGAAAGGCAGTAATTTGCTTATTTTTAAGACAAAGATGAAAAAGTATCAATAACTGTGAACTCTTATTTCAAATACTTTAAACTGTCAAAAATTCTAAATGCCTAAGATATTTTGCTGACCCATTTCCTTTGAGAAATATAGCATGGCTGTGATGTCACAGTAGAATTTTAAGCCTCTGACATGGATTTTGGCAAGGAACTTTTCCAACAACATAAGGCCTTTATTACTTTGGGGTATGTTAATTAAGATCAGTTAAGCTTTAAACACTTACAGAGCACTATTTTTGTAACATATAAAGCCATGTGCTAAGAGGACACATTTCTGAGTCCCCCTCCCACACAAACATGCTTACTTAAATATGCACATAAAGAACACATACTGTACAAAGCTTTCACCATTTGAGGTATTACTACAGTGTCTGGCTCTGAGTTCATTGGGTTAGGGCTGTGAACTGGTAATGAACTACTTCTTGTGGGTTTGAGTATGATTCTGTAAACCTCCACTTGCTTACTATTTGATTCATAGCAAGTTGCTTAATTTTATATATATATATAAATATATATATATATACATATATATGAAGGCAAAAAGTATAGAAGCACTGAGCCACGACAAAAAATACTTTAATAAAAAATAGCAAACAAACAAGGGTGAGTGCTTTCGTAGACAAGCTGCTTCCTCAGACAGTTTCCATTGGGAATCTCCACCCATATATACATCATAACTGACCACGACTACAATTAAAATTTAAAGACACAACATACATAGCTTCAAAAAAATCCATCCTACAAAACATATATGTATATATATATATATATGTATTGTATATATGAATAAACATAAACTGTCCTAAGATGTATATATAAAAAAATATATAAAAACATATTAATAAAATCTGTCAATAAAACAAATAAAGCTGCATTTCAAAATACAAATAACTCACCCTTGTTTGTTTGCTATTTTTTATTAAAGTATTTATTGCCGTGGCTCAGTGCTTCTATACTTTTTACCTTCATATTGATTTATTGGTGAAGCAGTGGTTTATCTCAAAAAGGGTTTCCAGAAAATTGCTCAGAGAAAGTCTGTCCCCCTTCCAGACAAAAAAGACGTCATCAATATAATGCCTGTACATTATGGTGTTGTTGAACCCGGGCAGTGATTCAACCTTATCCATTTCCCAGGCACTGAGGACTAAGTTTACATATGCTGGGGCCATTTTGGACCCCATGGCTACCCCTTTCTGTTGGTGGTAAATCTTCCCGTTGAATTGAAAGACGTTATTTCTTAATACTGCTTCTGTTAACCTGCATACAGTATTAATCTTAGTCCCGCTTAGGTTGGAGTGCCTGTTCAGGTATTGTCTGGTGAGGGTCAGTCCTTTGGGGTGGGGGATGTTTGTGTAGAGTGCTTCTACATCTAGGGTGACCAGTAAATATTCCCCTCCATCCAGCCTTAGTTTGAAGATGTCATTTAGAAAAGCCCAGGAGTCCTTGGTGTAGTATTTGCTGTTCTGTACAATGGGGTTAAGGATGTGGTCCACGTATTGTGAAATCTTTTCTGTTTTTGTCCTTCGGTTCGATACCACATGGCGGAAAGGTGGATTTTCAGGGTTCTTGTGAACCTTGGGGATTCCAAAAAATTTTCCAAGGCTGGGTGTCATGACCTGCATGAAGTCTTTTTCGTCTTGAGATATCTCATCCCTGAGGTACAGTTCCAACAGTAGGTTGTCAATTTGTTTAAAGTTTTGTTGTACCTGGTTGATGTTGACCTTTTTGTAGAACTGGTTATTCATGAGGGATGCTTCAAGTGTTTGGATACATCTCTCCTGCTCCATCACTACTATCCCGGATCCCTTGACACCCTTCATGATCCGTAGGGATTTGTCCTGACTCAGTTCCTTCCAAGCCTGTCTTTCTTCCCTGTTCAGGTTGTGCCACTTTGCCAAGGGCTTATCATAGGTTCATAGGTTCATACTAGGCTATCTGCCCGAGGGCATTTACAAGCCTAGCCCATAGTTTTGTGGCTTACGCCACCCCTTTAGCATGGGGAACTATACCCATTATTTTGCTGTGCCTCTGTTGAGCAGTGACACTGAGGTAATCCCTGGGGTATATCTGCGATCTCCCATCCATTGGTCAAGATTTCTCTTGAACAAGGCCAGCGAGGTGCTCTGCCTCACATATACCGGGATTTTATTCCACAGCATAGGGAGTCTTTGGGTGATGAATCTATCCCTCCAGCACGTCCTATTAATAGCCGGGTCGAGGTTTAAGTCTCCCGCCCTTGTGGCTCTGACGGATCTAGATTTTTTTGAGGTGAAGCATATTCATCAAATCTGGGTTTGACATGGCCTTGTATGTTAGGCAAAGGTCACCTCTGTGCAAGCGGTGGCGACTGCATAGAGCTGGAGTTCTTTCAGTCGGGCAGCATAGGACAGATGTTTGAGACCCTTTATCCTTTTGGTGAGGAACTTTTGTGGCCTCTCCAGCTGCTGCAAGTGTCGGGTCAGATACATTCGAATGGGGCATTGTACTCAATCATTGGTCTGATGAGTGATGAGTATAGGGAGACTATGACCTCCCTTGATCTAGATGAGAATCCCTTCATGATAAGGTGGGCAATGTAGAAGGTCTTCCTAACTACTTTAGCTACATGGGTGTCGAATGACAGATTACTATCAACCTGGGTCCCCAGGTCCCTGATAACTTCTTCTGTGCTCAGTGGATTGCCACCTATTTGGTAGCTAGGGGTAACCTTGTTTTTCCCGAAGGGTATGACTATGCATTTTTTGGCATTTAACTTTAGGCCATGGCTCTGGCACCAGTTATCCGTTTCTGTGAGACCCTTCTGAAGGATATCTGTGTCAGATGTGTTTTCTACTATGGCGCCAGTTTGCAGTCATCTGCAAACTTTGTCAGCCATAACCCTCCTGTGTTTGCTTGTACTTGGAAAAGTAGATGCCAAACAAGAGTGGGCCCAGGACTGAGCCCTGTGGTACACCACTTGTGACAGGCTTTGAGTCTGACATGGCGCCAGCAACTCTGACCCTGTGGGTCCTGTCACTCAGCCAGTTTGCAACCCATCTTGTGATGTATGGGTTAACATTTAAGCTGATGAGTTTTTCAATGATACCCGAGTGGGGTATTGTATCGAAGGCCTTCGCCAGATCGAGGTAGGCTGTATGGACTGCCTTTCCTCATCAATGGCTTTGGTGACTGTTTCGAAAAAGTCAACCAAGTTTAGAAGGCATGATCTGCCTTTGACAAAGCCAAACTGGGATGGATCCAAAGTCTGCAAATTCCCTATGTCTTTATTTATGAGGTCCATTATGATCCTCTCCATGGCTTTGCAGATAAGGCTTGTCAAGCTAATGGGCCGGTAATTTCCAGGGTCGGTGGAGGCACCGCCTTTGTGAAGTGGGACCACAGTTGCAGTGCGCCACTCCTGGGTACATATCCAGAGGTAAGACTATGATTAAACAGCTGTCCTAGCTGTGGGTTTAATTCCTCATTGAGTTCGTGGAGCACACAGCCGGGGACACCATCAGGTCCCATGGATGCTGTGTTTTTTGCTTTGGAGAGAGCAGTTCTCACTTGGGCGTTGGAGATGTTTGGGGGGCTGCAATCGCTTGGTATAAATATCTCTCCTTTTGGGGGTGGGGAGTTTGCACTGAACCTGTCAGCCAGTATGTTGGCAATGTCTGTAGGATCAGTAATCTTCACATCATTTTGAACTAGTTCTGAGCATATCTGGGAGTTTCCTCCCAGGTTTCTAACATAGCTAAAGAAGGCCTTATGATTGTCTTTTGAGTCTTTAGCTATTTTTCTCTCAAAATTTGCTTTGGATGATTTTATGAGAGCTCTTAGTTTTTACTTATAGTGATCAAGGGTGTCTTACCTTTTAAGGATTTTGCTCTATCTTGTAGTAGCTTCCTCCTTTTGTTGTAGAGTTTGTTTATGGCTGGGGTCCACCAGACTGGACACTTGCCTTTGGTACAAAGAGTCTTTGTTTTGCTTGGGATTGCCTTATCCATGCAGTCCTGCAGGTGCTGGTAGAAGGCATTTGTAAGTGATTCAGCGGCTTGAGTACTGTTTTCTGCCGGCTCGGGGGCCTTAAAGGAGACCACACTAGTCTTTAGAAGTGTGAAGTCGGCTTTCGAGAAGTTCTTTACTGTGGTCTTTTTATTACAGGTGGGGTGGGATGAGGACCTCCAGCGAGATTAGTTTGTGATCTGATCTCACCAGTGAGGGGTATACTTCTGGTGTTGAACATTGTGCTCCCATGTTCGTGATGATGAGATCAAGTATGTTTTCTCCTCTTGTGGGGATGGTGACTAGTTGTTCCATGGCATTTGAGTTTATGAATTCCAGGAACTTTTGGGCTAGGGTGTTTGGGCTTGAGTAGTGTTCCCAGTCTATATTAGGGTAATTGAAGTCACCTAGTATGATGGTGTTTGGTGATACATTTATCCCCTCTAGTGTTTTCAGGAAGGCCATGTGAGGTTCCTGAGTTTGTGAGGGTGGCCTGTAACATGCTACAATTTGCAGAGCAGTCTTGCCTATGGTTAATTGCACCTGGATGGTCTCCGATGCATCGTGCGTTGCCACCAGTCTTGAGGTGTGGGTGTCTTTGATGAATATGGATACCCCCCCCCCCCTTTCTTGGTATTGTCTGGATTTTGGGGCCGGAACGCATGATAAGAGGTAAAACCTGATAGTGCTGGGGTGCTCTCAGGAGCCTTGAACCAGGTTTCTGTCACTGCACATACATCGATGTTCTCCATACTGAGAAGGGCCTCGAGTGCGTGCATTTTGAGATTTAGACTTCTGGCATTGAGCAGCATTACCCTTAGTTTTTTCCTTTTTGTGTTCTAGGGTGGTAGGTTTAGAATTTGAGCCTTGCCTAAAAAGGCACTATGGGGTGGCAAGAGCCTTTGCCAATATCCAGAATCCCAGGGTGACAGGTGCAAGCCGTCCCTTGGCGAAGCAGCGTGGCTTGTCCAGCATGTCATCCCAGGCAGACAGACATTGGATCCCCTTTGAATGACACCAGAGTTTAAGCCAATTGTTAAAGCTGATCATCTTATCTCTGTATTGTGGCATCATTCTTGGTGAAGGTAGGATACTGCTCAAGGTCAGGGTCATACCTGCCTGGGCTACATAATCAGAGAGCTCCTCAATGTCTCTTTTCATGTAGTCCAAGGAGGTACGTCTCAGGTCGTTTACACCAGCGTGGACAATGACTGAGTCGTATTTGTACCTGCTGTTGAGAGACCTGAGTGCTTGCGTTATGTGGCGGATTCTAGCGCCCGACAGGCAGCTTACTGTGACCTTCTCCTTACTCAGTCTGGTGAGCGGGACGTCAGTGTGTCTGACTATGGAGTCACCAATGACTAGTGTGTCTGGCATTGTGTTTGGCCTTAAGGGCTGTGACTGTTTGACACTCTGACCAGTGTTCCAACAACAACAAAGGAGTTTCCTGATATCCCTTTCACAGGTACTCGCAAAGAGGCTCAGTGTGTTGGAGAGTGCAGGAGTGTACAGGCTCTTCATGGTAAGGGGTCTGTTGTTATCTTCCGAGCTTTCTTCATCTACTTCCTCTTCATATTGTGGTATATCTAATTTTAGTTGTAACTTTCTCAGGTAGCACTTGAGGTCCAGGATAACATCTGCCGTGTTGGCTCTCTGCGCCAGGATGAAAGAAAAGCCTTTCTTCAGTACCTTATGATGGCTTTCCGAGAAAACTCGTGTGGTGAGGTTAAAGATGTCACCTACCCCTGCTGGAGACCTGAAGTCAGTGCTATCAGGTGCTGGTATCAGTGAATGGGGAGGGTGATCAGGGTGGTCCATCCCAGTAATACTAGTACTGTATCCCGTTCCCGCTCCTTCTTCCCCTGCGATTGTTGTTCCCCCTCCTTCCCTCAATATTGTTGGTGTTGTGGTTCCAGTTTCTTTCATTACCGCCAGGTCTGAACCTGGTATAAGTCCTGGTTCTGGTTGTGAGTCCTGCTGAAGATAAAAAAACATTGTCGTTGCCACTTGTGTTGTTGTTGGAACACTGGTCGTTCGTTGCTGGGGTCTGATAAACCCTTCCTTGGTTGATTGCACTGTTCGGTGTCCTGCGGTTTGTATTGTTGTTGTCCTCGTTGCTGTCGTAGTGGTCACATTCACTGGTGTCTGGATCTCTCTGTGTTGGCTGATTCTGGAGAGGCATTTCTGGTCTTGGCTGTATATATGCTCCTTGTCATGGGCGGCCCCCTACCAGCCCCCCCTCAACTCCACACCGCATTCCTCCCACTCTCCCATCAGGTGGCATACCCACACATTACTCTACACACACACCGATACCAAAGCATAGTAGGACTCTCTACCTGACTCCTCCACCTTCCTCCGTTCCCTTCTTTACTTGAATCATCACAGCATGACTGTCATCCTTCCCGGTTCCCCATAATTTTTTTTTTTTGCACACAATCCCTTTTTGCACACAGTCCCTTTTTGCACACAATCCCCTTTTTTGCACATGATCCCTTTTTGCACACAATCCCTTTTAGTATGCACACGGCACCACAAGGCTATTACTGTCTGACTAATTTACCTAATGTAACTGCGATTGTAATGTTAATGAAAATGCACACAGCACCCTGCTTGTTCACACTTTACTATTGGAAAGGAACTTAAATGGCCTGCTAGAACTAATGTATATAAAGGAAGTGAAAATGGTTGCTCATACTTATGAAACATGTCTTTCTGAAGAAGTCTTGATAATAAATAAGACGAAAGCGCTAAAGTTCTACAAGAGTTGTTGGTGTGATTTACTATTTTTTTGAATGCTTTTATTGTCACGAAGTTCAGTTCTTAGTTTATATATATGTATATATATATATATATATATATATATATATATATATATATATATATATATATATATATGGATTTACCTCAATTTTTTGAAATCCCACTTCGACTCTCAGTTTATCAACACTCAAAATATTGAAATTGCACTTCACCGAAGCAGCGGAACAAGGATGATTTTCTCACAGTAAATAATCAGTTACCCAAAAAGAAACAAAACCTAAACCGCACCATCCTTAACCTATCCAGGTGGGAAACTATGCCTCCCCACACCCCCAATGTGGGTTGCTGCACCCCCACCCCCACCCTTCTAACATAATACACTAACTCCAAGATCACCCTATAATTGGGAAAAGGGCAAAGTCCACCGCCTCACACAAGTTACTTACCATGGAAAAATGTTCCTTGTTACACTGCTTTAATGAAGTGCAATTTCGATATTTTGAGTGTTGATGAACTGAGATTCGATGAAGTAGGATTTTGACAGAGTCAGACAGACCCATATATATATATATATATATATATATATATATATATACAGAGAGAGAGAGAGAAGAGATGATACATACATATATAAATATACCTATCTCTCTCTCTCTCTCTATATATATATATATATATATATATATGTGTGTGTGTGTGTGTGTGTGTGTGTGTGTGTGTGTGTGTGTGTGTGTGTGTGTGTGTGTGTGTGTGTGTGTGTGTGTGTGTGTGTATGAATTACAATACCACACTGGGTGGCATCTCTCAGATACATGATTAGAGTCTGATCCTGTCTTCTGAATACTGTTTGAGTATAACTTGCATATTTTTCCTGTGGGTTTTCTGTTGGAACTTCATTTCCTTTCATCTCAAGAAAAATGGTGCTTCTGTTAATTAGTCACAGTAATACTATACTTAAATTTTACTTCCAGAGTTACCACATATGTAACTTTATTCAGTAGGATTTACCAGGCTATCAAAGAAAAGAAATAATTTAAGAACTTGCAGGTAAGCTCTGGAAATAATGTGTCACAGCACTGAACTTCATGTAATGAATGTATTTAGCTGAACACTGAAAGGCTTATGAAAAATTGGAGGAATCAGAATGTTTCTTAAGACTATAAAATGTTGATGATAGGTCTTACTGTTTGCATTTTTGAATCTGGGAAAGGATATAAATGATGAATATAATACACACTGCTAAACCCAGGCTTACAGTGCACACACATGTATAATTGGGTTCCTATTACTTGATCAAATGTTTAGGTTAGGAAATACCTTAACATCGATCTGGTAATAGCGAAAGCAAAAAAATGCAAAATTCTGATTTAACGCAGGGAAAGAATTCTCTTGGCCGTTATCCTGATTTTTCCCCTTTCCCCACTGTAGAGAGATCTCGGAGCTTTATATTTAGTTAGGGGGGGTGTGGGGGGCACTGCCCCCCACTTTATTTTGGTTTAAATCTTTTTTTTTTTTCAGCTGAGGGAATTCATTCCCTACGTTAAATCGGCCATTCGCTGTTTTAATTTTTTGATATTACCAGGTCGACGTTTAGGTATTCACTAACCTAAACTTTTGATCAGGTAATACAGATGCTATCATTTGTTACCATTTCATTCATGCCGTGGGAACATACTCCAATTCACACATTCTTTTGTTCTTATCAAAAAATCAACACCTTCCCCTTTACCTTTCTCTATCACCTACTGAACTGTTTTTGCCAAATTTAATTAACTTATTAAGCTTAGAAAATATTTCCTAGCTCTTCATTTCAGTTACAAATTACAAATAATGTGAGCCTGCTATGTTGGGTGATGTAATCTTTAGCCTTCTTACTGACAGATGCATTGTGTTTCATAACAGTTGTATAAAGATGTACTTGTACATATTGAATGTTTATGAAATATGCATTGGTTTTATAAAAAAAAACAGTTTAGTGTAACTATAGATAATATAGCTAAGCATTGCAAAACAAGAGCTATAGAACTGGGGATGAGTAAGTAGCACTATAACTGTGACATAATTTTCCATTTAAGATTAGTGCACATATTTACTAATAAAGACATTATACTCTTTTTCTAGCTCTGTGCCTGATGAACATCAAGTCCTTGCTCTGACTGTGCCTGTTCCATCCCCAGGGCAAGAGATATTAGGGCACAGTAGCCATTCAAGCACTAAGAGGAGATTTGCTATTTGTTGGCCCTAAACCCTCCTGGTGGATGACATGCATGCTTGCAGATGTGAGGTCTTGCTGTGCCTTCCCCTGTAATTGTGCATATTCTTGACCCCCCCCCCCATGAAGGCTACAACTTGGATACATTTCGGCCAACCCCAATGTACTTTCCTGGATTGTACGCCATACTCCTCTCTTTCCAGTAGATGTTTACACTGCAGCATGCCAGACCTCCTCCATATACCCCTGACATTCCCAGATCAGTCCCGTCTCCCTTGTCAGCTCTCCCAGTGGCAGCATCACTAGCTGATCCAGGGTCATCTGGGTCCCAGTCAGGGTGTTATAGCTCTGCATCACAAATCTGATGTTTAATAAGAAATATTACTCCTAGAAGTAGAATGCAAAAATAGCTATCACGTGACAACATTTTAGAAAAGTGTCCCACATACTATTATGATTATTGTGTGAGAGAGAGCGAGACAAAAAGCTAAACTTGCTTTCTTCATTACATTTATTTTACAGGAATAATTCATATGTCTTATGCTATTCCTCTGCTTTACACATTGGGTACTGCTTGGAACCCCCAACCAGAACAGCTTATCTTTTTTTAACATATTTATTAAAAGTTTGTGAAGGCCAGAAAAGAAGAAGCAACACTCTCACTTACCTAAGAAATCAGAAGGGGTTGCATTTTCAGCAGTAAATATCTCTTCTAGAAAGTAGTCTGAGTAAAGATGTCACAGAGACTGAAACATGTCTAAAATGTATAGGCGCTTTACTGAACATTCAGATGCGACATGGTATTAGAAGAGAAAAACTATTTGCAGAAATGTAGACATACTTATGCATGTGAAGAAATGTATTTGCAGTGTAAGACCACAAATGCACTCTATAAGCACTTACACGAGTGCATGGATCGTGCTATCCCAAACAGAACCAAGATGCTATCCTCCAAAAAAAGGAAGCCAATCTGGTGGTCCCCTGCCATAAACAAACTCTACAAGAGAAGGAAGAAACTGTTACAAAAGAGAGTAAAATCCCATGAGTGGAGGAGTTCTCTGGTCAATCTCAGCAAGAAACTGAGATCCCTTACAAGATCCTCCAAAGCGAGGTACAAAAACAAGATCGCCACTGATTCTAAGGGCAACCACAAAACATTCTATAGCTGTGTCAAGAATCTCAATTGCAACACCCAGATCTGCTCTGAGTTACAGCACAACGACACAAAAATTACAGAACCAACTGATATTGCCAACATCCTGGCAGATATGTTCAGTGCTAACTTTACCCTCCCCTCACCCCCTAAAGGGCCCATATCTATACAGGAAGAATGCAGAGTCCCTGTAATTACAACTGCACAGGTAAAAGCAGCACTCTCTAAAGCCAAAAACACAGCATCCATAGACAACATCCCAGGCTGCGTTTTACATGAACTTCAGAACGAACTGACTCCCCACCTAAGCACCATGTTCAATCATAGCCTCATGTCAGGCTTTGTGCCCAATGAATGGCACACAGCAACAGTTATCCCACTCCAGAAAGGGGGAGCCACCACTGATCCTGGGAACTATTGCCTTATTAGCCTGACGAGCCTGGTCTGCAAGGCCATGGAACGTATCATCATGGAATTCATAAACAAAGACATTGGTAACCTCCAAACTCTGGACCCCACCCAGTTCGGGTTTGCAAAAAGCAGATCATGCCTTCTGAACCTGGTTGACTTCTTTGAGGCAGTCACCAAAGCTGTAGATGAGGGTAAGGTGGTTCACACAACCTATCTTGACCTCGCCAAGGCTTTTGACACCATCTCCCATTCTGGAATTATAGCTACACTCACTAAACTAGGTATAAATCCTTATGTCACAAGATTGGTTGTCAACTGGCTCACTGACAGAACCCACAATGTAAAAGTCGCAGACTCCAAATCTGACTTCAAACCAGTGACAAGTGGAGTACCACAGGGTTCAGTCCTGGGACCTCTCCTGTTTGGTATCTACTTCTCTGAAGTACAGGCTAACACAGAAGGCCTATGGCTAATGAAGTTCACAGCTGACTGCAAACTAGGAGCTATAGTCGAGTCCCCAAATGATGTGGACATCCTACAGAAGGGCCTCAATGAGACAGATGCCTGGTGTCAGAGCCATGGCCTCAAGCTCAATGCCAAAAAGTGCATTGTTATCCCCTTTGGTAAAAACTCTGTACCCATGAGCTACCATATAGGTGGTAGTCTTCTTAACACCGAATGTGTGATAAGAGACCTTGGGACCCAGTTAGACAGTAGTCTCTCCTTTGATAATCACATTGCCACAGTAGTCAGGAAATCCTTCTATGTGGCACACCTCATCACAAAAGGTTTCTCATCCAGGAAAAAAGAGGTTATTGTTCCCCTCTACTTGACACTCATTAGACCCATTATAGAGTACATCGCCCCTTTTAGAATGTACCTCACAAGACATCTGCAGCAGCTGGAAAAGCCACAGAAGTACCTCACAAAGAGGATTACTGGCCTCATACAGGTGCCCTACACTGACAGTCTCAAAAAACTCCAGCTGTACTCTGTAGCATATCACCTACTCTGAGGTGATCTCTGCCTAACATATAAAACTATGTCAAACCCAGACCTGTTGGACATGCTAAACCTAAAGAAATCCCAATCCCTCTGAGCTACACACTCTAGGGACCTAAACCTTGTCACCACAATAAACAGGAGATGCTGAAGGGATAGATTCCTGTCCCAGAGACTTCCCATACTCTGGAACAAGCTACCCATCTATGTCAAGCAATGTTCCTCATTAGCACTCTTCAAGAAAAAATCTTGATGAGTGGATGGGAAATAGGAAATACACCCCAGGGATCACTTCTGTGGCTCTGCTCGACAGGGGCACAGGAAATTAACTTTCTTGGGTTGGCGTAAGCCAGGGAACTTTGTTGGGTAGGCTTACTTAGGCCCTTGCGCCAATAGCCTAGTACCTACCTATGAACCTATAAGAGTTTATATGTGTGGAAGTACAGAAGTATACTTCTCAGTGGACAAAATGCTCTAAGCATAAGCAACACAAATTCTCTTCCTGTTATACAATTTATAATTTTTTTTAATGAATAAAAACACTTTATTAAGAAATTATTCAACATCACATGTAAACCAAATTCTGTATACAACTCTTGAAAAAAATAGAAAACATCTTTATTAAACAAACAACTCAGAGGATAAATAAAGTCTACAAAAGCCAAATCTGAGGCAAATTTGGCCTCCCAGGCCAACGACAACCACAAGGCATCATTTAGCTATGTCTACAACCTCAAAGGCAAAACACAATTGTCTGCAGAGCTCATTTTTAATGGAGCCACCTATACTGAGTCAGAATATATAGCAAACCTACTAGTAGAAAAACTCAGTTCTAACTTAACCTTCTCCTCCCCACAACCTTTCCTCAGAAAATACTATCAAATATAACTCCCACTACTATCACTAGGGAACAAGTTCATAATGTTGTCTCTAAGGCCAAGAACATTGCATTGATGGATCCCAATAATATCCCATGCTGCCTTCTATGTAGCATGAAACATGACCTATCAGGACCTCTGTAATCGCGATTTAACTGTAACCTCCAAACAGGCTTTGTGCCTCACAAATGGAAAACAGCAACCATCATCCCTCTATACAAAGATGGGCCATCTGCAGACCCTGGAAACTACAGACTCATATGTCCCATATAAAAAGCCATAGAATGTATTAGCATGGAAATGATTGATAATGACATAAGAAACCTTGAGATACTGGACCCAACCCAGTTTGGTTTCATCAAGAGCAGGTCATCCCTACTCAACCTGGTGGACTTCTTTGAGAAATCGCCAAGGCAGTGAATGAGGGCAAAATGGCTCACACTGCCTACCTTGACCTGTCTAAGGCATTTGATACAATAATCTACATGGACATTGTTGATAAACTCAAGACGTTAGGTATAAACCCTTATCTCACCCAGTGGATAGTCATCTGGCTGACAATACCCAGAAAGTTAGAATTCAGGAGTTCACCTCTACAAAGCGGCCAGTCACCAGTGGAGTCCCTCAGGGATCAGGCCTGGGATCATTCCTTTGTGGTGTCTACTTCTCTGAGGTCAAGGCCAATATCAAGGGGCTCTGGCTGGCCAAATTTGCAGAAGACCACAAATTAGGAGCAGTTATAAAATCCTTCATAGACACTAATGCTATCCAAGAAGGACTCACACAGGCAAATAATGGGTGTCAGAGCCATGGACTAAAACTTAATGCAATGAAATGCATAATAGTATCCTTTGGAAAGTCAGACACCCCTTTTAGCTATCTTATTGACAACACAACCCTAGCAGCTGACCCAGTAGTTAGGGAGATGGGGACACACTTAGACAGTAATTTAGCCTTTGACTATCATGTGTCTGTGAAAGTGAGGAAATCATTCTCTGTCATGCAGCTTTTAAACAAAGGTATGGCATCTAGGTCCAAGAAGAACTTTGGCCACTGTATTCAGCATTCATCAGACCTGTCATTGAGTACAATGCCCCCATGGTATGTACCTAACATCCAGAGAGATCCCTCACCAAAACAATACTGGGCATAAATAATACATCCTATGCAGACTGCCTCAAAGCCCTTTCCCTGTATTCTAGCTTCTATAGGCTGTTGAGGGGAGATCTATGCCTGGTGTACAAGGCATCGTTGGGCCTCACTCTAACAGACCTCCTGCATATCTGCAAAACAAACAGTACCAGACTTATCCATTTTAAAGACTTAAACATTTTCTATGATATAAATATGACCTGCTGGGTAGACAGGTATGTATCCCAGAGATTACCCCTTCTCTGGAACAGTCTCCCTGTCCATGTGAAGCAGAGTTCTTCTCTAACCCAATTAAAGTGCACTTGGACAATTGTATGGGGAGCAGGAAATTCATCCCTGGTTTAGCACCTATGTCTTTAATAGACACAGACCACATTTAAATGGTTCATCTCCTAGGCCCCTGCTTGTAAATGTTTCACCTCCCTAGCAACTGTTTATACTTACCAAGGGTACCAAAACTTGTCAGAGATGTGGGCTGCATGGCTAGGTAGCTAGGCATAAAAAAGGCCCTAGTATTCATTTGCATATGACCCTATGAACATCAACTGTACTATAACAATGAAGCTAATATCTGAGAATATAAACAGTAACTGGGTAAACAGCATCAGACTGCATGTGTCAAATTAATGCATACAATATCAGTGACCACAAGTCATTCCACCATTTCATATCCCTGCAATGCAATTTAACAAAATACTGGAGGCCTGGAATCCAGAAATTCACTTTGTTACTGTGAGCAAGCTAGCTGAGAATCCTGAAAAGATACAGTGAGACACATTTATGTATGTTACTGGCAAGGAAGCCTTGAAGGATTGAAATATAGAAATAGCAGCAATTAGACAGATGGTCAAGAATTATCGTGCACCTAGAAAAAATGCCATTCTTTCATCATTACTTCTTTACATGAAGACATCATCTTACATGGATTATACTGAACTAAGAGAACATACGTAAAGACTGGATTTAGTGAGGCACACGAGTCATCAAAAACTGACAAGAAGAGCTTGCTGCATAAGAAATTCTCACATGAAGACAGGCTATATGTGTATTGCAAGTTAAATTACAAATACTCACTACCTGAGGAAATTGAAATGCCTAACGTAACATGAATCAAAGCAAAACTGAGAATGTAAGGGTCTACCATGACAGTAATGCAGATGAGAGTACAAACCACGAGGGGCACACAAAATGTGCTGCAGCTGAAATTCAAGTATTGTGAACTACAAGTGGCTATAAGCATGACAGGAAGCACTATTCTGACTTTATTCAGTTTTGTAGAACTGCACGACACATTATTTTTCACAGATATAGAAAATGACAAGTGTTTTCAAAATAATTTGCATGTTACTGAACAGATGCATGACATGAATTGTTTGTTGGCACTGTTTTAAGTGAAAATAGTTTATAAAGTGAAATCTGAAAATGTATCAGACAGTGAAATTAGTGAAAATCAAATTGCTGGCAAGAGTATTTCAGAAATAATGAGTGAAGTTAAAGCAGAGACAGATTCGGGTTGTATTGTTATGTATGAAGATAGTTTGAAAGCACCAGTACTGAAATGCACAGAAAGGAAGTTTGTGTCTACATTGTGAACATATTCAGGGTAGCAAATAATGTCACTGAGTCAAAGCATACTGACATTTGAATCTAAAATTAGAAGTATACGATCCCTTTTCAAATTCTAGCACTTAAGAAAGTTAATTCTACTAACATTTTGGACATTTAAGAGGTTAATAGTACTAACATTTTGAGACATTTGTATTGTGAGATACTAGGAATGGTAAAATGAATTTAGTAAAGAGTGAATGCATCTCTTTTACAAATTCATTGAGTCACAATGTTGCAGGAACATCTCAAGTATTGTACAGAGCCAATGACTATCTTGTAGGACTTTGCTGATTTAATTGCAGGAATCAGAAATCAAGTTCTGCCCATTTCAGTCCTCACAAATTTCATCATTATTCATTACCTTTCTTTTTCTCAAGCCTTCAAGGATTCTGCAATATTGTTTATATACTATTACAGCTTGTTTCTTTCAGAGTTTATTTCAGTATTTATTGCACTGAGTTGCACTTTGCACCTTGCATGTATATGCATATGTATATTTACTTTTTTTGTTATCATGTTCTTAATAGTTGCATGTATGTCATTTGTCTTGTTCTTAATAGTTGTATGTATGTTGTTTATGTAATTCATACTTGGAGAGTCACTGAAACCGGAGTCAAATTCTTTGTATGTGCGTATACTTGGCCAATAAATGTGATTCTGATTCTGATTCTGATTAAGGTAAGTACATGTGCAAAATACACCTTATGAGCCAGGTTCCAAAGTTGTACTACTTTCACAATATTTGAACCTTTGTCAAACAAAGCTATCAGCTTTTGTCACAGAGATCAGGTCATAGTAACTTTGCAGACCTATTTCCAAGGATCACCAATACATGTTTATCTTGGTATCTTCCTTAAATGCAAAAATATACATTGCTAAGTACCATTGAATTTCTGCAGAGTACTGCCTGCTGCTGTCAGCAGTGGGAGTAGAAGACGGTAGTATTTGCAATGAGGGGAGAAGATGAGGTGGAGGAGAGAGTTAGGTCCCTCCAGTGCTCTGTTATAGCCATACACGTCTAAGAGTCTGTCTATGCATCTGAAATAATATTACAGATTTTGCTCACTGACTGTTTCAAAGTGTCAACCAAACCTGTCTGATTATATGAATTGCACAACTCTAGAATGGTAGCACCACATGAGAAATTTCAGCTGTCAACTGACTATTTGGACTCAGCCATTTTCATCAAGACTGAAAAACTAGTTATAAAAAAAGGCTTCAAGTCAAAGACCAACACATCAGTAATTACCTTTGTTATACACTTTACCTAAGGCGGGAAGGGCTAATATATCTATATATGCATAAAACAATATCTCAGAGTGATTTGACAAAGGCTAATAGGGAGAAATTTTGGGAGTAACATTAATTTTACCTTTGCTGCAATAACATGAATCCTGTATATCTAGACATCATTTGATTGAGAAGACTGTATGGGTGGCAGGAGAGGAATCATTGCAACATGGTGAAAGAAAGGGTAATTGTCTCCCCCACTACACAACCTGCTGTTCACCTTTGACTAAAAGAATTTGTGCTTTGGCATGGATGCAAACAAGTATCAGCACCCTCAAACTGTCTTGGATAATCACATCTTCATCTCCAGCCACACTGGCATAATCTTAAATGTCTGCATTCTGTCCACATCATGATTTAACACACTGCAATTTTGCGGTCACAACTTGATACTCAGTTTGTACAATATCACATCTCATTCATCTTTACACTGATGATGTTCCTCACATGCTACTTAATTTCTCATTACATATTACATTACATATTTTAGATTTGTGTAGATTGCAGTCCATGTGACTGTGTGATTTATCTTGAGTGAAAAAAAAGCCCACATTGGGGGGTTTAAGAAACCTTGCCTTCGTTTAATGGGCTGTACACTGGGCATCACTCATACTAACTTCTTCACAGTCATTGGTCGTTATGCAGTCACTTTTCGTTTCCTATGACATGACTTTTAATGAATCTTTCTGTTCCACAAACAACAAAAGGCTATTTTCCTTCCAGAGCTTCTGTAATGATGTAGAATTGTTGACTTCATAGTTCTCCTCCACTTGTTGACTCAGCTTCTCTCCTGCTTTAAGTCTACCTGTCACTATCCCTGTACCTACAGTTCACATAGCCATTGCTCTTCCTCTCTGGATAGCATTTTGCAGCGCTTTGTTTATCCTCCTGCACTTCTCATTGTCCATCTCCACTAACTGCCGAAAACTACTGCTGGCAGTTAGCATTTTATCTGGATCAAACTCAAAATTTGTGTAGCGTACACCTTCATTTTCAGGGTTGCATTAATTTTATTATTTATTTTTCATTGTGTTATCATATGGTTGCTACATTACATTAGCGCCCATGCTAGTCCTGTGAACACTATGGTGGCCTAATCCAGAAGGTGCCACGCCTTTCTGCATTGTTCATTTGCTTATTAGTAGCCGGATGACTAAAATGCCTGAAAAATGGTCATAGTACTTTTAGCAGTTCAACTAAGAATGTACTTTAAACAGCCTCATATTATCTATAGTGCAGTATACAGGCATAAATATGTTACCAGGCAATGACAATGTACCCACATTATAAAGCTGTTTTGCAACACATGAAGAAACGCGAATAATAATAACAGTGTCCTTTCTCTCAATATTATTAAGCAAGGCATGACAGTGATCCAGCCAAGCAATAGAATAGCTTAGATTCTGCCTATGGTCCACTAATTGGGTGATGGCACTGACCATGCATAATGACACAGCTTTTGAATTGGGGAGGGCCAGCTTCAAAAACCCTAATCAGGTACAGACAGTGGCACTATTTGCTGAGAGAAATTGTGTTACAGCAGTAACTCCAGTAAATGAAAAAATTTAAGTCTGCTTAAGGTGCACTAGTCGGTGACTGTTGTGACCTTATGTTGTAGAATAAGTGGAATTCTCACTATGATGATCCAGTCAGGTGAAGACCATAATCTGCAAAATAATGTATCAGGCTACATGGCAGAACAGAGGAACTCTGTCTACAATGGAGTAACAAGTGATTCCACTGACCATGGCAGAGCATTTACTCAAAAGGACAAAAGGCCTTGACATGGAATATGGTGCAGAGACCATAGCATGGTAGCATGTCTGCTTACCAGCACATAACATTAAACAGTGGGATGAGAAACATCCTGTCTCTGCTGTTCTATCCAATAATTACAATAGCCATGCCTAAACAATCATAGCTTACATGGTGTAATCATGCAATGCTGTCTTCATACCTAGCAAGGCAACAATTAACCAGTAGAAGTGGGGATGCTGCTTATAATACACCAATTAGCAGAGGCAGAATCCATGGCTCTACCTAATTACAAAAGTGTTATGTGAAACAGGAGGCTTTACCTTCAGAGCAATAATCTGATACTCACACACACTGCCTGACACACCACACAACAAAACACAAGAGTGAAACGCAGACGTTTGTAACTATGAGGCACTAACCAATGAGGTAAGTAATCTCATCTGTGCTGACTATTATCTTTTGTGACAGAGTTTATATCTATAGTGCCATCAGTAGAGGATGGCAGTTACCTTACCTTTGTTGTATTAGTTAAATGCTAAAAGTAAACTTTCTAAAGTCATAAAGAAATTGGTGATCTAACAGCTATGCAGTGGGTATGGATAGAGTTTGTTTGTGATAATCTATCAAGAGTCTCAAGTGGCAATATTGGTAGGGTTCCAATAGGAGATGATAGCTGCCCAGTCTCATGGCAGACTGCATAATGGAACGTTGGGACCACTCCATTTTTTAAGTAACTTGCTTTCAACACTTTAAGTACTTGGATGTGTATAGCTAGACCCTTCTTTTGCATTTCATTAACACATTGATGTGGCTACTGTGACGTCCCTCCTCTGGGCCAGTGATGAAGGAGCCTCAATCCTCACCACTGTCACCAGTGGGGAATGTTCACTGTGAGAAAAATAGACACATACAGTATTTTAAGATGCAGCTCTCTGCACCAAGTACACTTTCCCTTAAGAGCACATGGAGAATGCACACCCTAGTCCTGGGGCTGGGGCTTTCTCTCCAAGCCACAAATAGGACTCTGCACTGACTACTATAGTGCTGAGTCTTTAACTGGGTGTTCCAAGCCAAGTCATCCACCTCCCTCTCTGTGAAATCAGTGCTCTCAGTGTCACTGTTCAAAGTAGCTGTCACCCACACTCTATTTGAAATTTGATTTTCACACACACACACACACACACACACACACACACACACACACACACACACACACCTGGGAAAGGTTGGTACAGCTTACCCGTTCTGTCACCTCCACCCAGATGTTAAGGTAGATTTGTTGCCACTAGAACACCTGAAGGCAGCTACTCTAAGGCTCTTACCAGGGTACCCAATTACACTTAGTAAAATTAATACTTATACAAGTTGTAGTGTTTAACCAAGCAGCAAGACTTGCAGGAATGTGGAGCCACAGTGCCACTACATAAATGCAAGTACCCTCAAAGGTTAACTATTTTCTAAAAAACAGCTACAATTAAAGGTTTAGATATACTTAATAATAAATAATAAAAACATGAAAATATTGAATATCTATTTGCAATAAACAGAGTTTAACAACACAGATGGAAAGACTCAGACAGATACAGAAAAAACAACATTTAACTAATCTCACTACATTTTTTAACTGACTGAAGAATTACTGTCCCCTAGTTACTTACTAAAGCAAGGCAAGATGAAAGTGGATGAGTATCTTTTCAGGTCTAAAAGCAGAGTGCACAAGTCAAATCTCTCACTAGTATTCAAATTTCAGTGCTGGCTACAGAATGAAATCACATCTGGTCACCTGACTGTGCTGTTCCCACACTACCCTCTCACTAGGAACTGAGCCAGGATCTGGCACTGATGTGTCACAATACACACATAGAATTTTAACTAAGGTTTATTACACCATCTGGAAACTGCAAAACAATTCCAACATTTCCACCCTTCCTGCAGAAACTAACAACCCATTCTCTGGCACTCCGGGTAGCAATTAGTTCACCACTATGGACAATAGAGCAGGTTCCCAGCCCAGGCTTTTCACAAACATTGCATCTCTGGCTGCATTCAGACCTGTGAGATACAATCTTTATGGCCTAAATCAAGTCATTTAACTTCAGGCTATTTTTATTAAGGTTAGTTGGGTTTCCTTACAGTATCCTCTGTTTAAAAAAAAATATATATATATATATATATATATATATATATATATATATATATGTGTGTGACATACATGTGTATTTCTTTTCTGTCCAGCAGGACCCACTGTTGATACATTTTTAACATGAGCAACTTTACAAATGCATTTTTTTAACATAGACATCTGTACAAATCAGTTTGATATTCAAATGACATATAATTCTTTACAAAACTACAACCAGCTATGCTGGCATATGTCGCCCATGCACTGCCCTACTCTCCCTGGAACAGGTGGCACTACCTCACATCAACACAGCTACCATAAACATTTTCAACAGTTTTAAATTTCCTTCAGAATTACTGGACTCCTAATCACTGACGCTGAGTATGTCACTGGAAAGCAGGTCTTAGTTCCTGGAGCTGAATGTGTACTACAATTAATTGTCCATGAAAATCTACAGACCACAAAAGAAGCTGTTATAAATTTGTAAACTAACAGCACCACCCCTTTAAGGGGACAGTGAACTTACAAAGGTGAACCATCTTACTCTAATTGTCTGAGCATTTAGTTCTACTAAACTCACTCAGTAAAAAAAGTTATATAGATAACACTGCTCCATGCCAACTAAAAATCTGTCTTATTCCCCTAGATATTAGCTCAGGACACATGGCAATTGTGTAGCTATACTTCCTAGACAATCTTATAAATTCTATACTCGATAGACTCTATTAACAATGATCCCTGTTTTTAGAGATACTTCTTTTCATATATTCAGAACACTTTTGCAGTTTTGTTTTTTAAGACCTCTCTGTGCCACTGCTTGATAAAATCATCTGTTTGCAAACAATTTCACAACACTTGATGATTTAATTCTTCCTTGTCTTGTTTTACCTTCATCTAATCATGCTAAATTGTGCACATTTAATTTTGTGACATTATTTCTAGCATGCATTATTTATTTCTATCTTTTGAAAACCAGAGGTTTCTTTTCTATGTTAAAATGTTTTCTTTAATATGATTTTGTGGCATATAGGGCTAATGTCAGCACACAAACTTTAATACCATGAAGTAAGCAGCTTGGATTCTCCTCTAAAAACCCACAAGCAGGTTTACAATATAGGCTACTCAATTCGATGAAGCTGTTCCCAGACTCTCACATCAGTAAATGTCTCTATAATTCAGGTGTAGGTGAATTAATCAAAAACAATATACTTGATAGTAATGCCATCAACTTTATGTCGTGAAAAACAAATTCCTTTACCACAAAAAATGTTAACTCTGCTACCAAAATGCAAGTTTTGATGAAGCATGCTATGTATAAGGATGTAGTTAAAATATGTAAACACTTACAGCCTAAATATCAACGGTAAAATATCTAATCACCTTAATACTAACAGCTAAAAATATGTGAACACTTAAGAGTGATGAAATTGAAATTATACCAAGAAAGGGTATATGTCTTTTCCCTACTGTTGTGTGACCTTGAATTTAAAACTATCAGGGGGGTTGGGTGCCAACCCTCTCCCTGCAATTTTTTTGATATGGTTAGATATTTTCAATAGTTAGTGTTTAGATATTTTAACTATATTCATGTGTGTGTGTGTGTGTGTGTGTGTGTGTGTGTGTGTGTGTGTGTGTGTGTGTGTGTGTGTGTGCGTGTGTGTGTGTGTGTGTATAGTAGGGATGTGGAGGTGCAGTGAATTTTTCCCCCTTCAAAAATTATTTTTTCTATTTATTTTTCTAACTACAACTGTTGTTCGTAGTGTTCTGCAAACATACATATGACAGCTGATTGCTAAGCAGTCTTACTTTCATTAGGAAGTCTTCATTATGTTGCTGCATGGATTATATATATTACAAATATCTTTATGACTGTGTAGAAAAGCAGCCCACCTTGCATATTAATGAAGGCATGCTGCTGTATGCTCTACACAGACACAATCCATGTACGAACACAGCAGGGCATGTCTGTGCAGTGCACGGACACTAAACATGCCCCCTGTGCTCAGAAAGTGCCATAAGCCATACTGGCATAATATTAGAGTAGCTGTAATATTATGCCAGTATTTCACTGTCCACAGACACTTAAACTTACTAAGCTGGGCATTAATCTCTATGTCACTCGGTGGGTTGCCAAATGGCTTACTGACAGAATCCACACTGTAAAAGTAGCCGACTCCAAATCCAGCTCCAGACAAGTGACAAGTGGAGTACCTCAGGATTCATTCCTGGGACCGCTCTTGTTTGGCATCTACTTCTCTGACACACAGGCCAACACTAAGAGACTCTGGCTAACAAAGTTTGCAGATGACTGCAAACTGGGAGCCATTACTGAATCCCCAAATGATGTGGATATTTTACAAAAGGCCTTACAGAAACAAATGCTTCATGCCAGAGCCATGGGCTCAAGTTCAGTGCCAAGAAATGTATAGTTATCCCCTTTGGGAAAAAAACATGTACCCGTGAATTACCACATAGGTGGCAGTACACTAAACACCGAAAGTGTGATAAGAGATTTAGGGACACAGGTGGACAATGGTCTCACATTCGATAACCACATCGCCACAACAGTCAGGAAATCCTTCTATGTGCCACACCTCATCACTAAGGGCTTTTCATCCAGAAAAAAGAAGGTCATTGTCCCACTGTACTCATCCCTCATTAGACCCATTATAGAATACAACACCCCGTTTGGTATGTACCTCTCAAGACATCTGCAACAACTGGAAAGGACGCAGAAATACCTCACTAAAAGAATCACAGGCCTAAATCATATGCCCTATGCTGACCATCTAAAAAAACTCCAGCTATACTCTGTCGCATATCGTCTACTCAGAGGTGATCTCTTCTTAACATACAAGGCCATGTCAAACCCAGAACTGTTGGACATGTTACACTTAATGAAATCCCAATCCCTCAGAGGCACACGCTCCATGGATCTAAACCTTGTCATCACAATGAACAAAACATGCTGGAAGGATAGGTTCTTGACCCAGAGACTCCCCAGACTCTGGAATAGACTTCCCGTACACGTCATGCAGAGCGCTTCTTTGACCCTCTTCAAAAGGAACCTTGATGACTGGATGGAAGATAGGAAATTCAACCTGGAGATCACGTCAGTTGCCCTGCTAGACAGGGGTCCAAGGAAGTAAATATTGTGGGAAGAAATAGCCAGGAAATTGTTATGGCTAGGCTTGTATAGGCCCTAGGGCCAATAGCCTAGTACCAACCTATGAAATGTAAAATAAATCATTTAAGTGTCCGCGGACACTGAAGTAAAACTGGCAAACAGGAAAGCAATACAGGGGATCTGTCACAGCATCTGTGACACACCCCCTGTTTTGCTAAAGTGCTGTATAACACTTTGGCATTCCACAGATGCAGGAAATGTGTGCAAATGCACACCGTACCTCCAACCATACAGATTTTCGCAGAATGCCCAAATCTGCATACTTTTCAACCTCTTAATGCCAGAAATCTGGACAAAGCTTGACAAAACGGGGGGACAAATAGGGACATATTATAAATATTGCCCTTATAAACTAAGATGCTAGAGAGTAACAGGGTTTGTTTTAACATTTTGAAGGATTTGAAGTCTGAAACTCAAATGTTATGTCATTATTTAGTGACTTAAATCCTGAGAAGATCCCAGTGACTTGCCAGGAAAAAAAAGGAACAGGCCAAAAATATGAGCCAAAAATCTGGACATTCTGTGAAAATCTGTACAGTTGAGATGAATGCAGATCTGTGCCCCAAATTCATGGTCCACAGTCCAGAACATTATGGTGATCTGGCAAATTAGTGGAAAAACATTAACACTGAAGTAGAAAATAATGAGAGACATTTAAGTTCCAGACATCATACCCTTCAGAAAAGTCATGCCACATCAAAGCCTGTTAGTCTATCAACTGTCTAAGTTTGTAAGATCAATACACAGATAATGGTGCAGAATGCAATGTGCAAACCCCTACAGTAAATAAAAATAAAACACATATGTTGTTGTTCTTCTTCTTTCGGCTTTTCCCAGTTAGGGGTCACCACAGCAGACCTCCGGTCCGCTAATGATTGGCAGTAGATTTTTGCAGTGCCGAGGTGCCAGCCCGATGCCCAACCTTCAACTAAGGCATGCATTCATGCACATGTTTTGAACGCCACTCGACCGTGAGGAGGACATGCAGACTCCACACAGAAGGTGCTCATTTTTCTGTCCACAATAAAGTTTAAGCATAGCTGAGCGGAAGTGCACATCGAGGAGCTATGCTCCACCTACCTTACACATCCCAATGAGCTAAATAGAAATATATGACCAAAACACTGTAAAGTGAAATAGTGTAATGGTTAGAGCTTTCACTTAGCAAACAGTTTGAGTCCCCAATCACTCCATTCATTTTTATCTGTTACAAAAAGCACAAAAATATATTTTGTTATCAGTAGGTAGTAAATAATATATATTTGTTAATCAGGGTAGTGTAGCAGGTCCAAATGTGAGGTGTCAGTGTAGTACAGATGTGAATCCCCCATATTAAGACTAGTGTCCCATACAGCATAGCCGCAAAATAATGTATTGTAATGAAAGCACATAAGGGGGATGCAATGGAAGATAAACATACATATCATAATACGTCATTTATGAGGAATCAACCCCACAATGCTGATAGTCTGTAAAAGGAAAGCTGAACAATGCTAACTTGTGCTCAGCTTTGCTTAGCCAGTGTAAGCATTGCTGAAACATAAAGCAAGAATTAGTGTAGCCAAGCGGATTTGTGCTCTGGTAAGCAATGCTTAGCATCTACCCCTCTAAGCAGTGCTCATACCAGCTAAGTGGGTTTGTCTGGTGCTTAGCTTAGATTAGCATATTCAAAACCATCCGATCACAGCAAAGGGCAGGAAATTGGCCGTATTTAAACCATGCAGACAGGAATACAGCTCAGAACTGGTTGTAGCTCCCCACTGTATGCACTATGGCTGGTGTTGGAGAGGATGTGCGCTTTCGGGTGCAGTGCTAGAAAATACAGGAATCCACGGTCATGGTAGGACTCCTTTTTAAAAAACATGATGTGAGACTGCTGCAGGACCAGTACCAGGGCTCCCAATACAAAGCGGAGGCCTGGGAAAGTCTCACCTGTGATCTCACCAGTGCCACTGGCATCCTTCGGACTGGTGAGCAGGTCTGGCACCACTATACCAACTTGAAGAGGAAGAAGAGGGAACCCTTGGACCAATGGGTCCAAGAAGCATGGCAGAGGAATGATGTCCCAGGTGTGTGCAAGTATTCATATCGATAACTGTTTACCAAAGTCCAGGCTGTGTATGTGATGGATAGGTATGCATAAATGTTTCTCTATCTTCTTTACAGGTCCAGCTGAGTGGGCTGCAAACCAGGAAGCACATGCAAGCAGGTTGTAAAGGCTGCATCATGAGGCTGGTGTGTAACAATCTAGCTTGTAGTATTCATACCAAATAAATATAAAGGAGTAGAATGTCACCTTGCAGTATTAAAAATGGGTATGGTTTGTACTGAGTAAACCAGACAATATTACAGTAATAGTCTCATATAGGTTATATATAAATAAAACTGCAACTGCCTGTCAATAAAATTCAACACCCTGGACTGGTTGTGCTAACTCCGGTATTGTATGAATTGAAATGTGTACAGGTTATGCACAGCAACTATAGCTCTGAAAGCATTAAACAATCAAGTCTCATCTGACAAAGTTAGTGCCTCTGTAAGACACGAGATTAACTGATATATAATGTTTCATCCGCCAAGATCTGATATCTGAATAGTAATGTTGTGTTAACCACTGTTTTCCACACTGTGCTATGTCAAGGAATGTATGTATAAAAATGTAATAATTATAAGGTCAGATTTACAACCAAGGGAGAATTAGACAGAAAACATTCAAAGAAAAGACAGGAGTTTCTCAATAGATTGTTCTGATTAACACAAACTTATTGTACTTTTTGCACAAACAGCCATGGGTCGAATCCCAGGAGTGGTAGTAAGCTGTATGCATAATTTCACCTAGGATTTTGTGAATATGTATAGAAACAGTCAGATAATGTTATCAGAAATCTCATCCACAGGTCTGCCAAGTAAGAGAAGGTATAAAGTCGCCATAAGAAGGCTGTAGTTATACTGTGTCCAAGACCCATGGTCCAACCACAAGGCTGCAAATGACAGCATGACAGCAAGATAAGTACATACACCAAGTAGTCTCCCCCAAGAAATGTTTAAAAGTGTCATGGTGTCACAAACACTGGTCCCTGCTGCCAACAACAGGGTGACCGATAGAAATCAAGGCAGAGTATAGCAGTAGCACACACACACACACACACACACACACACACACACACACACACACACACACACACACACACACACACTCACACACACACTCACAGTGTGAGTGCAGATGTGTAACCCTATGTGAATATGGGTAGAAACCATCAGGTAGTGTTAACAGAAATCTCCTCCACAGGTCTGCCAGGTAAGAAAAGGTATAAAGTAGCTATAAGAAGGCTGGAATTATACACTGTGTACACACATACTACTGCCCAACCCAAGGCCATAGGTTGTTGTAATAATACCTGTAGAGGAATCATAAGGGCAATGATCATTAAACCTGAGATCACTGCAAGAATCTACATTTGTTAATCGACATCTCCCTCTCTCCCCCATCTTATCTTCACCAATAATCTAAACACATGCATGAATGGATATATTTCTCACCAAACCTACCTTTGGGACATGTGTCCTATTGTTCTACAAATGTTGAAATGTTTTCTAATTAATGTTTCCTGTTCAAATAGTATCATTGGTGGCCTGTTGCTATCAAGGTAACCTGCATGCCAGTGTAATACCCACTGTGGTTCCATATATGCATGTGTTCTATTTGCTATGAAATGTTTCAAATCTGTTGTTATGCATTAATGGGAATACTCATGCATGCTATTATAACTAATCCTGGAATGTGTTTACCATTACTAACCAACATATGTTCCAAAACTGCAACACCATAGCACATCTGGACAAGCAATCCCAGCGGATCCACCTCTCCCACCTCATCTGGCTGTGGCATCAGGCCCCTGCACATCTGGGACCCACCCCAGGACCTCCCCGTCCGCTGGCCCTGCACCACCTTCAGGTGGAACCACCTCAGGGGATGAGGCTCATCTCTCCCTCGGGTGTGGGCACAGACAGGATCTTGTCACCCGAAGCCAGGTCTGGTGTGTAGTGAGCTCCGCAGAGAATTGGGACTTCTGCTAAGCCAGCTTGAGGGCCATGTGCTGCATTTAGAGGGTTAGCCTGCCCCTCCTACTCAGCCCCTAGCACAGCTACCTTTAAGGCCGTGAAGGTGCAGTGGTGACTACCCATGGGTGGGGACCTCAGTCCCACTGTATCCATTTGGGGGCTCGTGTGCTTCCAATTACCAAACACCTCTCTCAGATCAAGGTGTTTATCCCCCACATATGTCATATACTGCTTCTGTATGCTGTCTTGTCTGTCTTGTCTGTCTTCCTACCCAACCGACCAAACCCAAATATACCTACTATCCTTCCCCAACCTCCCACTCTCACCTTAGAAAAAAAAAGGGCAATCTGTTCCCATAAAAAAATGTCGCCCCATACATAGCTGTCCATTTTGCACACATGTGTTCTGGACAGATGTAATCTGGTCTAATTGGCTTCACAACACTTTGTTGTTGTCCTCATCCCTCTCTCGGGAGTTTGAGTGTCCAAATCTGCCTGCAAATTCAGTACACACAACTGTTGCTGTAGCAGAAATGGATAGCTATGGACCTTCCCTACAACCATCCTGGACATCCCTAGTTATCTTTCATATTGTTTTTCCCTTTTCTTGCCCTCTTTTTACCACTTTCCTATCACCCCTTTTTTCTTTTCTTTTAAAGAAATTAGTGTGAGGTTAAGCGGGAGTAAGCAGTAGTAAGTGGGAGCAAGCCTCTTTGTGTGGTGCTAAGCGATGCGTACACAGATTAAGCACATTTAAGGCTAACTGTCTGTAAGCATAGTTAACCAGGCGTTAGCATTTCTTACTGTCACACAAACCTGTGCAAACACACTTACAACTGCTTAAAAGTGCCTTAATCACTCTGTATCCAACAGCCCTTGTTCTGACCAGCAACAAGACAATCAGCCCTTGCAAGTCTTGAACACACGACCCTGCATATCATAGCAACAGCAATTTATCACTAAGCCATGTGCACTGTAGATATTTTGGATGTTTCTTCAAACATATCATTCAGTAGAGTCATTCAACAGTAGGGAAAAGGTTTGTTAAAATTAGTCAAGTTTTGTACATATATATATAAATGTATATGTGTATTGAGATGCATACAAATATATATAATATGTAATATATTTAGGGATACACATATAAAATATACATATATATGAAATATATATATATATATATATATATATATATATATATATATATATATATATATATATATATATATATATATATATATATATATATATATATATATATATATATATATATATATATATATATATATATATATATATATATATATATATATATATATATATATATATATATATATACATATATATATATATATATATATATATATATATATATATATATATATATATAAAAATAAATACATATATATATATATATATATATATATATATATATATATATATATATGAATATCTCTGCAAGTACCTAAAACAAAATATATCTATATCTGTATCTATCTATCTATATATATATATATATATATATATATATATATATATATATATGTGTGTGTGTGTGTGTGTGTGTGTGTGTGTGTGTGTGTGTGTGTGTGTGTGTGTGTGTGTGTAGTGCATTCGGACATCAGATCCATACTCTGAACTTCTTACTGCAACAAATCTGTCCAAAGACTGTCAAAATGGGGGTCAAGGGGCCCAAACCAGGGACCTCTGTTAAACATTGTCCTTATCCCCTCCCTCCCCAGCAGCAACTGTTTTGCCTTGCAGCAAAACAATAAGTCCTGCCAAGTTTTGGACCTAGGGCCCTGTAAACTACAATCAAAGCTGGGTACTATTACACCATCTGAGCGCTATAAAATAGTGATGATTTTCCAAGCATATCAGTTAGTACAGTCATTCAACAGTAGGGAAAGGAGTCTGTCGAATCAGTCAGGTTCTCTATATATGCATGTATATATGTATGGAGATGCACATATGTGGACACATCTATACATAATATATATATATATATATATATATATATATATATATATATATATATATATATATATATATATAAAACATATGTGGACACATCTGTACATAATATATATATATATATATATATATAGAGAGAGAGAGAGAGATAGATATACAAATACATCTAAATTTATATCTACATATATGCATACACACACATATATAGAAAGGTGAATAAATACATACATATATATATAAATATATATATAAATATATATATATATGTGTGTGTGTGTGTGTGTGTGTGTGTGTGTGTGTGTGTGTGTGTGTATGTATACATAAATATATAACAGCTACACACACATGCAATCTGAGGGTCATGCTGCTGCACTCTAGAAGTCTAAATCTGAAAATGCACTCACTGGAAG
This sequence comes from Protopterus annectens, assembly GCF_019279795.1. NCBI lineage: Eukaryota > Metazoa > Chordata > Ceratodontiformes > Protopteridae > Protopterus > Protopterus annectens. Next base: position 457,667,727 of record NC_056727.1, on the reverse strand, counting down.
TATTCCTTAAAATGGGGAATAATGACATCTGTGCTGTAACAGAGACCTGGTTAAAGGCAGCAGGAAGCACCCCTGCACTACCAGCCTATAACTCACTCCACACCTTTTGGCTGCAGAACTTGGACTGAAGCTCCAAAGCTGGTGGCATTTCCATATTTATAAAGGATGCACACACCTCCAGAGTGGTAGACCAACATTATGCATCACAGATCCTGCAGATGTAGCTAACATTGGGTAAGACTGTGGTTCAGGTTGTAGCCTGCTATAGGTCCTCAAACATGTCCCAAGACTCACACTCCATGTCCCTAAACATCCTGGAGAATATTAGTCTCCAACCTAACTCTCTCATACTGGTTGACTTCAATTACACCACCTTTAACTGGGAAAGCTACTCATGTACCGATGCACTTGCCCATCACATCGACCTGGTCCTTACTAACATGGGCGACTGTTGCTGTCCACTAATAGTCAACTTCTCCCTTGTTATATCTGACCACAAAGTAATCACCTTTGGAAATCCACAGAAATCCCACCCCCACCCCCCTGCACAGGTAACCACCATGATAACCCTTTCCAAAGCTAACTATGGCCCCCTAAAAACAGAGGTGGCTAACCTCATGGCAGCCATGCAAATGGAGGCTAGTTGCATGACTGCTGAATCAAACAACAATGCACTATCAACACATACACACATGCATGGATACCACCATACCCAATAGAATCAAGACCCTCACCTCCAACAAAAGGAAGCCAATCTGGTTGTCCCTAGCCATAAAGAAACTGTACAACAGAAGGAGGGAACTTATATGGAATAAGGTAAAGTCCCAAGACTGGAAAAAACCCTTATCAGCCTAAATTAAAAGTTGAGATCCCTCATCAAATACTACAAAGTTAGCTGTGAAAACAGAATTGGAGCACATAGAAAAGACAACCGCAAGGCCTCAGACAGTTATGTAAAGAATCTCCATGGCAATACCAAGATTCGCTCTGAGCTACTAGACAACGGTACCTCCTAGGCTAAGCCAACAACTATTGCCAATGTATAAACTTTACCCCTCCCCCCCAAAGGACCAATCACAATACCAGTACACTGCCAGGTACCCAGTATTACTGCTGTACAGGTCAAAACACCACTGTCCAAGGCCAAGAATACAGCTTCTACGGGACCTGACGATATCCCTGGCTGTGTTCTACATGAACTACAGAGTGACCTGGCACCTCACCTGTGTGCCCCATTCAAGCACATCCTCACCTCAGGCTTTGTCCCTACTGAATTGTGCACTGCTACAGTCACCCCTCTCCACAAAGGAGGTGCGACTACAGACCCTGGGAACTACCGCCCCAATTGCCTGACAAGTCTGTTATGCAAAGCTATGGAATGCATCATCATGCACCTAATAAACAGGGATATGGGAATCTGCAGACTCAGGATCCCACACAGTTTACTTTTGTGAAGGGTAGGTCATACCTGCTCAATCAACCTGGTCAACTTCTTGGAGTCAGTCACCTGAGGTGTGGATGAAGGCAAGGTGGAACATACAGCCTACCTTGATCTGGCCAAAGCCACTCAGGAATCATGCAAAAACTCCCTAAGCTAGGCATCAACCCCTATATCACTAGGTGGGTTGCAAACTGGGTCACAGATAGGACTCACAGTGTGGAAATAGCTGACTTCAAGTCAGACTGCTGAGCAGTCATAAGTGGAGATCCACAGGGTTCTGTCCTGGGTCCTCTCATGTTTGGTATCAACTTCTCTGAAGTCCATGCCAACATGAAGGGACTCTGGGTGACAAAGTTTGCAGACATTTGCAAGTTGGGGGCTATAATTAACTGCCTAAGTGATGTTGGCATCCTACTGAAAGGCCTCACTGAAACCAATGACTGGTGTCAGAGTCATGGCCTTAAGTTCAATGTCAGAAAATGTGTTGTCATCCCCTTTGTGGAAAACCCTGTTCCCATGAATTACCACATTGATGGTAGTCCCATGAACAAAGAAGGCGTTATAAGAAATCTGGGTACACAGGTTGACAGCAATGTCACTTTTGACCACCACATTGCCATTGTGGTCAGAAAGTCTATGTGGCACATCTCAGTACTAACACATTAGCATTCAGGAAGGAAGAGGTCATTGTCCCCCTGTACAGAGTGACACAGTTTGTTTCAGCATACATATTCTGATGGATGTGAGGTAGGTAAATGAAATGTATGTCCCCATTTTCTGACAACAATCATATCATCACAGTGATTTACCAGAGAAATGAGAATAATCTGTAAAACAAACCAGAAATATGAGCAATAAACCTGGACATCCTAAAACAATCCAGACAGTTGACAGGTATGCTCAGAACCCCTTACTGCAATGAATCTGGACCAAGGTTGACAAAGTGGTGGGTGGAAGCCATGAAAATAGGGATGTATCTGAAGTACTGGCATAGATAAGCTAACACAGTTGCTGTAGTAACACCCTCCTGTGTGCTCTAACATATATTTAGTGAAATAGCACAAGTAATTGAAATAGGAAATTTGCTATGGGTAATTATACATGTATTTGCAAATATATCAGGCACTACAGAGATGTAACAGCACAGACAGACACTAGTGTGAAAGAGCATACCCACAACCAATATCACCACAGTCACAGTCACATACCATTAAGTCAAGTGAACAGTAGAGTATACGGACTGTGTGAACAAATACATCATTGTTTGCCACTTACACGCTAGCCCTACATATACAGTCCTAATTCTCAGTGTAGTCTGAATCCTGACCTTGGTACAGGACATGTCTTAGTCTGCCCCTAGAAACACATACAGCCAATAGAGCAGCAGAAACTGGAGCAGCATGTACAGTCAGATAAATAAGGAGCCATAACACACCCTTGTTTTCTTACTTGATTCTTTGTCTCACTTCTCTGATAAATCCAAAAGTCATTGATGCACTGTATCTGTTCCCTGCTCTTCCGTCAGAGATAAATCCAATAGTCATTGATGCACTGTTTCTGTTCCCCACTCATCCGTTAGAGCAAGTTGTTGCTGTTCCTGCTCGTGGCCAGCCAGAAATGATGTGTGTGAGCTCCTTCAGCTCAACTCTGACTGGCTGGTAGCCCTGATGCGCATGTGATGACATCAGTGCCGACAGCGTGAAAATTGAAAAATAAAAAAAAAAAACAAAAGGGAAAAAAATCTGAAATGAAGGGGTGCCACTCGGGAATTGTGACACCCCTTCATTTGGACCCCAAAACTTGGTAAAAATTAGTAATTCAGTATGGTTGGAAGGTATGCTACATGGTGTAAGCACCTATTCATTTAACTGTATGTTAGTACGGCTTAATGTCATGCAAACCTGTGCAAACATGCTTAAAGCTGTTCAAACTGCCTTCATCACTTTTTATGCAACAGTCCTTGTTCTGCCTAGCAACAAAATAAACAGCCCTTGCAGGTCTTGAACTCATGACCCTGCACACCATAGTCAAAGAAATTTACCAGTAAGCCATCTCAGATGCATAGCTTTAGGATGTTATGTCAAACATACCGTACATTACAGCTGGTTTACAATAGGGAAGAGACATTGTGCAATTATGATAGGCCATACACAATGGCCAGACATGCAACAACCTCTTAGCAAAACAACTAAAATGATTGAACATAGCAAATAGAAATACAACCAGCCAGTAATTCACACATGTTCATTATACTCTAATGTCCTGGCCAAAGCCTTCAAAGAGTAGAACATTACAAGAAATACCTGCCTTAGTCACAAGAAGCAATTAACACAATTACATAATTAAATACACAGCCTCCAATTACACTCCTCATTTAAAAATAAAAAAAAAAAACAAAAGGGAAAAAAATCGGAAATGAAGGGGATAAAGTATCACATTTAATATTAATACATTGAGTCTGTACATAACAATTGTCCTTTTATGAATGTTTCATCAAACTGAGGAACAGATTTTTTCCAAAACAGTACCTTGGAATCCACTACTGTCCCTATGGTGAGATTTATTCAAATGTATGGCTATAGAACTGTCATCTTTCTTATCAGTAATATGTCTCACACGTTCTAATAAACTAGTTTTAAAAGATGTGCTACTCTCCCCCACATAAAATATGTTACAAGGGCATCTAAGAGCATTCTCTATACACCAACATCTTGAATGTACAGACTTCAACATGTTTTCCAGCCTTTCCCCTCAGCAGGAATGACAGCACTAAAGAATGATAGACCATTATACCTACTAACCCCCTACTGTATGACATCTGGGCAAAGCCTGACATAATTGGTAGACAGAGGCCCAAGTACATGGTCATACTTGAAATATTGCTGTTATACACTGAGAAAGTTGATGGTGTTACAGGGTTTGTTGTAACATATCTTTTCTGAGGGACATAAAGTCAGAAAAGAAAATGGATGTTAGTATTTATAGATTGCAATCACCAAAGTATGCTACTGATTTGCCAAGGACAACAGCTGTCTGGGGAACAGACCAAACATAACAAGCTAACCTGTGACCATTATGTGCATTATGTGGATAGCCCTACAGTTGAGAGCTATGCAGAGACAGAACTTTGTCAGACTGAAACCCATGCAGAAGTAACATGTTCAGACAAACCCTGTTAAACTAGCAGTATTCCAAACATAACAGCAATACTCACATTCTGTCTCCAAATCTTGAACCTTCTCCACCATTTAGTTGGCTTGTTTCCACAAGTCTTGTTGCAAGTGTTGTCACACAACTCTAGGATGTCTCCCTCACAAGTAAGGGAAAGGGCCAATGCTCACATGGAGTACTCATTTATAGGAGTGTGTTGCCATGACATTGGCTATTGGAAGAACTACACAGCAAGTGAGGAACACCAATAGGTGCACAGGCTATCACCTGGTCATGAGCATCACCTACAAAAGCCATGCTACCACCTATTCAAACCAGCTCTATCTCAGTAGTGCACAGAGAGAGAGAGAGAGAGAGAGAAAGAGAGAAAAAAAGAGAGAGAGAGAGAGAGAGAGAGAGAGAGAGAGAGAGAGAGAGAACAAATAAAAGATAAACCAGAAAAGAAAGAAAAAAAAGCAAGTGGAACATGTAAGCGTGACTGAATGTAGTACTTGGTCTGTAATAATGGGAAATATGATTTGGAAGAATATGTGTCCCAACAAGACTTGCTGTACTAATGTTCTGCTGAACAGCTGCTATGGCCATACCATCTGGCCCTCTCTGCAGTTTGAGAGATCACAGCCATACCTCTCAACTGTACAGATCTTCACAGAGTCTCCAGATTTTCCCATTATAGTTTTTTGTCTGTTCCTCCTGAAATCTGTACTTTTCTTGCAAATAGCTGAGGATTGAAGTAATCACGTAATGACAAACACTTGAGTTTTAAGACTCCACATCCTTAAGAATATTCACAGTAATGCAAAATGTATTATTCTACAAGCTTCCTAAGTTTGTAACAGGAATATTTAAAGTCTGTCCCTATTTATCCCACCATCATTTTAGGCTTTGTCCAGATGTGATGCTCTGAGAGGTTGCGAGGTAGGATCACAGCTCAGGAGCCTGACTCACCCTAGGAAAGCGACCAACAAGTTGCTTCACTACAATTCTCCGTACCGGTTCAGGAAGAGTTTTTTTATATAAACAGTTTTTAAATCCACTTCAGCACGTATGAATGAATGAATGAATGCAAAGAAAATTTTCACAGTTTTAATTAAGCGCTTTTATGGAGAATTGTAGTGAAGCAACTTGTTGGTCGCTGGTTTACGTTTTAACTTTAGCTTGTCACCCTAGGAAAGGACAGCTCATATATGACAACTGCTGGGGTGTTTGTCAAACAGTTGTGACTGTGCCACTGCTAGGCCAGTTAATGGGATGTTGTCCCTATCCATATGTTATCTGTGATTATGAGTATGATACATGTTTGTCTTCTAAATCTAAGAGACCTATATAGGGTGCGTGCATAGTAAAGTACTGTTGCAGACGTGTGTTGAACTGCACGTGATATATTGAATTAATAACATTCAACTGTACAGTGTTCTGCTGGACAATAAGCACATTTGCGACTGATATCTGTAGTTACATACACATATACCTGTGTTATGTCAGCCAAACCATTGGCAAGTGTGTGAGCAATGACAATGTAACATAATAGCCTACTTATGACTGTTGGACATCTTCCAGGTTATCACAGTGATGTCAAAGCCTATTGTGCAGTCAACTTTCTAATGTATGGTGCAGCTATATTAATACAGCATCAATACTGATGTCCCTTTAGTCACCCATTTATGTGTGCCATTGTCCAGATGTCCTGCTTTAACAGGTTGAAAAGTATGATTGAGCAGCAAGACTGTAAATACAGTGTGCCATACTAACATAGAACAGAAATGTATACTAGGTATCCCCTGAGCACATGTATGTATGTGTATGTTCAGCTGGCAGGCACAAAACTAATAACATGGGTTTCAAGCAGTCAGGTACATAGGGTGTGTGTGTTGCACGTGTGTAATATAAGTGTCAGTGCATACAACAGACATAAATGTGTACAGCTACTGGTTGTTGCATTGCCCTGACACTGATATGGGTACCAGAGTAGGCATGATCATCAAGTAGTAATTGGAGAAGTGTCCAACTGTGTTATGACCCTCTGTCCATGCCTACTACTAACAGCTATATCAACACCTATATACAATGGATATTACAAGTGTACACACCCCTGTTGGAATGCCAGGTTTGTGTGCTGTATGACAATGAGACCACAGAAAATCATTTCAAAATGTTTCTCATCTTGAATGTGACCCCTAACCTGTACAATTCCATTGAAAAACAAAGTTATTTTCTATGAAGGTGAGCAACTATTGCCAAGTGAAGATGTGCCATGATGTTAGAGTCCAAACCAAGATGGATGACTGCTGTAACCATCTCAAGAGGTGTATACACAACATTATTAGTTTAAGGGTGTACACACTCATTCAACTGGCTTATTGTACTGATTATTATTTCCATATGTTTTCACAGACCAGATTGTTATGTTTTCAATTGAATTGTACTGGCTATAGGTCACAATAAAGGTGGAAATTGTTTTGAAGTGAGTTATTGTGGTGTCATGTTTCAATTGCACAAATACCAGGCATTGTAACAGGGGTGTGTACCCCTTTATATCCACCGTAGCTATATGGAGTCAGCAGTACCTGACCTGTATAACCAGCCTCCACCAAGGTAGAGTAATCCTCTTTGGTGGACAGCAGCAATACACAAACCACATAATAGGTTGCTATATTGGCTGTACAGGGACACATAGGTGCAGGCAACAACTTGGAAGCAAGACCACCTCTATCTGAGCAAGCATGTAACTTCACAGGTGACTTCCTGTAAGGCTGAATATGACTACAAATCAGAAATATCCACACCACCAAGGACAATTGCAAAAGTGTCTCCACATAAGTTGTCAGTCTCAGAGGCAACAACACAATTCACCCTGTACTGCGGTGTAAAGCACACCTCATACACACATGCCATGGATATAGGCAACCTGCATCAGACAGGATAGGTGGGAACATCGCCACCCTGTCCTCCCAGTTGTATAGGGGGATATGCACATCAACCACACTCCTTCCCTCAGCAATGGTGAGCATGTACATATTGCCTACTGATGGCAACCACAGCAAATCTCCACAGGGCATAATAACATCACTGTCTGCCTCCTACATGAACTCAGGCATGTGTTGACAGCTCCATCACACACCACAGTCATAGGTTCATAGGTTCATAGGTTGGTAATAGGCTATTGGCCCTATGGCCTACACAAGCCTAGCCAAAACAATTCCTTGGATATTTCTTCCCACAATATTTACTTCCCTGGACTCCTGTCTAGCAGTGCGACTGACGTGATCCCCTGGGTGAATTTCTTATCTCCCATCCAATCATCAAGGTTCCTTTTGAAGAAGACCAATGAGGCACTCTGCTTGATATGTCTGGGCAGCCTATTCCAGAGTATGAGGAGTCTCTGGGTCAGGAACCTATCCCTCCTGCATGTTTTGCTCATTGTGATGACAAGGTTTAGACCCGTGGAGCATGTGGCTCTGAGAGATTGGGATTTCTTTAAGTGGAGCATGTCCAACAGCTCAGGGTTTGACATGGCCTTGTATGTTAAGCAGAGATCGCCTCTGAGTAGACAATATGCCACAGAGTATAGCTGGAGTTTTTTTAGATGGTTAGCATAGGGCATCTGCTTTAGGCCTATGATTCTTTTAGTGAGGTATTTCTGTGGAATTTCCAGCTGTTATAGATGTCTTGTGAGGTACATACCAAACGGGGCATTGTACTCTCTAATGGGTCTAATGAGGGATGAGTACAGTGGGACAATGATCTCCTTTTTTCTGGATGAAAAGTGATGAGGTGTGCCACATACAAGGATTTCTTGACTGTTGTGGTGCCAACACAGACCTGCCACCATCCATACACCATCCACATGGAAGATGGCCACTGTCATCCCTCTACACAGAAATGAATGAAGAATAGATGATTATGCAATTATGTGTCCAACACTGGGGGGAAAGATAGCTTAGGGCCAGGAGTGTGATGCAAGCTGCTATAGCCATGATAGATTGAAAGGTTATGGTGTAGTTTGGATTATTTGCAAGTAATATCCACTGTTGATGTGCAATTTGACAACCATATGAGGTCCTGTGACCTTTTTTAATGTTTATGTCTTCCAGGTAACATGCAGAGGCCTCACCTACCGTCATTCTCTGTTGGGGAAACAGAAATCATCACCTAATATGTGATCGAACATTATGCTCTGTTATTTGGATGGAGAGCATAAGATGTGCGGGAGAGGACCGCTCTGTAGAATGATCTGGTCCACAGGGTAAATTATGCCAGCCTGCGCAGCATAACTTGTGAGCAGGTGCAGCATCAGGCCACTGACCTCATCTGCAATGCTTGTCAATGGGCTGCTGCTGTAGTGAGGGACCGGCTAGCCACAGGTGGGGGCCCAGCCATCCAGCCCCCACTGACACCCACTGAGGAGCTCCTCACCAACCTTGGGGAACCCTCCCAATGCACAAGCCATGAAACTGAGGAAAGCATTCTTGAGGTGGGTTGCACCCACACACTGGACGAGAAGCGTGCAGGTAAGGCCCCAGTGCACATTACTAGAACACTGTTGCTTATCCATTTTTATCTGTATACTATCTACATGCATATGTCAGATGCGATAGTAGGTCTTGCTGGTGTTTAGTAATGCACAGACGTGTACATCTATGGTGATGGCCAGCATATTTTGTAGTACTGGGGGTTGTACTGTTAGTGTACTGAAATACTGCTTCCACCCTGTACCAAGGCCACATCAGTGGCTACTGAAATTACCTCTTTCCCATAACTATTTAGGTCCCTCTGCTATACAACTGGGACAGCAGTCTGTAGCTGGTGAGTATGGAATTGTTTTGTTGAGGTTTGCCAATACACCAGCTTTGTTAAGACCGTGCTTTTTGCTTTGCACACATTTATCACACCTACCCATAATGCATGATGTACATGTTCAGTTTTGTTGGTGTTAACTGCACTGCATCACAGTGGTCACCATGGTGTCATATCTGAGGGGTATGTAAGATTCCTGCAGTATACCTCACAACCTTTCAGTGCAAGATGTGTGGAGAGAGACAAACAAAATGATGGAACAAATGGAGTACAGTGGGGATAAGTATGAAACATTACCCTTATACAGTGGATACAACAGTGTACACACCTATTAAGATGGCACCTGTTCCTGATATATATGACAGACCACAATAATACATTCACACCTTTTACAACCTGTAATGTGATCCTAACATTAACAATTAATGTGTAAAATAGCCTTATATGTTAGTGCAACAAATATTGGGTATAGACACCTTACAAAACACTGGATGCATATATGTGCACACACTCAAAATAACATATTGTGGAGGCAGCTTGTGATGTACTCACAGCATTAACTCTACTGGAGTACACACCTGCCATCAAGTATAGACCCTCAATGTCACACCAAGTAATGGTTTGCTGGCTGAGAAGTATGTTCATGACATTTCCTCAGTTGCCTGCAACAGAAGCAGCCATGGCTTGCATACATCTTACAAAGCATCAAAGGGATCCCATATGTGAAATGTAGCAGTCAGGAGTAGGGAAGAAAATTACCTCACCATTGCATATACCATGGAAAACAGTGCAGACAGTGATCTAGAGGTGTATTAAATATGGGACAACAGTGATGTTGAAAGGAACCAGATACCCATCCAAAACAGATGACAAAATGTGTAGAAAAATGGTCAGGGAGACTGCCAGGAAACATGCAGCAAGACTGAGGGAGTTGCAGGAATGTCTAGCAAGTACTGCCTGTGTAATACTGGTGGCAACAATCACCTGGATTCTGCATAAATGTGGCCTATGGGGTAGGGTAAGTAGACAGAAGATTATACCCAATAGAAGCACCATCCAGGGCTGTGTACAGGTAGCAAAAGCATAACATCAAGTCTCCCAAAGGCATGTGTTGCAATGTGTAATGGTGTCATGACACCAAGGTTCAAACCTACAGATGGTATTCATAGAGATATATGGGGTGCACAAGCAACACCTCACTTCACCTCAGGACCACCATCCCCAACTTGAAGCTTGCTGGTGCCAACGTACACCCTAAGGTTTGCTACTCATTAGCTGGAACTAGGCCTGTATACATGGTAGAGGGGATTTTGAACACTGCAAAATAACAGTCATGTGTAGCCCACAGTTGTCAAGCATCTGCAATAAGGCTGAAGGTGGGGAGGGGTTTCAGCTTCAAAAACAACATTGAACTGAAGCATACATCCAAAGCTAGCTAAGAATGGCTGTATCTGAACACATTCAAGGTTATGAATTGGGCCAGACATAACTCAGACTCAACAGCAATAGTAAAGCCCCTGTGTGACCTCCAAGGACTGCGCACATGAGCTGGCCTTGCAACCTGGCAGAGTTGGGGGACCTTTGTAGGGAAGGCAGACCAAATAATGCCAAGTCAAGATGTGCCATGCTAGTATACCCCTTACCAGGAATAGTGACTACTGTAGTTCACTTAACCGGTGCTTCAACAAACCATTGGTTTAAGGGTGTTCACACTTATGCAACCCCCATATTGTACGCATCTCCTTCAGTAACCTCACCAGTAACACATTTGCTTGATTCTTGATTGGATTGCACAGGTCATATGTCACATATCAGTTTCATAGTTTCATAGTTTAGTACTAGGCTATCTGCCCTGGGGCATTTGCAAGCCTAGCCATAGTGATGTGGCTTTTGCCACCCCATGAAATGGTACACAAATGCACAGAATAGATTAGAATACTGTGCCTCTGTCTAGTAGTGACACAGTGAAGGTCCCCTTATATAATAGAATTAGTTTACTGTGCCCCTGTCTAGTAGTGACACAGATGTGACCCCTGGGGTAAATTTACGATCACCCATCCACTCATCAAGATTTCTCTTGAAGAGAGTTAGTGAGGGGCTCTGCCTAACATGAACTGGAATTCTGTTCCAGAGCATGGGAAGCCTCTGGGTTATGAATCTATCCCTCCAGCATGTCCTATTCATACTTGTGCCGAGGTTTAAGTCTTTAGCTCTCGTGGTTCTGATGGATTTGGATTTTTTTAGGTGGAGCATGTCCATCAGTTCCTGATTGGACATGGCCTTGTACTTCAGGCACAGATTACCTCTGAGCAGGTGGTATGCTACTGAATAGAGCTGGAGTTTCTTTAGTCTGGCAGAATAAGACATATGTTGGAGACCCTTGATCCTCTTGGTGAGGTACTTTTGTGGTCTCTCCAGCTGTTGCAAATGCCGGGTGAGGTACATACCAAATGGGGCATTGTACTCAATCATGGGTCTGATGAGGGAGGAGTATAGGGGTACAATGACATCCTTGGATCTGGATGTGAATCCCTTCATGATAAGGTGTGCAAGGTAGAATGTCTTTCTAACCACTTTGGCAACGTGGGTGTCAAATGAGAGGTCGCTGTTGACTTGGGTCCCTAGGTCTCTGATTACTTTTTCCGTACTCAGTGGGTTGCTGTCTATGTGATAATTTGTGGGTACTTTGTTTTTCCCGAAGGGGATGACTATACATTTTTTGGCATGTAGTTTAAGGCCATGACTCCGGCACCAGTTGTCCGTTTCTGTGAGGCCTTTTTGTACGCTGGTGTATCGACTATGGCGCCTAGTTTGCAGTCATCAGCAAACTTTGTCAGCCACAACCCTCCCATGTTTGCTTTAACATCTGAGAAATAAATGTCGAACAAGAGGGGTCCCAGGACAGATCCCTGTGTGTAATGTTTTCAAATGCTGTACTATGTCCCCATTTGATATTGTAGAAGAGGCTGGCATGTTAACAGGTGTGTGTACTCTCCTCATATCCACATTAAGCTTTGAAGGTCGTTGGTGTAACCGGATTTTATTGCACATACATGCACTGCTGATGAGATCTGCAAATCAAATGTCAGTCATTAATTAGTGACATCAGTCCTCATATCATCCCAGTTATGTGTCAGACAAACAGATAGGGGCTGTGAGGAACAGAGCAAGTACAACTGTTGGACATCTACGCATGCAGCAATGATTTGTACAGTTGTGAGGTATGGCCTACAGTAGATGCCAGTGTGCTATACAGGTGCACAGCATTAATGCGTACATGGGTGCGGTGTGTTCCAGGGGAAGGGACATCACCTACTAACTTGACTTATGCATCCCAAAGATGTATATTGTTAGTAACAGGGATTAAGAATGGCTGCAATGCATGATGTTGAGTGCCATGTGTCATGCATGTCAACTGTTGGGTAATGTGAGGTCTGTGTAATCTCTTTCTGCCACCTCCCCTGTAAGTGTGTGTGTGTGTGTGTGTGTGTGTGTGTGTGTGTGTGTGTGTGTGTGTAAGTAAACCATAATGTACAGTATCAATTTACATATATTGTCTTCCCCTCACAGGTGGCGATGTGGGTCGGGGTCCCTCCTAAGGGTTAACTGATGTCAGTGTCTCTGCAGACTCTGACAATGATGATATGGATAGTGAGGCACAGGTAGGGCTATCAGGGGCTGAATCTGTGCCATTGGTTAGCATCCTACTTTTTACCACCCCATCCCCGCACACTCACAATGCCCAAACATACCCCATCACCACAGTTGGCGGGTGCTGGCATGGGACAGGAAAGTGTGATGACTATGGCAAGTGAGTCTGTAGACACCAGCCAGAGTCAGATAACAGGTGAGGTCCCATGCAGGCAGATGGACAGGGGTGGTAAAAGAAGGACTACTGCCCATCATGCCCCCACCACAAGTGCCACAGCAGGTGTCACCAGATGCATGTTTTGGACCATTATGGTGGCACAGGCATGTATAGAACATTACACCAGAGATGGCCTGAGGCTCCAGAGGGCTACTCTACCTGCTGTACGTGACAACATCCGTGATCTTACAGATGCCCACTGTTATTATGTGGAGGTCATGGATAGACAGTTGGATGAGATAGTGGCAATCCTCGACCGTGGGATGTCTGTGCTAGAGCATGTGGTGGGCATAAGGCATCAGCCACATGGACATGGGACAGCACCATGAACAACTGAAGGTCTATGTGGCCATGCAACATCTCACTCCTGCTCCCGTAGTGGCAGTACCAGCAGCTCCACTGCAGGGGGGTGCTGTCCACACCATGACACAGCAGGCCATGGGCACATGGTCCTGGCTGGTCCCAACAGGGACGCAGATCCAGCAGACAGTTGTCATCAGGGGAGAGTACCATATCTGGCCTTCTGCCTGGTTATACCTGTGCAACCCCTGGCAAGCTCAGTTCCCGTGTCCATGGCCAGACACAGTGAACTGTACACCATGCCATGTATGGTCTGCAGCTGTCCAACATACCCCTGTATAGGGCAGCCACATGACAGAACAGTGTGCATCCATGCACACACACACACACACACGCACACACACACACACACACACACACACACACACACACACACACACACACACACACACACACCACCATCACAGCTATGGCACCTCCATACATACACACACCACCTCTGCACAGCCCATTTAATAAACAACCCCCTAACCCACACACATGATGTCAACCAAATGACTCCTCCTTGGCCTCTGGCAAACCCACACCACACCCTGAGCATATGATGATACTTATGTCACATCCCTGTCATCCATACCATCGATGCAGGGACATGCTAATGAGGTTCTGATGCACAGGGTGAATGTACTACAGATTAGCAATGTAATGCTGGTTAAAGTGTCAACTGGGATGTTTAATGCTTACATGTCAGGGTGTGTAGCTGTCCAGCTATGATGCATTATTGCTGTTATTAACACTGACCAAATGTGGTCTCCATAATGTATTCTGTTTTTGTTCTAGGTGTCTGTGTGTTGGGAGGATGTTGACCTGCTGTCCTTTCCTACAAGGGGTGTGACAGTGTGGTAACACATTGGCTGTGTCATATCCAGGGTATAGCTGAACACAAGTAACAGGTCTGTATCACAGTTATTGCATGTGCCACATGGCTGATAGGTCTGAGGGCTGTATACAGGTATGTGCATGGTGGCTGATGTAAGCGGCTTTTGTACAGTGGACAATGGTAAGTGTACTGGGTGGCACACACCAAGAGTTTGTGAATAACACACACCGAGGCTTTTGTGCTGATGCAACACACAGAGTACTGTTCACATGGATGCACTTCACTTTGCAGAAAACTTATTTTTGCAAATGTAATTCCAAGACCGAATTGCCAAAACCTCAAATCACTAAATAATCAGTCCACTAAATTTAATTTCACTGAAAATAGTAGTGGCAGGGTATATGTCCTGTTCCCCACTGTAGTGCAGTCCTGGAGTTGGTATAAATAGTTGTGGTGGTGTGGGGGTACAGCCTCCCCCACATTGGAGGGTGTGGGGTGGTGTAGACGCACACCTAGTTAGATTAACAACTACTTATCCTCTTAATATAGACTCGACAGTATAACAGCACACTATGCGTGGGGATACACAAAACACTACCCCCAATGACCACCACCAACTATATATACTAACTCCAGTATCACTGTACAGCTGTACAGTGGGGAAAAGGGCATTTACACTGCCACTACTAGTTTTGGTGAAATGAAATTCTACAAGATGATTCATTTGCAATTTTAGATTTTGCCAGTTTGGTCTCGGTGAAATGAACACCTGGGAAATGTTTTTTTTTGCAAACTGAAGTAGATCCCCCTCACACACACACACACACACACACACACACACACACACACACACACACACACACACACACACACACACACACACACTTGCCAACACTGAGATTGGAACCCCTACCTATGTAGTTATTGCTACTAATGTGTTCTGCCTTTATTGCACATACCACAGAGCTTGTAGAGTGAGGTGTGTTCCTAGGTTCCTGTAAAGTGAACAACATCACAAGGCCGTGTACATTATGGCAGTGGGGGATGTACTGGGTGTGAATGGACACAACATACTATAACATACTGACATATATGCTTTGACATACACATACAGTTATACAGACATTTGACACACCTGGGTTTAGCAGCCCTGGCTATCCTGTCAGTCAGGGCATACTGTTACATAGTTCATGCACACAGCACAGGCCGTATTGGGCTGAATATTGTTGTCAGATAATTGTGAGGTTGATGGAGACAGTAGGCCACATACAGTGGACTTGGGACATGTTGTGGGAGCGCCGCTGTCTAAAATGTGAGAGACACCCTCCAAGTGGACATAGTACTCACTCAAACAGAGGATACTGTACTGACACACAAATGTTCACAGATTTGGGCTCCCTCAGATTAGAACTCCTGGCTATGTAGTTGTTGCTACTACAGTGACACGCATTTGCTGCACGCAACACAGACTGCAAGGTGATGACTGTTCCATGGCTCCTGTACTGTGGCCAACATCACCAGCCCTTGTACAGTATGGCAATGTGCAGTGTGTGTGGAGACTAAGCCCTCATAAAACTGCCTTAATCACTCTGTATCCAACAGTCCTTCTGCCTAGCAACAAAATAAACAGCCCTTGCAGGTCATGAAAATTTATCAGTAATCCATCTCAAATGTATGGTTTTAGGATATTTTCTGAAATATACCCTACTTTACAGCCAGTTTATAATAGGGAAGAGATGTTGTGCAATTAGGAAGGATTGGTATCCACAAATATATATACATCTGAAAAGAAACGTATACATAGAGAGAGAGAGAGAGAGAGAGATGTATGAAGATACATATATGTGTATAACAATATATAGAGATATTACCAATAAATACTGAGGTGTGTGTGTGTGTGTGTGTGTGTGTGTGTGTGTGTGTGTGTGTGTGTATATATATATATATATATATATATATATATATATTTATATATATATATATATATATATATATATATATATATATATATATATATGCATACATGTCTCAGAATATATCTGCATACATGTCTCAAAATTCCCATACAAACTATGCTGCTGATAGACCACACATAACTGAGGCAGCATGCACAGTTGGATACAAAAGGACCCATGACACTCACATCTGTCCCCCCTGCAGTCCAAATAAATAAGTGAGCAGTACAACTCTACAAAATCATGACAGGCCATGCACAATGCCCAGACATACAACCTCTTAGCAAAACAACTAAAATGACTGACCATGGCAAAGAGAAATACAACCATCCAGTAATTCATAAACTGTCATACAACTCTTCATATGCCTCATCCATAGCCTTTGCCACACATCTCTTTGCCATGCACCTCATCTCCTTACACTTCTATCTACTTTCCTCAGCTCTCTGACAGTCCCACTCCTTCTTCCCCATCTTCTTTCTCTGTATACTGTCTTGTACTTCCTCAGTCCACCACCAGGTCTCCTTGTAGTACTTCCTCCATCCACATGTCACACCAAGCACCTTTCTAGCCATCTCCCTTAGTAGCTCTGTTGTACTTTATCAGATATGTGGTAAATTGACAGTGCCACCATGTGTCTGTCTTAATCCTTTTTTGAACTCCACCTCACGATTACCCTTTTCCAATTCACACCATGTGATCCTTGATGCTGAACTCACGCTCCCCCTCTTTTTGATCACCAGCATCATCCTGCAGACCTGTATTCTATGCTGCTTACATACACTTTCCCCTTCACCACTTTACAGTCTCCAATCTCCTTCAGACTGGCCCTCCTACATTGGATATGTTCCACCTGTGCGCATCTTACTACAGCCTTGTAACTCACCCTATGCTCCTCCCTCGTGTTAAAGTACATATTCACCACAGCCATGTCCATCTGTTTTGCAAACCCCACTACCATCTCACCGTCTGCTTTACTTTTAACACCATGCATACCGATCACTTTCACAGACCCTCTGTTCCCTTCACCAACATGCCCATTGATATCTGCTGCAATGACCACTCTGTCACCCTTGGGTACAGTCATCACCACATCATGCAAATGACTTCACATTTCTTTTTGTCATCAATCACACAAACAAGTTGTGTAGCATATAAGCCCCCACCAACCTTGGGGCATACAACCAAGTACAACACCAGGGTACAGAGGCCAAAATGCTGGAGGTGGGTGGCACCCACACAATGGACAGGGAGTGTGCAGGTAAGGGCCCAGTGGGAATTAGTACACTAATGTAATATGACATGCATGTATCTTTATTGCATCTACATCCATGTGTCAGGTCCTACGGCAGTTGTGGATGGGGTTTTCTAATGCACATAGGTGCACATCTATGGTGACGACAGAACATTGTGTAATATTGGGGTTAGTACTGTAAATATGCAGACATGCTGCATCTATCCTGTACAAAGGACACATGTGAGTCTGCTGACAATACCTCCCTCTCACAACTACCTAGGACCCTCTGGTCTGCATATGGGACAGCAGCCTGAAGCTGGTGAGTATGACATTGTTCTGTTGTTGCCTGGCAATAACCCAGGCATGTGAAGGGCATGCAACTTACCATGCACACAACTATCAGTAATAGCTATATTGCTTTATGTAATAGCTGTATTGCTATATGTGCATCTTCACTTGTGGTGGGATTAACTGCATTGCATCACACTGGTCACCACTGGGGCCTATCTGACATGAATTCAACATTCCTGTAACATACCTCGCAACTTGTCAGTACCAAGACATCTGGACAAAGGCCAACAAAACGGGCTGGACAAATGGCCTAAGTTAGGGACATGTGTGACACATTAGTGGTATATAGTGTATATAAATTGTGTACACACCCCTGTTAAGATGCAAGGTGTTCCTCTTACATACAAATTAGGACCACAATATGTCAGTCCACCCCTCTTTCAACCTTTAATGTGACCCATAACATGAACAGTTCACTTATAAAACCAAGCATCAGGACTCATGTATTGCACCTACAAGGCTGGCCACCTGTGAGGGTGGCAGATGTCTTATCAGTCTGAAACAACACAATAGAAGCAACTCTCCAAATGATGCAGGACACGGACACTTGTTTTAGCGCTTTCATCCACTTTAATTACATGTACTTCCTCAGAAACAGTTCAACTTACCCTACTATACCTTTATATAACATTAATTAATCATGGCATTCATGACATCATGATGTGAAAAACTTGAAATGAATGCAACAAGTACATGAAATAGTAAAATAATAAAATGTATCCTTTTCTTATTTATACATTAAAAACAGTTTAGATTAATAGTTTCATTCAAACCTGGTGCTTAATCTGCACCAAGGTAAATTTGCCAAAAGCCTCTTTGTGTTCCAACTTGTTGTTATTATCCCCACCAAAGCATACATTATCTACATTATCTAAAACAAAAAAATTTAAATTTCTAAAAGTTATTACAATTAACAGCATGTCTAGCTAAAGAATTTGATAAATCTTTCTTTTTAATTGCCAACTTATGTTCGTAAATCCTACGTTTTAAACATCTGATAGTCTTGCCTATGTAATAACTTGGGCAAGACAAACAAGTCACAATGTATACCACATACACACTATTACATGTAAAATTATGGTTAGCCCAAAAAGTTCTATTAATGTGACTCAGTGTGACAAAGGATGAATTACTTATAAATCTACATTGCCTGCATCTCTTACAAGCATAAGTGCCCATAACTTTTTGTCCGTTATTCAAATCACTTGTATCACATTTGTGCCCATATTCTAGCATACTTTTAATGTTTACTACTTTTTTGTATGTAAATTTAGGTTTAGTTCCTGTGTTAAGTTACTAAATCTTTGTTCTCTAACAGAACTTTCCAGTTGTTTATAATGATGTTTTTAATGTGCCACATTTCATTAACTATTGGCAGTGGAAAAGCACTAACATATTGTTTCACATTGTTTTCATTTTGTGACAGAGAAACCAAATTACCTGCTTTAGAGTCCTTGTATTATAAAATGGGAGAAGCAACTCCATTCCTAAGACCCACAACGTGTTGTTCTATTTGCTTCAACCATTGTTCACTGTAACCTCTAAATATGAACAAGGACCTGAGAAAATTTAACTCATCATAAAAAGTATTGTCATCAGAAGTTAGACGACTTAACTTAATAATTTGTCCTTTGACTACACCTTTCTTCATATGTGGTGGATGTAGACTATCCTTGTGCAAATACTGGTTTGCAAAAACTGACTTCCTAAAATACTACTGGTGAACTTTTTAGTGTCATAATCAAACAATAAATGTATGTCCAAAAAATTAATGGACTCACCAAAACCACTTATTTTTAAATTCCAGAAAGTTTGTTGTTTGATTTAAATGGGAAACAGAGTCAGTGAACTCATCATATTGTCCACCCGACAGAAAAAAGCAAGTCATCTATGTAACGGTAATATAACTTGACTTTGTCTGAAAAGGGGTGAACACTCAAAAACTTTGTTTCCCAATTTGCCATTACTGTATTTGCAACTGCTGGAGCAACCCTGACTCCCATTGCTACTCCAGATGTTTGCTTGAACAACTGATCATTAAATCTAAAATAATTGTTGTCCAATACTAAATCCATCAGAACACATATGGTGATTACCTTTGTGTTGTCAAAATTAGTGTTGTGTGTGAGATATTCTCTCAGGTATTCTATTCGAACTACCTGGTCTATGGATGTATATAGTGATTTTACATCCAAAGTAGCAAAATATATTCATCCTTGTGGAACTGTAAACTCTTGTAAAATTTCCAATAGATGCCAGGAATCCTTTAAATAATGCCTGGATTTTTGCACTATTTAGTTCAAAATGTAATCTAACCATATGGAAATGGTTTCTGTTTTTGAATTGCTTGCAGAAATAATGGGCCTGAATGGTGGGTTCTGGCTACTATTCTGTACTTTAGGTATACCGAAGAAATAAGCCATTTTTGGATGGTCTACCTGTAAATAATTATAACATTCGTTGTCTATTTCCCCTTGACAAAACATGTCAAATAATGTAGTGTCCAACCTTACATAGCTTTTCTTAACATCCTCCATTTCTACTTTCTTGTAAGTGTGGTCTTGTAACATGGACACTATTGAACTAATGTAATCTTCGGTATTCATAACCACAATTTTGCCACCCTTATCAGCCCTCATTATCCTAACCTCTTGATTTTTACTCAAATGAATCAAAGCCTGGTGTTCATCCTTGGTCAGGTTTACTGTCTCAGGCCTATACTTTATTTTCCTAAAATCTGATTCACACAAATCTTGAAATACTTGTAAGGTCGCTTGTAATGGTGGGTTAAACGTACTTGGCATTTTGGGCTTATTAAATGTCGTGTTATATGTAACATTGCTATTATCCATAATGTCATGCATAATATATTTCAAATTAAGTTTCCTAAGATAGAGCCTAAAATCTATAATAACATTGGCCATATTCATAGAACAACTAGGAATAAATGAAAACCCTTTGTTTAAAACAGATACCATATTTGAGGACAAAACATTAGACAAATTCAAAATTTCAAGTCCATAACTCTGTATCAAATTGTCCATTACCATTTCTTTCTGCTTTTCCTCCTCCCTTTGCCCTTGTTTTGGGTCGTGTTTGACCATTTCGGTGTCTGTTTATTCCCCATTTTGTCCACTATAAAAGGACCATTATTGTGGTTAGAACTGTTATTTTCAGATGATGAAACAACATGACCATAGCTACCCACACCAGTTGTGCTATTCTCATTTCTCTCCAACTAATTCACGGAACCAGTACTATTGAAAATAGGATTATTGTTTTCCCCCACTCTATTAGGAATACTGTCATTATTAGTACCAGTCCCTACTTTCTTGTTGTTATTATATTGTTGCACTAACTCCGTTGTAACACCATTATTTGAGTTGTCAGTCACCGCAATTCTCTCTTTTACACCATATGTCTTGTGGTTTTTATAACTTGGACTGTTTCCTTGAGATAATAGAGACTTGCTGCCTATCGGCTTTGGCACCTATACCACTGCATAACTGGTGAAAGTTTGGGAAACAAACAAAACTTTTAATACGTGAATCCAATTCATGCATGGCTTCTTTAACTTTAATAAGTTCTTATCTGTAATGAGTTATCAAAATACGCATCATGCCGATGCCAGTTTAGTTGTATACGTTTAAAAGTGCATTAAATAAATTGTCAACTGGAACTGCACAGTTAGGAAATTCTGCAGTTCTTAAACCTTGCGAAACACATTTTCGATTTACACATTCTTCCAAGTACTTAATTTCAATGTCAAGAGTCACAAACCTAACTGTTAGTTTTTCTAATTCATAAATGAACTTTTTACAACTCATTGAATCCGTATTGTTAATGTCTTGTTGGTGGTTACTTACTTCGTTTAAGTCAATCGCCTCACCAATACTGGAAAATGGGTTGTCAATCCTTTGAAAAACATGCTCCAAAACATTGGTGTTGACCAAAATGCCATGCTCACCAAGTTCGCCATGGTCACCCGTATGTCCGCCTCCTTCTGAATGTACGCCGTTGGTGGAATGATGTAATCCTTCGTTTCCTTGGCAGAACCCTTTTAAATTGCTGACATTTATGGTCTGCAAACCTGAGTATTTCACCAAGCTTTCTTTAACCATGCTCGTAATGTTGATTAAATTTTCAAAACTATTTGTTCCACTATCAGGAACAGGATAAGTTGATAAATTTAATAATGTGTCCTGTGAAGCATCCTCTGCAGCCATCCAAATAGGGGGCCTATCTGACATGAATTCAACATTCCTGTAGCATACCTCGCAATTTGTCAGTGCCAAGATGTCTGGACAAAGGCCAACAAAATGGGCTGGACAAACGGCCTAAGTTAGGGACATATGCGACACGTTAGTGGCATACAGTGTATATAAATTGTGTACACACCCCTGTTAAGATGCAAGGTGTTCCTCTTACATACAAATTAGGACCGCAATATGTCAGTTCACCCTTCTTCCAACCTTTAATGTGACCCATAACATGAACAATTCACTTGTAAAACCAAGCATCTGGACTCATGTATTGCACCTACAAGGCTGAACACCTGTGAGGGTGGCAGATGTTGTATCAGCATGATGTTTCAGTCAGATATGATACCTCATGCTGCCATATGTGTCAGTACACTCACTGTTGCCTATTTGGCTACAATATCACATACATGGGCATTGTTAAGGCACACAGACCACTTCTGACAATGTATAGGTTGCAAACATCTAGATATTCCAGACACATCTGTACAGAGGACTGTACAATGGTTTAACTTGATGCATGTGAGGCAGATGCTGTTACCACACTATATAAAGTAATGGCAGTGGGGGTGGCCACCAGCCATGTATGGTATGCACATCAAAATGGTATAAGCCACAGAAGACATGATACTCTCACACACACACACACACACACACACACACACACACACACACACACACACACACACACACACACACACACACAAACAGTTTCAGCATTGGGATTAGAACTCTTGCCTATCTAGTTATTTCTACTATAGTGCTATGCAGTTATCAGAGGCACCACAGAGCTTATACATTTTCACCAACTCCAAAGGTACTTCTAAGGTGGATGACATCAACAGGACTACTAAATTGGAGTGAGGGGAAGTGTAAAGGGTAGTAAGCAGGTCAGAAATGGTGCAACCCACACACTACATGATTCTCACACAAACGGACACACACATCCAAACAGGCACACACATCCAAACAGTTGCCAGCAGGGAGATTAGATCTCCTGCCTATCTAGTTATTTCGACTATAGTATTACACAGTTATCAGATGCGCCAGAGAGCTTATAAGTTTTCACCTACTCCAAAGGTACTTCTAAGGTGGGTGACATCAACAGGACTACTAAATTGGAGTGAGGGGAAATGTAAAGGGCAGTACACAGGTCAGAAATGCTATACCCCATACACTATATGATTCTCACACAAACACACACTCACACACAGTTGCCAGTAGTAAGATTAGAACTCCTGCCTATCTAGCTATTTCTACTATAGTACTACACATTTATCAGATGTGCCACACAGCTTATACCTTTTCACCTAGTCCAAAGGTACTTCTAAGGTGGATGACATCAACAGGACTACTAGACTGGGGTGAGGGGAAGTATGAAGGGTAGTATACAAGTCAAAAATGGTGTAAGTCAGACAGTACATGAGTTACACACACACACACACACACACACACACACACACACACACACACACACACACACACACACACACACACACTTACTTGCCAGTAATGGGATTAAATCTAGTTAGGTCTACTATAGTGTTATGCCATTAACACACGTGCGACAGAGCTTACTGAGCTTTCAAATGGCCAAAGCTGCTAATAACTGCACAGCTGAGGTAAAGTATTACAGGTGGCAGAAAGTCTGCCTTCAGTTCCACCCTTACATCATGCTAGTTCTTTCCGTCTTGAACTTCATATAGCATTATGGCTTGGCACTTCACTAGGTTACTGTATCAATAAGTGTGGCACACCTGGGAGCTGTAACAGTACTCGTTCATCACAGAAGTAGCCCCAGTACTTACTAGTTATGTCCACCCCTCCTGGCATGATTGAAGGGCAGTTTTCTCTACTTTCACCCATTAACCTGGTGCATTTGTCCATTCTGAGGCACTGTTGCAACTGCTTCATGTACACAGACAACCCTCCCCACTAATCTCCAAACACTCAGACCTGTGAGAGTTACATGTATATCACCCAATGTGGACAAATGCACTCTCCAGCAATGACTGGATTAGCAGGTCAAGAGGATAAGATCAACACCTGCACCACACCATGTGGAACACATAGCTCACCATGACACCCACTTTGACATACATGACATAAAGTGAAAAGCCACACACCCACCTTCACAGAGGCACTCAATGCACATTTACTCAAACAGCACAGACCAGCAAGACAGACACCTACTCAGACACCATGACATGGCACATGCCAAGGGACACATATTTAACCTACACAGTGTGCCCCTCAATCTAAGCTCCTAAGGTTAACCACCTTGCACAATACAGTGATTATGGGTAACTCAATACTGAGGCACACACATATCCCCCTCACTAAGTTGAATATGGAGCAGGTAACAACCAAATATCTATCACATGCCAGCATCCAACACATGACACAGCCAGTCATGACACTCCACAACAACTACGAGCATCATTCTGTATACATGTGGGTGTGAATGACATGGGACACACCTCCCTGGACTATATGACAACAGACATGGTTGAACTCTCTGATTATGTGGTCCAGGCAGGTGTGACAGTAGCCCTGAGCAGTATACCGCCATCACCCAGAATGATGTCAGGGGTCCAGGGAAGTAAATAGTGTGGGAAGAAATAGCCAGGGAATTGTTATGACTAGGCTTGTATAGGCCCTAGGGCTGATAGCCTAGTACCAACCTATGAACCTATGATCCTGTGATACTATCAACAGATGATTGACTGCAACATTGGCTTACTTGTTTTGTGCTATTCTCAGGGAATCCAGTATTTCTCTACTTGTGATGACATGATTGACAGAA
Source organism: Protopterus annectens (assembly GCF_019279795.1). Taxonomy (NCBI): domain Eukaryota; kingdom Metazoa; phylum Chordata; order Ceratodontiformes; family Protopteridae; genus Protopterus; species Protopterus annectens. Next base: position 457,642,662 of record NC_056727.1, on the reverse strand, counting down.
CTCAATGACTTGCCACAGATGTCCTACATCTGTCAGTGCTGAATTTCCAGGTACTGGCTAAGTTTCCTGTCACCCCTATAATGCCTTATTAGGCAGTGTTGCCATAACAGCTAGACATGTATGCAATCTGAGGGTCATGCTGCTCAACAGTAGACATCTGTCAGGATGCAGTCACTCAAAGCACTCATTGGAGTGGAGGACATTAACATTTCTGCTGTAATGGAGAGGTGGATCACAGCAGCAGACAGCTGCCCTGCAGTATCAGGCTATAATGCATTCCACAGCTGTCAGCCCCCAAACATAGACCACCCCACACCTCCACAGTTGGTGTTGTCTCCATATTCATTATGGATAGGAACAGCTCCAGACTAGTATCCCAGCATAATGCATTGGAGATACTTCCGGTACAACTGCCTTGGGGTAATAGTGCAATCCAGACCATAGCCTGTTATGGGTCCACATCTATATCCGTAGACTGTCAATGCACATTCCTCAACACCCTGCCATCTATGAAGGTCCAACGCAACACTGACATAGTATGAGACCTCAACTACCCTTCCCTCACCTGGGAAAAGTAGCCAAGCACCAGTACAGTGGCCCAACACTTCCTGGGATTCAACATTTCCAATGCCCCGGACCAGCTCATACTGACCCCTGGTAGAGGATGCAGCAACCTTGACCTATGTTGACTACTTATATATGGGACTGTTGCTCATCCACAGTTGTCAGTCCCTGCATGGTGAGATCCACACAGGCTGTAATCAACATGGAACTCAACATGTCAGCCACAACCCCCCCAAAGAGGTAACCACCTTGAAAAACCTCTCCACAACTGACTTTGCAGTCATACAAATAGGTGTGGATGACTTTACTGCACCCATGGCAATGGGAAATAGCTGCATGACTATCGAATCATACACATATGCACTGTACAAACAGGTACATGAATGGATGGTACTAGCCATAGCCCACAGAACCCAGACACTGTCCTCCAAACACTGGGAGAGAATGTGATGGTCCCCTGCCATTACTAAAGTGTACAACAGAAGGAAGACACTGTTCCAGAGAAAGGTGGTGTCCCATGACTGTTGAACTCCCTTAACCTCAAACACAACTTGGGATCCCTCATGGAATCCTCTACAGGTATCTATGAAGGCAGACATGCAACAGACACTGACGACAATCACAAAAGCCCTTGATAGTTATATCGACAATCTCCACAGCATTAAACACAAGTGCTGTGAGTTTCTGCATAATGCTAATACCTATCCTGAGACAACAGATATTGGCCATAGTCTTGGCATTACATTCAGTGCCAGCTTTACCCCCCTCTTCCCTCACAAGTGTACAATCACAATGGCAGATGATTAGCAGGTGCCCAGCAGTACTGCAGGCCAGGTTAGACCTGCACTGTCCACAGGCAAGAATACAGCTTCCGTGGGACACCAACATATCCATGGCTGTGTTCTACATGACATACAAAGTGACCTTGGACCAAATCTGTGTTTTCTGATCAGTTACAGCCTCACCTCAGGCTTTGTTCCTCAAACATGGCCACTGCTACAGTCATTCCTCAATGGAGTAGCATATACAGACCCTGGGGATTATTGGCCCCTTAGCCTGACAAGTTTATTATGTAGGGGTATGGACTGCATCATCAGGAACCTGATTGACCAAGATATGGGTGATCTCCTAACTCTGGACCCACACAGTTTGACTTTGTGAATGGCAGACCATGCCTGCTCAACCTGGTTGACGTCTTTGACTGAGTCACCAGGGCTGTGTATGACAGTAAGGCACTGCATACAGCCTACATCAATCTGTCCAAAGCTTGTGTTACCATCCCTCAGTGAGGGATTATTGATAAACCCCACAAACTAGGCATCAACCCATATATAATTGTTTGTTTTGCAAATTGATTCACATAACATACAAGTATGACAGTGGCAAACTCCAGGTCAGACTAGCAAGCAGTCACAAGTGGAGTCCCACATGGATCAGTACTAGGTAGTGTCCTCTCCAGTATATACATGTCAGGAGTCCAGCCCAACACAGAGGAACTCTGGCTGACCAAGTTCACAGAGGACTGCAAGCTAGGAGCTATCATGGACTTCACAAGTGATGCACACATCCCAAAGAAAGGCCTCACTGAGACCACTGAGTGGTGTGGAAACCATGCCCAGAAGCTTGACACCACAATATGCATCATCATCCCCCTTGGTAAAACACTTATTTCCCAGTAAGTACCACACTGATTGGAGCAAAATGCACACTGTATGCATTATAATAGATCTGGGGACACAGGTTGGCAGCAACTTCTCCTTCACGCACCACATTGCCACTGTAGTCAGGAAGTTCTTCTATATGGCACATTGCATTACCAAGGGGTTTGCATCCAGGAAGACAGAAGTAATGATCTTTGTTTACTATTCCCTCATTAGACCACTCCTCAACTATTATAGCCCATTTGCCATGTACCTCATTAGACACCTGATACAGCTGGGGAAGCCACAGAAGGACCTCACAAAGGTGTTCCTAGGCATTAAGCACACATCCTTCTCTGGCAGACTCAGCAGACCCAAGCTATTCTCTGTGTCATATCACCTAATTAGAAGCTATCTGTGCTTGGCTTACAAAGCCATGTGTGACCCAGCTGGTTTACAAATGCTACATATAACTCCACCCACACCACACACTGTAGAGACATCTACCTCAGTACCACAATCATTATAACATGCTGGTGGGACAGGTCCCTCACCAAGAGGCTGCACATGCCCTGGAATACACTTCCCATACATGTCATACTGAGCACCTAGCTGACCCGGTTTCAGAAAGACATGATGAGTGGATGGGTAATAGACAGTTCAACCCAATTATCACTGCAGTGGCTATACCTGATATATGCATTGGGATGTAACATTGGGGGTAACAATGGCAGGGCCCTTCTATGTGCTAGGCTTGTTAAGGCTCCTGGGCCATTACCTACTACACACTTGTGAACTTATGAAGGGAATGACATCAGCAGGACTGATAAAGTAGTGCAGTAGGTGTTTAACCTATCAAAATACTTTGTCTTACAAACAGACACACATACATAGACACACCTGCCAGATGTGAGAATAGAATCCCTACCTAACTAGTGATGTGTATCATAGTATTTCACAGTTACCACGCACACTACAGAACTTACTGGGCTGAGGTTTGGACAAAGGTGCTGATATGGAGAATGACATCGGAAGGACTGATAAAGTAGGGCAGTGGGTGGGAAACATATCAAAATACTACTGCTTACAAACATACATACCCACACACACATTTGCCAGAAGAGTAGAACCCCTGCCAAACTAGTCATTTGTACTATAGGGTTAAACATTTATCACACGCACTACTGAGCTTACAGGGCTGACACCTGGCCAAGGTTGCTGATAAGGGACTGACATCATCTGGACTGATAAGGTGGGGCACTGTGAAGTGTTGTGGGTGGGAATGCACACACACACACACACACACACACACACACACACACACACACACACACACACACACACACACACACACACACACACACACACACTTCTACATTTGCCAGGACTGAGATTAGAACTCCTACCTAACTAGTTATTTGTACTATCATGTTATACAGTTATCACACATGCCACAGAGCTTATGGGACTGGGGCCTGATGGAAGGCACTTCAAAGATGACTGATATCTGCAGAACTGCTAAAGTGGGGAAAGGGGAGGTGTACTGGGTTTGAATGGACCCAAAAGATTTCAGTTGTGAACACAGACACACATTTTACATTTGCCAGGACTGCAATTAGAACTCCTACCTAACTAGTTATTTGTATGATCTTGTTAAGCAGTTATCACATGCACCACAGAGCTTATGGGGCTGAGGCCTAACTGAAGGCACTGCTAAGATGACTGATATCTGCAGGACTGCTAAAGTGGGAAAGGGGAGGTGTACTGGGTTTGAATGGACCAAAAAGCTTTTAGTTGTGAACACACACACACTTTTACATTTGCCAAGACTAAGATTTGAACTCCTACCTAACTAGTTATTTGTACTATCTCATTATGCAGTTATCGCATGCGCCCTGAAGTTTATGGGGCTGAGGCCTGACGGAAGGCACTTCTAAGATAACTGATATCTGCAGGGCTGATAAAGTGGAGAAAGTGAAGGTTTACTGGCTTTGAATGGCCCCAAAAGCTTTTAGTTGTGAACACACACACACACACACACACACACACACACACACACACACACACACACACACACACACACACACACTTTTACATTTGCCAGGACTGAGAATAGACCTCCTACCTGACTGGTTATTTGTACTATCTTGTTATGCAGTTATCACACACGCCACAGAACTTATGGGAGTGGGCTTAACAAAAGTGACTGCTATTGAGACAGGCATCTTCAGGACTGCTAAGGTGGGGCAATGGAAAGTGCACTGGGTGGGAAGACCTGTTCATTCCTAGATCCTACTGACATTTCTCTAAGTGTATGGGCATGCCCAGTGTGTCCTTCTATAGGACATGTGGAACTCTACTCCAGGGATTGTTGTACTCCAGTGCTGTTTGTTTTGTGTTACAGCCATACTTGTCAACCTGTTGGTGCAGGATATCTGGAGATAGCCTATCAAAATGGTGGGACAATGGGCTATACAATGATTGTAACAATTTCTCTCAGTAATGTATGGGTTGCAAGGGTTACAGGGCTGGTTTTACCAGACCTCTGTCATATATGCCATTTGACACTGTCATGTACTGTTTCACTACCTGGCAACATACCTCCTCAAATCATCACAGTGATTTACCAGAGGAATACAGGATGGATGATGCACATGCAAGGTTTATGGGCCAAATGCTATGCATTATTGCACTATCCAGCCTGCTGAAGGATGTACCTACAAGCAATTGACTGCTGGTTCTGTGGAAATGGTCCAGCACCTTGGGGATATATTACAATGGTGGAATCTCTGTGCATTTATGTTCTGGTCTGGTCTGATTTCCAGTCCACAGTTGGGCAATATAAATCATATAGGATCAGGGTAACAGGCAGACTCCAGATATATTAGTAGGGGATAGGATATGTGGGGGGAGTGTGTCCTGGGAAGATATGTTTGGCTATAGCTACCAGTACTTTGCATTGGGCTCTCCTCAATGGTTGACTGCACTTGGAGGGTCTTGTGTGTGGCAGACTGTTTGACCAGCCTGGAGGTGTATGTTTGTCACACATATATGTATGGAACACCTCATTTTGCTTGGATGGCCACATGCTGGAGTCAGGATGTTGTATAGGATGAGTGATCAGGGAGGGGTGTGTTGCTCCTCATGGCTGTGGCTCAGGGTTCTGTGGGTGCAGACATGTCACCATCTTCCAGGGTTAGGCCTGCCTGCAGTGGGTGCATTCCCATGTTTACACTCCAAGCCCTACCTGTTGACTGTACGGAGTATCACAGAATGTCCACATCCATGACTCATATATCTTGTTGGTTTCCCAAACAAGTGTGGTTTTCCAGCACAAGTGTTTTGCAAGTCACTCAGGGTTGAAGTCAGATATTACAGACAGTTGATATTGCAGTTTCAGACTTCGTACCCATCACATATTCCATGCTACTACAAATCATTCCATCAACTTTGTAACATTATTAGAGCACTATTTCACAGGTGCTGTTCTATTTGGACCTTCATCACCCCATTATTCATGGCTTTGTCCCAATTTCTGGCTTTCTGAGACTGGCATGTTTGCTCCTAGCAGTTGTCAGCATGGCCTTTCTTTGCATTTTGTGGACTGTGTTATGTTGGTGTTGCGGACTCCATGATACTCCCTAAATGGCACTGTGGGTGGGGCACAGGCATTTTCCAGAGGCCTGTAGGCCAGGTGTGACATGTGCAGGCCATCTGTAGCAGGGCAGTGCATTCTGATGATCATATGTTTCCAGGCTGAGGGCAGGAGACATCCCTGGGATAGCACCAGTGAGTTGACTGTGAGTGTTACTGACAATTGCTTTCTGTTACTATTGTGCCAACAGTCTGGGTGGCAGGTAGATGCTGCTTAAGTCTAGGTACATGTTACTGCATTTCTATGGGACTATGGTGGGGGGGTGCCATGACTGTACAAGTTACACACCTGCACAGATTGTACTGATATTTGCTTAACATTTTGTCCCCATGTAGCATGGTGGTGTGCCCTACCTTTCAGACTACGGGAATAACAGTATCAATCACAGGTCAGATTGCTCTGGCATAGACATGTGTAGTTTCAGACATCTTACCTTTCAAAGCCATACTGACACTGCCAGACCTGCTGTGATATCACTGTATAAGAGTCTGTGGGTGGGAATTTCATGGATTCGCCATGTGGGGGCCTTTTCCAGGCATTTCTGTATAGTTGTGTAAAGTTGATCTGGTGTGTGGAGTTGGTGGTGGGTATGGGATCCCCAATTTGACATCCATGCATGTGACCTATAACCCCCCAGTTATTTGGCTCACAACATATACTGCAGTGCTATTTGTCGACTAGGGTAGTACTGCCTGGTGTGGGTAGGGCAGTACTGGGGATGCACATCCTGCTGTCCCACAGAGCTGTCAGTTGTCTGCTGCTATTTCAGTTAACCACCCCATTCCCTTACATGCTTGATCAATACCATAGATACGCTATCGCAAATGTCCACCCCATTATTTTAATTTGCTATAGAGACTGGCTTACCTTGTGCCTGCAGCTGTTGTGAGGGTGGTGCTTTAGGGCTGACTATGTTGGATGCACATGATACACTGCCTATACATGGTCAGGTATAGGTGGTGTGATGTTTGGCATCCATTTTACTGTATGTGTGAGTCAGAGAGAGAGAGAGAGAGAGAGAGAGAGAGAGAGAGAGATATCAGTCCCTGGGGCCCTACAGTGGCAGTGCATGTGCTATGAGTTGCCTCTTTGCCAAGGCCAGGGCATACTGGGCATGCCTCCATCTGCCTACAGGGGCAGGCTCAGGATGTTCCTCCTCCGAGTCACTCTGTGCCTGTGGAGGCCTTAGCAATGGTGGGGGGCTGTGTGTCCCTTCCCCATTTTTTCCTGCTGCAGCTGTTTCCGCAGGATCATATTGTGTAGCATGGCACATACTATGACCATGTGTGCACATGTGGCTGGAGAATGCTGCAAGGCTCCACCAGATATGTCAAGGCAGCTTAACCATGACTTAAGCATCTCAAACACATGCTCTATAATGATCCTGGTTTGTGCGAGTGCCTCATTATGGAATTCTTGTGTGAGTGTGTGTGCATTTCTGATGGGTGTCATCTTCCACTGCTCCAGTGTATAGCCAGCATCCCCCACTAAATGGCCATACGGGATGTCCCCCCTGACAAACCACTGATACAGCTGTGAGGAATGCCAGATGTGGGAGCTGTGATAGCTTCCAGGGCAGCCAGCACACACATTCATGATAATGCCCTGGGCATTGCACACAACCTGGCAGTTGATGGAGTGGAACCCCTTGTGGTTTATGTAGATGGTGCTTTGATGTGGATGTGCATGCAGTTTTTGGCACCCAGTATCTCTGGGTAGTCTGCTACATGGTGGATGAGATGCATATTGCCAGTCAGCTCCTCATGAGTGCTGGGGAATTTAATGTGCTCCATGGCATGTGTTCGCATGGCATTCAGGAACTAGAGGAGTATCCTGGACGCAGATGCCTGTGAGACCCCCATGATATCCCCAGTTGCTCTTTGGAAAGTACTTGTAGCTAGTATTCTTAGAGCTACATGTACCTTGGTATCCACTGGGATGGGTTCCCCTCTGTTTGTTCTGGATGTGAGGCGAGACTGGCACAGTTCCACAGTTTGCTGCAGTATGTCCCTGTCCATGCTGTAGCGCTCTACTATCTCCAGATCATGTAGACCCTGGTAGGTTACCCTGGGCCTGAACACTCTTCTCCTCCTCCTCATAAGTCTGGGGTGGTTGTCAGCATTGTCCTCTTCACCACCATCAGCCTCTTCCACATACTGATGTATGAGAGCAACAGCAGTCCCTAACATCTTGCTAGTTTTGTCAGGTAAAATTTCCCCGTCTCTTTACACCGGTGGTGTAGAGTTTGTGGGAAAAATCAGACCACAAGGTGTTTACATAGTTTATAGTGGTGGGCTGCAGATGCTGCTTGTGTGATTTGGCTAAATATAATACATTCCACCTGCCAGCTCTATTACTTGTATTTGAGTGCCTCTCTTCTGCTATTTCCTTTTTTTCTTGTTCCACTTGCCATTTCCTGTATTTTTTTAGTTTTGTGGTTTAAATCCTAGTGCATGCCCACTCACCCATTTAGGCAAGGTAAACAAGGTTATACAGCCTCGGACACACACCCTTGCTTACATATGCACAGTGCTGCCATTTCCTGTGGTGTTCTTTTTGTTTGTTTAAGTCCCAGAGCATGCTGTGCCCACCTGTTTAGCTAAGATAAACACATTTTAGCAGAACTGTCTCTCCCTGGACGTGAACACGCTCTTCATTTCATGGTGTAAGACATTACAGTCTCAGACACAAACCCTTGCTTAGCTGTGCTCAGTTAAGCACAAACATAGGCAACAGTGCTCCAATGTGCTTACCGCAAGCATCACACACCCCTTTTGATGTCATTTACTTCTCATGCTTATATGGTCATATTAGATCACCTACACGGTTAGGTGTAGTCTAACACTTAGAAGAAATTTGTGATTCAGTAAAATTCCCCTCATTTGCATACCCCACTGCCTTACTCCATAGTTACTGCACTCACACTGAGCCTTTCTCCTTAGTAACCACTGTTCCCTGGTATTGTTTTCATTCTGCATGCCATTGACTATAATGGCAAAATGCAGATTTACCTGAAAATGGCTTTTCCCCCTTTTTTAAAATTTTCGCCACAATCTCATTTGCGCACCACTGCCCTATGCTTAAACAGCTGAGATCAGCCAAAAAAAAAATAAAAGCTTTATTTTATAAAATGTAAGCTCTTTTTCATGCCAATGGCCATATATTTGGCCTTTGGCATGCCTACTAAATATAATACATGCTTTCTTTTGAGCTGTCATGCCTCTGTTTTGTAGTTCGCAGAAATGTATTCAGCTACAAGCTGAATACATTTCTGCTTTGTACACTGTTCAGGCACGGACAGCTGCTTGCTTCCTGGATCGCTAATCCACCTAATTTGCATGGTTTTTCACCAGAAAATGAGGCAATTAGCCTATAGCAGTGGTGTCCGCACCAGAATAGTGTAGGAGCACTCGTGCATGTCTCAGGAGCTCGATCCTAGATCGCTCGTCAGCCATATTGCATGCAGCAGCTCTTGCACTATTCCTGCACTCCATGCAGAGCTTGCTGAATCCAGCTGATAGACAGATAGATCTCTGTATATGGGCAGTATTGTTAAACGTTTTAGTAATAATGACATCCAACAACATGAAAAATGAGTCTGCATTCACACAGTAAACCACCACCTGGTTAAGTATATAGCTTGTGTTTTACCTTAGACCATGAAATGGGGTCATAAAATGTACATGTTGGAAATTTATAATGTAAAACAACTTTTGGCATTTTATTATTTATTTGAGAAATACAGCACTGTAGCCTTTTTAAGTTATTCATTATTTTAGATTAAACTTATTTGCTAATTTTTCAGACTGTCCCAAATGCAATATAATTAATTTCTTTGCAAAATTTTCTTCAAATGTTAGTACACTACAATGCAACAATATCATTACGTATTACTACAGTCAATGATGTATCACTCTGTTACTTCCTAAATAATTAGCACAGTGGATAACTCTGCTATAAAAAATAAAGAATTAAAAGGAAAATGCAACTAGAAAGGTAATAACTACATGGAGTTTCAGTATGCACTATAAGGAAGTGTCAGGATTTATATACGGTCATAGTTGTGAGAAAAATTAAGTATTAAACATATATTAATATGAGTCACAAAGTAAAATACATATAATAATTAACTTCAGAATGCCAGACTACAAACCAGGGAATAAACTGAAACACAAGGAATGGGGTACTATGACCTGGGATAAGGTGGTGACTGTAGTACTATGCAGTGCTGCACCCAGCCAAAGGTTAGTCACCTCCATGGCCACCTTACTGGCTGGGCTGAGTTACAATGGCCCAATGTACAAGACTAGGCTGTGTATGACTCTGGCAGTTGCAGAAGAACATGTTCCAGGTGGTCAGTGTGGGTTCCAAGCTACCAATCCACTAATGTCATTGTCATAACTTCCATTTCCTGCTAGGTGACATATTCTGACCCATAAATGACATTTTCTCTAGGGGAGTCAACAGTGCCTACCATTGACAGACCACTGGAACCCACCAGGGAACCATCTGGTTCATTTTCTACTAGATGACTTATGTCAACATGCAGAGAGGCAGTTCTGGAGACAGCTGGAGACCTAGCAAGTGATGGCATGACTGGTGAACAGTAAGGTGATCACTGCAGAACCACAGCTACACCCATGGAATACACTGCATAAAACAGAAATGTGAATTGAAAAGAACAACAGAAAATAAAATGTATAAAAAAAACAGTGATAAAGACACACACACACACACACACACACACACACACACACACACACACACACACACACATGCACGCATGCACGCACACACACACACACACACACACACACACACACACACACACACACACTCATAAAATCTTCTCAAAAACAATCAATAATGTGTACGACCATTTGGCATAACTGTACCTGTTAAGAGTAAAATGTTGCTAGGTATGCAAAAGCATTATATACTACACACCTGCCATACAAAAGGATGCCACAGCAGGCAATGTTGCACAAGGTATGGGATGACATGCTGCCTGACCAGTCCCCTGTGTGGATGTCATGAAAATAGTACTTGCAATGCAAACAGAGACCACAGTAGCCAAGTAAAATGGACAGAAACACTTCCAGAGCCATATATTGTGCCAAACAGAGTTACAATGAGGTTGCATTTCTGGCCTACTAGACATTTCCATGTATGGCAAAATGGTGACCATGCCATGGGACACAGCCACAAAAACAAAAAAAAAATGCCATAAACATGGGCCACATACAATGTGTGGCAGTCAAGTTATAGTGCATGATACATGACAGCCAAAAGTAAACTATACACTTTGGTCTGTCTGAGGCATTCCCATTGTATGCCTGGAATAACTGGTACTGTCAGGCAACCTTGAACAGACAGTGTAAGAATACCAGTGTGCTCCATATGACTTGCAGGGTTAGGGCTATGAATGTAGTAATGTAGGGAGGCAAAAGCTCAGGTGTAATGTAGAGTATGATACCTGTCATGTTTAGTGGAACACCCACAGACGACCAGTGATCAGTGCCTTAGCACTGGTGTCACTCCCCAGAGGTAGGATGGATGGGAGAGCACACCGGCCTGAATGTACAATCTATGTGCCATGAGGTATATAATAGCAGTATGCAAGGCTTATACTGTTAGCATCACAGTAAACTATAAGCAGGTATAAAATCACTGGTATATACCTACCGCTCCATCTGGAGAGTCTTTCCCGATGCTTTTGACAGATCACTTTGTTCTCTTTCATTTCACCAGTAGTTTAAAAAACATAAAGGAAAAGGAAAATGTCGATGTCTCAAATGCCCAACATATGGCTGAGAACTTATGACTAAATTACACCTATTAGGGCTTGGCATAATGATTAAGGTGTTTACTTTACAGACACAAGGTAGAGGGTCTGAGTCTCACCTTTGGGAGGCATGGCCCAGCTTAAAAAGTCCCCCTGTGGTCATTAGCTTGATAATCACCTACAAAAGTATCATGAGTGATTACTATAAAATACTGGTGACTTTCACTAACTTCTTCTTTCTGGTAGCTACAAAGGTCACAGTTGGGTCTCTTAGTTGACTGTAGAGATGCCTGCACTGTCTAGATGATGTCCATAGCATCAGTCACCACCATGGCAAGTCAATACTTACCATCCACCTTGTATAGGGACTCTCATAAGAATTTCCCAGGAGGCCATCCTTGGAGTCTCTGTGCAGGAAATAAAGAAAGATCTTAGTTTCCTTCCTGCACCATACAGGTGTCCTTACACAATTAATACCCACCGAAGCTATCGCAGCTTCACACATTACAGTACTGAGGAAAATGGTAGCAAATTCACATTTAGGCATACTGTAGGTGTGCTATGAAGCACATTGACTGGAAGCAACATGGTGTGACAGTGCCTGATGCTACCATATATTACTGTATAGATGAATGGCACACCAGGATGATGTTTGATGTTTGGGATGTGAAAGACATGCTGGCCTAATTGTATGTAGATCATAGAACACACAACTCTCCCCATGATTGCAGGATATCATTTGTATGGGCTTCTGTACTGCTTTATGCTCTTACATCCTTACTAGGGTCGGTGATCCATGAAGACATGTGCCATGTTCTTTGTCGTATTTCTTATCAGTTCATGGTCAGGTACGAACCTTATTGCATAGCTTTGGTCTAGTAACCATTGCATAAAATGTGTGATTCAGTGAAAGTTACCCCTAGTTGCCTTTTAGCATGATTACCATGCTATAAGCCTTGAAACTGCACAGTAAACTCAGCCATGGCCACTGCCGTGCTCATTGTGCCACAAACAATTGGTAAAAAGCAATCTAATGGCAGTGAAATAGAAAAATGCACTCTACAGTGGAAGGCCAAAGCTGCATCTGCAATGTTAAGTCTACAAGGGTCATTGACACATAAAGAGAATGTGTGAGTAGCATTATTACTGTTTTGCTGTTGTTGGGAGGAGTTTGTTAGAGAATGTGTGAGTAACATTACTACTGTTTTGCTGTTGTTGGGATGAGTTTGTTAGAGAATGTGTGAGTAATGTAACTACTGCTTTGCTGTTGTTGGGAAGAGATTGTTTCCAATCTACCTGCTGACAGATGATGAGTGGCATAAAAGAGTCTATGACTGAGTTCTGTAGTTTATTATAATGGGTTTATGTTGACCCATTGAAATTACAATTCACTGAACTGCAATTTCCCAAGTCCATTTTTGCGAAAGTGTATTTATCCAAAAATGCGCTTTCCTGAAAACAAAGTCACTGAAAAAAAAAAGCTAAACACATTTATGCAGGGGGAGGCAAGCCCCCCTACACACCCCCGCTATTTATATATACTAACTCCAACATTGCACTACAGATGGGAAAAGGGAATATTCCCTTATCCTCACTGTACCGTGATCTACAACAACAAGCTCCCCTCCCATACACCACTGAGGAAAAACCATGCCTGCACCACGAAAGGATCCTGAAACCAGTGACCTCTGTTTACTAAGATAAACGCACTTTTGCAAAAACAGACTCGGGAAGTTGCAGTTCGTTGAACTGTAATTTCAATGGGTCAAAGTAGACCCATTACAACAGTGCTTTACAAATTACAGAATGGCATAACTTGTAACAAGGTCAGGGAACCACAACAACAGTAGGCTCATCTAGCACCTTGTAACTACTCCCAGTAGAGTATAACTTTGGCTTTCACTGTAGCAAGCCACTTAGTACATTGTAACCACTGGTTTCCTACAGCCAGACATATACCCCTTCAGCTCTTCAAGAAAAGAGACAAAAGAAGTACAGAATAAAAGAATGCAGGAGCTGTACTTCTTAATCATGCCCCCTAACACTTTGCACCAAGGGCAGCTGCCCCCTTAGCCCCACCCTTGCAAGGCTTCTGCAGTGGACAGGGGATAGACTGTTAAATGTGTGTGGTACCTGTTTTAACGGGAACACCACAGCCACGTGTAGACAGCAGTGTGAGAATTAGGAGGAGTAGTTCAATGATTGATACTAGATTGTAGGGTATCTGTGGAATACAGAAGCAGTTGCAACAACTGTGGTATAGCCATACATGCCGATTATATGAGCTGTGCTGTACTGTATGTGAAACGTGCACTGTTTGGGGATTGTTTTAATGACATGCAACAAATCACCTTGGGAGCACTTCAGGAGTTGCACCACACATGCTCAGGAATGCCTTACAATGTGCATTAGATTACAACCTGTTGTGTCTATAGGCTTAAAAGGTCAGGCTGCCTACAGCACTGCACAGTGGTGATAGTGTTAGCATAATTGTTAAATTTGTTTTTTGGGGTGGATGGAATACAGTAACATGCTATCAGGTACATAGGTATCACATACTGCTGACCAGTGCTGAAGGGGGAAAGGCAGGGTACAGGTAAAGGCAACAGTTACCATTTATATATATATATATATATATATATATATATATATATATATATATATAAATATATATATATATATATGTACAGTAGAAGTGAAAGAATGGTACATGGACCACATATACTAATGTACTGTTATCCACATACATGCAGTGCTACAGCAGGTTTATCTGCTATATATTAGGATATCTAGTGTGGTGGAAGAATACCTGTGTCCAGCTACAGGCAGCTGTCCCATGGCAGTGACCTAAGGAGCTGGCCTGTGCTTTTGGGTAGGTCAGGTATCTCTCACTCTATGATCACATTGGATGAAGAGTGGGAGACCATTCTGTGGATGCAGCAGATATCAAATGCCAATAACTGATCATTTTTGTATGTTCACATTTATGGGATGTGGTAGTTCCTAAGGAGTGCAAGCATGTGGAGAAGCTCTTCTTGGAGGAGATGAGCATCATGCTGCAGGCCCTCTGTCTACATGGCTGGCAGATACTCCAGACCAACTCCAGGGCCTTCCAAGAACATGTATGGTGGGACCTTGGGACCTTGTTGTAGATGTAAATGCTGCAGTTGCCATAATAGATCTGCACTACAAATGTGCAGTAGGGTCAGAGACATGAACCATCATGCCCACAGCAAGGCAACTGTTCTTGTTTGAGAAAGGATGGCTCTAATTTTGGGGGATCAACCTATGCAGAACACCCTCACGACCATCACTGTCCGGGGGTGACAGACTGTTCCCTCATACATGATGGAAGGCTTGATATCGATGCAGAATTTCACAAACCACCATGGGTGTCTGTAGCTGATGTCATGATGGTATGCCCCTGCATATGCATGGGTCTATATTAGTTCCCCAAAAACACTTTCCAGAGAACATGCATTCATCAGCTGTCATTCAGCAAAAATCAGTTCTGCAATTCGCTGAATACTCCCAGAACAAAGAAATACTCACCCTGAAACACAACGGACTCACATCTAGCTAAATCGAACCCACCCAAGTGGGGGGCTTCACACCCCACACTCCCCCATATATATATACCAGCTCCAAGATCGCACTGCAGTGGACAAAAGGGCAATGTTGTGTACTTGGCCAGCTAAGGCTTTGTCCTGGAAGTATTCAGAAAATCACAGAAGTGATTTTCACTGAATGATGGTGGATGAATGCATGTTCGCTGGAAAGTGTTTTCAGTGAACTAATATAGACCCCATATGCATCATATAGTGTAATCTGTCAGACCCCTTAACTATCATATGTTTAATGCTGTCATAACATCACTTCAGCACTTCAGGGTTCCATAGCCATACAATTCTACACAAAGTACATGGGGTTACATTCTTTAAATGCCATACTATTGCACAGTTGTTGCAACACTGGGAACTTTGATAGTCACTAGCAGCAAGTGTTTCTGTCTGCCTTCATGAGTGATTCAATGTAATGATATTCCATTATGGATGTGGGCATGTCTGATGTCAGAGAAATGTCTGAGCATTATGATGATGATGGCAACCAAAGCATGACACAGCAAATAGTCGCAGTGCCACTGTCTGGCACAAGTATCATTGTAGACACATTATATAACCCTTCGACTGACAGAGCTCCTTTACCTGTACAGTCCACCCCTTAGTCCTAGGTGACCAGTAAAGGACAAGAACTACCTGACATGCCGCATAGGGCATAACCTCATCTCTTGCCCCTGGGCAACAGTGGGCACTGGTGGCTCCACTGAATATGGGGACAACAGCAGTGGACAAAATGTCAGTTGTCAACAATGTCTTAGGTCTTCCTGCCCCCTCACCCACACAAGCTGTGTGTCTTCATGGCCATTGCACAATACATGTGCAGGGCAGTCATCTAGGCTTAGGCCAATGCCACCACAGCCACAGCAGAGCTGATTGGTATAGTATGTGGGCTGCAGAATGACATAAGAGAGGGCTATGCATACACAGGAAGCACTTGACAGCCTGTAAGGGAGAATCTATATCCACGAAGGGTCTGTCTACTGCCACTCACTGAGGCTGATACAATTTACAGAGCCATCCATCTTCTGCTTCAAAAGGAAACATACTGTGGATAGGTAGGTCACATATGCAGTCACTTAATGCCACATACTCCATGCCTACTATCAGTGCTGAGGGTGTTGTGGCCAACTGTGGCTACCCCTGTATATGAGGTGCACATGGTGGTCATCACCATGGTCTACTGTTTGCTGTCAGAAAACCCACCATTTTTTGTGTCAGGCATTGAATGTGCCAGTATTATTTCTCAGAGGGGACATCCCTGTGGATGGTGACATATGGAGTCAGCATAAGTACCTATAACCTGTCAAAGACACACGCACAGTGTGTCGACAACTTTGAGGTCTGTGTCCATACACACACACAGTCTGATCAGCATTCCCACCTCTTGGCACTTAACCCACATAAGAGACACCATCCTTTCCATGTACAGTCTTATAAGCTTGCCAGACTCAACAGGCTATGACACACATGCACATCATTAACCACCCCCACACATATACAGTGCCCATTACCTACTCCTGTCACTGTGATACTCTCCATCTGTGCATATGATGACAACTACGTCATGCCCTCAGTGCAGTGTTAACACACTTGTTTGCCGCGGATGCACAGCATGGGCCTCACTGTTGATACTCGTTGTGTTTAATATGGCCCATACTTGTGAACCAGATGCTGTCTTTTGGCCCACACCATGCTGTACTACATCTGTCTCTACTTCACATGGTCAGCCCTGGCAGGTAGACCTTCCAACAACTTCTCATTAGGCTCCTGTTCCATTGCTGCCTTTGACACTTCCTCTGCTCTGATGGCAATATGCTGCTGTATCTATCTACATACCAACACATTGTGTAACATTGCATGGCAAATATCTTGCTTGGAGAATACTGCAGAATGTCACCTGTGGCATTTAAGCAGAAGCTGTCATCACTCCGAGCACATGTTTAACAATGGTGTGGCTCTGTAGCATGGCATAGTTGTTTGCCTTCTCTGCCATCATCTGTGGATTACTTGTTAATGTCATGAGCCACGGCTCTGGGGCATACTGCCATTATCAATGAGATGTTCCTGAGGGAAGTCTCTCTACACAACTTGCTAAAATAATTTACATGTATGTAAGATGTGGAAATTATGGGCACTACCTGGCTGGCACACTGATGTGTTGCACATTATACCCTGTGCATTGAAAACTACCTGGCAGTTGATGGAGTGGAATTGGTTATACTTGATGTGCTACTGTCCCTGTGTCCCAAGTGGGCCTTGATGGCAATGTGCATGAAGCTGACCTCAGGAAAATGTTTATTTTTCATGGACTGCGATATAATGTTTTCTCTCCTCTGCAGTACATGGAAATCAAATATGATTGTCCAAATATGTAGCATGGCATCGAGGAACTGGTGTAGTGTCTCTGGGACAGATGCCTGGGATACAGCTTCCGTGTCTCCTCTTGGTCACTGGAAAATTTCTGTAGCAAGGATAGCAAGGATTGCCAAAGCTATTCACACTATGTTCCCACAGAAACTTGTATTCCATGTATTCCATCTGCCTATATGCAAGGGTGGTACATATATACCATTTCTTGTATGGGGTCTGTCTTCCCACTGTAGTGTTTCACTATTTCTGTGTCATGGAGGCGATGAGATATTAGGCATGACTGGATTCTTCAGAGATACATACAGGGTGACTATATGTACCATTATATCGATTGGCTGAGAGGACAGCTTATAATGTGTATATTTTTGCTAATCCTGCTGCTGTCCCTAAACAATAGAACAATTCCTTCTTTAGTCTACTTGGCATTAATACATTTGTCACAAAGTACTTTTTTGATTACAGCGCATATATAAACTAAAGCTAGGATTGAGAAACATGAACCACATCTGCTAGTAATTTAAGGCCCAAGGAGTCCAAGCACACGGTTAGTCGGGTATTACCACAGCAAACTCACTGACAAAAAATTCACGCTGTAGAAGATGAATCAATTCACAGCAATAATGGATAGTTTATTCTTCAGGTAACACACACAAAACAGCAGCACAAAAACGAATTAACCCGGGTTTCGTCCGATATGACGAACTTCTTCAGAATGCACATTGCAGTTGTTGCCTTGATTTAAATATACAAGTCACACCCCAGTTAGCTATTAATTAATCAATTAAACAATAAATTAAATTTAATGAATCATATACTAAATGTTGAATTAAAAATTAAAATAATACATATATACTTATAATCAGTAAAATTCACGACAAATATGTATACTTAAAATTAATAAACCACATCTGCCTAAAGTGCCTACCACAGGTAGGTCAATTTAAGTGGCCGAAGGAATTGAGATTCAGAGGTCTGCAATGATGTAAAGTGTTTACTGCTGATATGGCCATTTTAAACAATGACAGACAATGCAATTCAGAGACATGTTTAGCCACAAAGAGGAAGACCTCATTGTTATCTAGTTTATATGTCTATTAATCACCCCTTAGTACCACTACTGCTAAAAAACACTTTTCAGGTAGTAATTACCTTTCCTGGCTATGCATCGCATAAGTACTAGCACTCCCCTCATTTACTCTGACCACATATTCAGACATCCATGTGCACACAAAATGTAGTATGTTAACCCCTTGGTCAGATCTTTGTAACATCCTGAGACTTTGAAATTAAATTTCATAGGGTTTTTGGTGATTTCCAGACACCTGATAGAAAATAAAATAAAATAAAAAATAAACAGATTTCTTACTGAGCATTATATGATATATGAACTTTTATTTCTGTTTTGGTTTAAGTGGCTAATATTACTGCGATCATTAAAGGCTAGCCTTATTTAAAATGAATGAAAGCACACTGAAATATTCTTGAACTAAACTAGTATTTTAACATTCTGAAAGGAAGTTTTTTTGTATTTGCTTTGTAAAATAATTTTCCATTTCACAAAGGAAAATGTTTTTAACACTTGCAATTAACAGATAACATTGCAGATATTGTATGTTGTATACATGACGCACAAACATGGAACTACACTAATATGATAAAATAGCATTTAATTTAGTAAACATATACTAATAACTCAAATAATTTTCACTTGAGTCATGCAGAACTCACCACAAAGCCCTTTTCTTCACAGCATTTCAGGAATGATGAAGATGGCATTTTGCAAATTCAGGTCAAAAAGTTGCTTTTGCAGCACAGAAGGATATTTTTGCTTAATATGCAAAGACACTTCTGA
>NC_056727.1:457493176-457615676 GCF_019279795.1 Protopterus annectens | reverse complement strand
GGTCTCTGGATATGTGTCCCAGGTGGGGTATGAATCTAGCCTTGAGTAGCACCATATCTTCCCCAATGATGATGCCAAAGTACCAGCAAAAAATGGTTGGCTTCAACAATTGGTTTAGTTTCTGGTATCACAAGTGGATCCAGTATCTTTCGGTCTGTGGAAACATGATTGACAAACCACATTGCTTTACCAGAGATGGTATGCACTTGCCACCACTTGGCTTCTGGATACTGGCAAAATCTATCTCCATAGTGCCTTTTAAGGCTGCACTAAGTTGTTAAACCTTTCAACATAACAAAAATCATGACCACCTAAAGATACTGCTGCTTAGTGTTAGGAGTTTAAATAAAAACAGTGCACTCCCTGGAAGCAATCCTCACCCTGGAGAGTGCAGACATATGTGCAGTCATAGAAATATGGTCCAGAGCCATAGGGAGCACCATGGCTATCAAAGGCTACATTGCCTTTCATACATTTCAATCCCACTCAGCTCAGGATTAAACAAAAGTAGTAGCTGTCTCAATATTCATAAAGGACAAGTACACTGCTAGACTGCTCCAACAACATGACTCGCTTGAGTTGCTCCATGCCCAAGGTGCGACCCCCTATCATATCCTTGCAAGCTACAGATCCCATAACATGAGTCTGCAAAACCACATCTCATACCTAAACCTACTGGAATCTTTTAACATTCAGCCCAACACCATACTTATGAGTGACTTCAACTACCCCTCCTGGGAGACTTATATGACCCATAATTCGCTTGCTTAGAGGTTTGTGGACTTCATCATCTCAAATACATTGGAGCAACTAGTTAGCCCTCCAGTTAGAGGTACAAATATCCTAGACCTGGTACTCACAAACATGGGGGGATGCTGCTCCCTCCAATGCATTAACTCCTCCCTAGTAAGATCTGACAGCAAGATTATCTTTAGTATTAAACTAACAAATCAATCGACTGAGAAACGCTGTTAGTAGGATACCTTAGAAATAAGCACGAATCCAACAAGCAATAATACTACCAGTTTAATAAAAATATTTAAAACATATACTTCAAATACACATCGGATTTAACGCTTTCATACACTGTAATGTGGACTTCTTCAGAATAGTTTTAATTAATCAATTAGCCCCTTTATATACTTTCAGGTGCCAAATTAACAAATTTCATTCCTTTAAAAAGACATGCACTAACAAAAACATTTTTTTATACCTATATCATACATTTGATAAAAACATAATGTAATCTTATTCAATAGATATCCCAAAAACAATAACTCTTACTTTTCCTGTAATAATTAGTTCTAAAAGAACATAAAATCATATTTATATACCTGCATCATACTTTTTTGTTGTCCTTAAAATACACTATGCAACTAAATATAAAAAATAATTATAATAATTATATAAACTATTGCACTGATAATCACATCGCAACATTTGGTATTTGCTATTGTATAATGTGATGATAAATACAGAAATATTCTATTTCATACATGGGGGCTCAGTACAGGGATAAATATTTTATTAATGTGTTATTTAATCTCAAGCAAATGCTTGTGTATCTCTTTCACCAAAATAAACATATTGTATTGTTATATATTAGTTTCTTGAAAACATCTTTTACTATTATTCTACATTCCCTAAGTATATCTCTGCAACATGGGTTTTATAGTTATATAGTCATTTAATCCAGGTGCAGTTGAGGCATCTGTTAAAATTTGCCATCTCACTTCTCCTTCTCCTAAGATGGCTTTATAATTGCCTCCTCTATGTCCCATCTTTAGCTGTTCTAATATGGCAAATCGGAATTCATGACTATCCCCATATTTTGCAACATGTCTAGAGAGTGCACTAGTAATGTCATTTTTTCTAATAGCATATACATGATCATATATTCTTTTTTTGAACATTCTTTCTGTCTTTCCTATGTCGAAGCTGGGACAGGTCATACACTTAGCCATATATATGATATTCCTGGTATTACAGTTACTATACTGGAATACAATATTGGTCGTATTTGTATTTTTCAAGGTAATACCTTCTTTTTCAAATATGGCATGACACTGTCCACAGCTTTCACATCTCCTTGTACCCTTTCTCTGCTGATCAATTTCTGTTATTGTATTTCTCCTCTCTAAAATCAATTTCACATTAATTCCCATTTTGTTTTTTTGTTTTGTATGACCATTCCCAGCTTCTACATAGGAAAGACAGAAAGAATGTTCAAAAAAAGAATATATGATCATGTATATGCTATTAGAAAAAATGACAGTACTAGTGCACTCTCCAGACATGATGCAAAATGTGGGGATAGTCATGAATTCCAATTTGCCATATTAGAACAGCTAAAGATGGGACATAGAGGAGGCAATTATAAAGCCATCTTAGGAGAAAGGGAAGTGAGATGGCAAATATTAACAGATGCCTCAACTGCACCTGGATTAAATGACTATATAACTATAAAACCCATGTTGCAGAGATATACTTAGGGAATGTAGAATAACAGTAAAAGATTTTTTCAAGAAACTAATATATAACAATACAATAAGTTTATTTTGGTGAAAGAGATACACAAGCATTTGCTTGAGGTTAAATAATGCATTAATAAAATATTTATCCCTGTACTGAGCCCCCATGTATGAAATAGAATATTTCTGTATTTTTCATCACATTATACAATAGCAAATACCAAATATTGCGATGTGATTATCAGTGCAATAGTTTATATAATTATTATAATTATTTTTGATATTTAGTTGCATAGTGTATTTTAAGGACAATGAAAAAGTATGATGCAGGTATATAAATATGATTTTATGTTCTTTTAGAACTAATTATTACAGGAAAAGTAAGAGTTATTGTTTTTGGGATATCTATTGAATAAGATTACATTGAGTTTTTATCAAATGCACGATATAGGTATAAAAATGTTTTTATTAGTGCATGTCTTTTTAAAGGAATGAAATTTGTTAATTTGTCACCTGAAAGTATATAAAGGGGCTAACTGATTAATTAAAACTATTCTGAAGAAGTCCACATTGCAGTGGATGAAAGTGCTAAATCCAATGTGTATTTGAAGTATATGTTTTAAATATTTTTATTAAACTGGTAGTATTATTGCTTGTTGGATTCATGCTTACTTCTAAGGTATCCTACTAATAGTGTTTCTCAGTCGATTGATTCGTTAGTTGTTCTAAACTCTATTTAATTGTTTTTTAGTATTAAACTAACCTAGAACCCCCATCAAACTCCAAACTTGTAAGAACTTTGCTAAGGCCAACTACCTCAAACCAAGTGACAGATTATTAAACTTCCAAGCCAGAATGAGACTGAGGCCTACTCTGTGCTGTACATAAAAGCAGTGCACAACCACATTCATATTTGCATAGAGGAGGCAGTACCTGTCGGAGTCAAACCTAACATTACTGGCGAAAATAAAACACTTTGGTGGACCCCAAGCATACATAGGCTATTCAACAAAAGGAAAAAAAAAATCCTCTCCAAAGTCAAGAAGGAACAGACAAAATAGTGTAAAAAGATACTCATCAGTCTAAGCAAACAAATTAGAAAGCTGTTCAAATCTGTCAAAGCAAACCACAAGACAAACATAGCTTCCCAGGTGAAATATAACCATTAGGCTCTTTTTAATTATGTTCGTATCCTCAGGGAAGTGCTCAGGCTGAAACTATAGCAAACCTGATGGCCAATGAGGTCAGTTCAAACTTCTCCTCTAATAAACTCCTACCACATCCAAAGAAATACCTGCAACTATCCCCCTACTGGTCATTATGAAGGAACAGATATTTACTGCGCTCGCTAAGTCAAAAACACAGCCACCATGGGTCCCAGCAACATTCCAGGATGTTTCTTACATAGCTTAAAACAGACTTTGTCAGGGCACTATAAACCCTCTTTAACCACAGCCTCCATATGGGCTTTGTTCCAGAGGAATGGAGGACTGCAACAATCATCTATCTGCACATGGAAGGCCCATCAACTGATCCAGGGATCCACATACCGATATGTTTGTCCAGTCTTATCTACAAAGCCATGGAGATAATTATCATGTATCTGATCAATAATAACATAGGGAATATACAAATACAGGACCAGACCCAATTTGGCTTTGTCAAAGGGAGATCTTGCCTGCTCAATCTGGTGGACTTCTTTGAGAAAGTCACCAGAGCCATGGATGATGGCAAAATTGTACACAACTCTTATTTAGATCTGGCCAAAGCTTTTGACACAGTCCCCCACTTGGGGATCATGCATAAACTTACTGAGTTAGGCATAAAGCCCTGTCATCAGATGGATAGCAAACTGGTTCACTGACAAGACACATGTTGACCAGATAGGTGAATCTACTTCTGATAAGAAACTGTTACTAGCTGTGTCCCACAGGGCTCAGTGATGGGACATCTCCTGTTTGGTATATACTTCTCTGAAGTGAAGGGCAATGTTGGGGGCCTTTGGCTCACCAAGTTCACTGACAACTGTAAGCTGGGAGCTGTCATTGAATCCCCACATTATGCTGATATCCTACAAATGACAAATGACTGGTGCCAAAACCATGGTCTGAGACTAAATACTAAAAAATGCATAATCATACCCTTCAGTACATCAAATATCCCTGCAAATAACACTATTTCTAGCACACCCCTAAATGTAGACCCAGTGATGAGGGACCTAGGAACAGAGATAGATAGTAACCTAAACTTTGACTACGAGGTAACTAAGGTAGTGAGGAAATCCTTCTGTGTGGATCAACTTATAAGGAAAAGCATGGCATCAAGGTTGAAAGACATTGGAGTGCCATTGTACTTGGCCCCATCAGGCTCATAACTGAGTACAGTGCTCCATTATGCATGTATCTAACCAGTCACTTACAACTACTGGAGTGGCCACAGAGGTTTCTCACTAAAAAAATGCAAAGCATAAGACACATGTCTTATGTGGAGCGACTAAAGGCATTATTCCTTTACTTTATCTCATATTGTTTTTTGAGAGGTGACTTATGCCTGACCTACAAAGCATTCTCTGATGCAGCCCTGATGAAAATGTTATGTATTTACAAGAAAAATTATACAAGAGTTACCTGTTCCATGGACCTGAACCTTATTTATGTCTGTAACAGAACTTGCTGGGGATACAGATTCATTTCCCAAAGGCTACCTCATCTATGGAATTTAACTTCCCATCTTCTTAAAAGAAAGGCTGTCCCTCACTCCCTTCAAAAGAAATTCAGATAAGTGGTTGGAAAACCATAAACTTACTCCCAGGGTACTGACAATGTCCAGGGATCTAACATCCAAAGACCCCTTACCCTGATACCACCCCATGAGAAACCTGGGGAATAAAGATATAATGTTGTAATATGCTGGGTATTATTGTCAGGTTTGTAAAGACTCTTGTGCTATTAGCCTATTAATCACATATGAACCTATGATAGCTATCTTTTGGATCATTTACACTTATATATTCTCTTCTCTCTATCAGTTGAAAAAAGTGGTATTAAAGAAATGCACCTGATATTCAAAGCTTTTCCATTGGTCCTGTATTTTTGAACTAGAAGATAAATGCAGGTTTTTCTGTCACTAAGCATCTGTACAGTCTTGGGGAGAATTTAGGAAGGCAATAATACTTTACAAGGTTGGTGAGTGTTAATGGGGAATACCAGAGTGCAACACATGGTGAAGTATGGCTTTAAGAAGTTCATAAGGTTACATTCACACCCTCTGCCCTCCTTACCATTACATAGGAATGGTTGATTGTGTCCCTTTGTACTATTAGCTTTGTGTAGCTTGCGGAGAACTACTACATCCAAGCCAAAATAGTAGATGATATAATAGCAAAAACACAAAAGTCAGCAAGTAATTGACTAAAATTTGCACTCTTCAGCTGTTTATATTCCTCTAATTTTATTTTATCTCCTACTTATAAAAAAATGGATTAAAAAAAAAAAAAACAGAAGCAACCCTCACTCAAGAAAAAAAGTGTACCCCAGGAGATACTACAGGGCTATAAGAATAAAATAGAACTATATGAGTGGCCTAAAAGCAGTTGAGGGAAGTAAATAGTGTGAGAAGAAATAGCCAGGGAATTGTTATGGCTAGGCTTGTATAGGCCCTAGGGCTGATAGCCTAGTACCAACCTATGAACCTATGAGACTTAGCAAGGGGTGTGGATATAGGGCACGAAAAAAGAGGAAACCTATTAGACCACCAGGAGCAATTTTGTTCTATTAAGTATTCAGTAAAAACTTGGCATGAAATAAAGGCCCATAGAAAAAACATGTTACTTTACAAAAGCTGCAAACGTTTTTATCACGAAGATGATCTTAATAAAATGTGGTAGCACACTTCAAAATCCATTCAAGAAAAACATTACAATTAAATTACAGAACTGCACTGCAGATTAAAGTGGCACTACACTTTTGAGAACAGGGAGACATTTTGAAATAGCAGTCATTTCTTTCCATTAACATCTAAAAATTCATGACAGTTTCCATTTTATCACTCACATTGTTGACCTCATTAGTTCTTCAAGGTAATGACAGAAAGTGGAAGCAATTAGTGCAGATGTTTAATCTCTACAACCTTCCTTAAGGATTGCTAGAAAAGAATAAAGCAATGCTGGTTGCAATTTTCTTGCACCAGTTGCAGATGTTGCACATTTAGTGTTGCTGTGGAACAGCAGCATAACAACTACTGTTAAAGACATCTGTGACCCAAACAAGAACTTGCTATGTGCAGTAATTTCATTTTTTTTTGCAAGAAACCATTGCTCACTCTAAAGCTATTGTCAGAATCCGATTTGACACTAAAAAAGGCAATACATTTGTATAGAGCATCAGAGTTAAATAGTATGCAAATCAAAGTGCTTGTAGAAGGCTTAGATATGTATATACATTTAAAATGAAGCTAATGCTTGTTGGTAATAGAATCATGTTGTGAAGGCCAAGCAAAGTGTAAATGTTTCAAACAGTACAAAAGTATGTTTATTGATACAGTTAAAATGAAAAGCATTAAAATCAGAAACGGACACTTTTCCAAGGTATAGTTAAGTCATGTCAACCCCTTGACAATATGTAGGAAGTATTGACTGTCCAACCATTTTTCTCAGGTACACAAGTCTAGAAAAAAAAGCAGAGAATGTTTTATAAATAACTGATGCAAACAAAACTATTGACTGGGTAAATGTCTAGTTCCCAATATGACCAATACAAAACAGGGAATGACCTATTTATGAAAGCAGTTGATTTGTGTCTTTAGACTGTGTACATAAAATATTCACTGGGTTTATTTACTCAACAGCTCTACCATTGCAAAAATCACTGGACTTAAACTGTGTTTAAAATGTATGTTTGCCAAATTTAAGCTAGATATTGTGGCTAAATGAAACATCACTGCTGAGTGGGAATTCATAGAACTGAGCTTGAGAAATCTACTGTCATTGCAAATTTATTCTGGGCATAAAATAAAGCTGCTGGGTCAGATTAAATTATATTGTGTGTATAAAATAAATAGTACAATTTATTGTTTCATATTGTATCAGGTCAGCAACCTAATATATTGGAAAGGTCTGTTTGCAAACAGTTTGGTATGATTAAATGAATTTGTTATACAGTTGGAATAGCAGTGCACAGTGAAGTCAGAGACAATTATTTACTTAGTTACAGAAACAATGATTTTGCAGTCACAGAGGGAACAGGTTAGGTATACGTGCAGCAGAAACTGTTAAGCCTCAAGAAGACAGTAAAGAGTATAATAATAAGGAATCACATTAAGAAAAATATAAGCCATGCACTGTTTGGTGACACTAAGGATCATAATGCTGAGATGTTTTTCTGCTGACACGAAGGATCATAATGCTGAAATGTTTTTACTGGAGCTGACAACATTTCAGAATTCCTTCATTACAATGAAAATTACTTGGACCCCATTCCTAAGTAAAAGTGGGATTCGAGTTCATGAAATTAGCATTCTTTTAATCTTTGATATTAGCCAGAAGTGCTTTTCATAGCACTCGCAATGTGCCCAGTAATGGATCCTTCTGCAGTTCATATGGAGTTACATGTATCAATATCATATCTATATCTATGTATGACTTTAAATTATTTTTTATAAGACCCCGTTGCTCCTACAACTATTAGAATTGTCTGGGTATCCTTCTTCCACATTGCCCTCATTTCTGCCTGCAAATCCTGGTATTTTATGACTTTATGTTTCTCTGTACATAAGACACTGTAGTCACTGAGTTTAGCAAATTCAGTGATCAATGTTACTTTTGTCTTCTTTTCATGGACCACTATATCTGGTTTTCTCACATCTATTTTTTGAACTGTGGTAATAGGTGATCCCATGTGATATAAACTTCATCATGTTTTCAGTGTTTTTCAGCTACTTCAATATTATAGTGTTTACACAGTCCTCAATGCAACAGTCTTGCCACATTATTATGCCTTTCAGTATACAGTCCTTCTGCCATTAGTATGTCACAACCAGCAACAAGGTGTGCAACTGTTTCCAATTCTGTTTTACAAAACTTACATTTATCTGTTTCTCCCACACGTTCAATGGACTTAGTAAACCAATGTGTGCATAATCCAGTATCTTGGGCCACTAATACTAACCTTTTGCCTTTTGTTCTAAATTCACCTCTCCTTAACCATTCCTGTGTTCAGTCCTGATCAACATAAGGTTGTTCCAAGAGCTTTCTATACTTGCAACTGTATTTATGCACTTTCCTCATCTCTTGCCTTCTCATCTAATCCTTCACCTTATATTCTTTCTTTTGTTTTTTTGGCACATTCAGTTAATGCCTGATTTTTATCTACTTTTGGTTTGATTTCTATTCCCACTTGACACCGATATGCTTCTGCTAAAGTAAGCAGGGAAGTAATCTTAGACTTTTTCTCCTCATGTTTCAAAGCTTTCACTATATCTGGGTCTAGTGAGATCAGCAGATATGTATGCTATGCACCCCCACGATTGCAGATCTAAAGATGTAATTAATTTCGAGGAGGCCGATACCTCCTTCAGAACGGGGAATATATAGTCTTAGTATACACTGATTTTTATAAATCATTTGTGAGCATGAAGCATCCTTCTTGTTTTCCTGTCCATCCGATCCAATACATTTTGCGGTTAGTCAGTCACTCCAAAACTGTTAGGACAGCAACAGCAAATTGGTTTATAGCTTAGACTTTGTTCCTAGATGTCAGTGCTGTTTTCAGAATTAATTTTAGTCTTCTAACATATTCCTAAGTTTTATTCACATTTGTTCATATCTTATTGTTGATCCTTCATCGGTTCACAAATATTTACACACTCCTCTTGCTCAAGTTCTTTTACACCACATTCCTGTCCCAAACTGATGTATTCTTGGTGCTGCAGCTTTCCAATTTTAAAGGTTGCTTTTGCACATTTAACAAGACCAAATTACATTCTTATGTCATCTGAAAAAGTTTTGACCACTTGCAGAAGTGCTTTCAGTTCCTCATCTGATGAACTATACAGTTTTAAATCATCTACAAAAAGAAGATGGGAAGTCTTTTCACTTTGTTGTTTTCTGGGAGCCAAAGTGTAGCCATGACTTAATCTGTTAAGTAAACATCTTAATGGGTTAAGGGCAAGGCAACAGTGCAGCAATGACAGAGTCATCCTGGAATATTACCCTTTGTTTGCCCTTTATCATGGCTTAACTGCAAAGTGGTTTGCCACTGTTTCATGGTCACTGTAATGTAGTTGATTAGTGTAGGGTGTATCTTATACATTTTTAAGCATATAAAACTTCTTGGGGTCTTCAATGAATTGCTTATTCTGTACTTTTCCTTTATATTTATCTGCATAACTTCTAAGTTTTTCTGCCTGTGCTGATACTTTTAGTTTATTATTTGCAATAGTGCATGATAGATCCTGATCTGTTGTGATACTGCACATTGCTTTTATCATATTATAGGTTCATAGGTAGGTACTAGGCTTCTGCAATTCTTATGGGGTTACATGCATTGGTAACATATCTAAATACAATTGTAGATTCTTTTTATAAGACCCATTGCTCCTACTACTATTGGAAGTGTCTGGGTATCTTTCTTCCACATTGCTCTCATTTCTGCCTGAAAATCCTGATATTTTATGACTTTGTGTTTCTCTGTATGCAAGACACTGTAGCCACTCGGTGTGGGGATTTCAATGACCAATGCTGCTTTTGTCGTCTTTTCATGGACCACTATATCAGGTTTTCTAATATCTATCTTTTGAACTGTTGGTAATGGGTGATCCCATGTGATTTAAAGTTCATCATTTTTTATAATGCTTTGTGGTTCATTTTTCCAGTGTTTTTCAGGTACTTCAATACTATAATGTTTGCACAATCCCCAGTGCAACAGTCTTGCCACATTATTATGCCTTTCAGTATACAATCCTTCTGCCATTAGTATATCACCACCAGCAAAAAGAGGTGCAACTGTTTCCAATTCTTTTTTACAAAACCTACATTTGTCTCTTTCTCCCACATGTTCAATGGACTTTGTAAACCAACGTGTATGTAGCCCACTATCTTGGGCTGCCAATATTAACCTTTTGTCTTTTGGTTTTAATTCACCTCTCCTTAACCATTCCTGCATTTGATTCTGATCAACATAAGGCTCTTCCAGAAGTCTTCTATGCTTGCAACTATATTCATGCATTTTCCACATTTCTTGCCTTCTCATCTGGTCCTTCACCTTATATTTTTTCTTTTGTTTTTTTTTTTGGCACATTCAGTTGGTGCCTGATTTTTATCAACTTCTGGTTTGATTTTCATTCCTGCTTGACGTCGATATGCTTCTGCTAGATTAAGCAGAGAAGTCATCTTAGATTTATTCTCATGTTTCAAAACTTTTACTATGTTTAGGTCTTGTGAGGTCAGCAGATATGTGTGCAGTCCCACATTTGCAGATCTAGACATGTAATCAATTTCAAGGAGGCCCATCCCTCCTTCGGAATGGGGAATATATAATCTTGGTGTGCACTGATTTTTATAAATGACTTGGTGAGCATGAAGCATCCTTCTTGTTTTCCTGCCTAATCTATCCAACACATTTTGGGGCCAGTCAATCACTCCAAAACTGTAACTTAGGACAGGAAGAGCAAATTGGTTTATAGCTTGAATTTTGCTCCTAGATGTCATCGCTGTTTTTAGGATTAATTTAAGTCTTCCAAAGTATTCCTTACTAAGTTTTATTCACATTTTTTCATGTTTTATTGTTGATCCTTCATCAGCTCACAAATATTTATACAGTACCACTTGGTCAAGTTCTTTTATATCACATTCTTGTCCCAAAATTATGTTTTCTTGGTGCTGCAGCTTTCCTGCTTTAAAGGTTGCTTTTGCACATTTAACAAGACCAAATGACATTCTTATGTCATCTGAAAAAGTTTTGACAACTTGCAGTTGTGCTTTCAGTTCCTCATCTGATGAGCTATACAGTTATAAATCATTGACAAAGAGAAGATGAGAAGTCTTTACACTTTGTTGTTTTCTAGGAGTCAAATTATAGCCATGGCCTAAGCTGTTAAGTAGACAGCTTAATGGGTTAAGGGCAAGACAGAATAGCAGCGGTGACAAAGAGTCACCCTGGAATATCCATCTTTGAATTTCTATCCCTGGGATAATAATTTGCCCTTTATCAGGACTTAGTTGCAAAGTGGTCTGCCACTGTTTCCTGGTCACTGTAATGTAGTCGATTAGTGTAGGGTATATCTTATACATTTATAAGCACTCTTTTATTCATGAATGTGGGATACTATCAAATGCTTTTTTGTAGTCAATCCATACCATACTTAGATTCTTCCCCTTTTTACAGTTCTCCACTATGACTTTATTTAACAACAAATAATCCTTATGAATTTCTTTTATTGCCCTTTTGTTCTACTGCCATAATTGATTTTTTTTCTTATAGTTTATATGTTGTCAGAAAGCAAGTTGTTGGTCTATAATTTTTAGGGTAGCTTGCAGATTTACAATTAAGTAGGAACATTGTTTTTCCTGTGGTTAGCTAGGTTGGTGTCTGTTTGCAGTGCGCATATAAATAGTTCTTACTCAATGCTAAATCTTCATGCAAAGATGTTAATACTTTCATGAACCACTCAAGTCTAATACACTTGTTGTAATGAAATTAATAGATCACAGAGACCAATGTTCTAATCTAATTAAGTGATTGCTTCAAAATACATAGTCCCATGCCATAGACAGATAGATAGTTCATACTGGCTATCTGGACCTAGCCAAAGCCCTTGACACAATCCCCCACTCGGGTATCAATATAAAACTCTCCCAGCTAGGTGTTAATCCTTACATCACTATATGGGTAGGTAATTGGCTCACCAACAGGACACCTATTTTCAAAGTTGGTGGCATCACCTCTACCCATAGACCCATCACCAGTGGTGTACTGCAAGGATCTACACTGGGCCCTTTACTATTTGTAATTTATTTCTCAGAAGTTCAGGCCTTTGGCTTACTAAGTTCACGGATGATTGCAGACTATGTGCATTAACTGAGTCCCCCAATAATGTTAATATATTACAGGAGGGGTTAATACACAGAAATCACTGGTGCTAAAGTCACTGTCTAAAACTAAACTCAGAAAGTGCACTATTATCCCATTTGGCAAAGCAGAATTCCCCAATCCTCTCATAAGTAAAGGCATCGCATCCAGGTCTAAGGATATTATAACCCCAATTTACTTGACTCTGATCAAACCATTAATAGAGTACAATGCCCCCTTCTGCATGTGTCTCACCAGACACCTGCAGCAACTGGAGTGACCACAGACGTGTATCACTAAGAAGATACAGGGCCTCCAAACCATGACCTATGTGGATAGACTGAGTACTCTGTATCATATAGGCTACTGAGAAGTGACTTGTGCCTGGCCTACAGGGCAGTCTCTGACCCTGACCTGATGGAAATTCTGCACGTCTGCAAATCAAATGACACTAGAGTCATTCACACCAGGGATCTCAATCTTGCCAGTGACATTAACAGAAAATGCTGGAGAGACAGGCATGTCTCCCAGAGATTGCTGCTGTTCTAGAATAAACTTCCAACTTATGTGAAGTAGAGCACCTCAATGACCCTATTCAAGTGCAACCTGGACAAATGGATGGCCGACCACAAATTCTCCCCAGGGGTGGCACTCATGTCCCTCATTGTCAGGGGTAGTCGGTGCTGATTAGTAAAGTACGTTCATCTAACTAATGACAGTTGAGGTAACCCGGGATTAATATGGCTAGGCTTATAAAGGCTCTAGGGCAGTTAGCCTAGTAACCTCTTATGGACATATTTACCTAAGAGGTATACACAGAAACTGCTAAGTGTAAAATCAGGGCATGTATGTATTGAAGAATCGTGTGTACACTGTCACCTAGCTATATGGTTGACAGTGGGAAGCACGTAGAAGTTTAATTAAGTGCATATTTGTATTTGAGTATTGCTGATGTTACAAGGAAGAAGTTTGATTGCAGAAGATAAGTGTTTGTTTTGGATTCTGATGCCTAAACTTTAAGATATACTGTAAATGTCAGGGTTAAGGGATGGGACACTGTGTGTGTATGTGTGAGTGTTTGCAGATTGTGGTTGGAGAAAGGGCCAGGGTAGGAAACAGATTTAATGATGTACATGTGTGCTGTTTGTGGTGTGTCTGGAAGGTAAGTGTATATTTGGGTTATTAATGAAAAAAACTTTCAATATTCCACAAATTTCAGGATTAGGGTGTGGGATTGTGTGTGTGACTGTTAGTCTGTTAGGGTAACATTAAGGGTTAGGTAAGGGGAAAGACTTAATATTAAGTGATATGTATGTTCATTTTTGTATATGGTATGTGTCTGAGTGTCTTCTGTGATGCTTGAGTTATGAAAAAGGTTTTTCTTAAGATAAAGTGTACAGTTAGGACTAAGGGCAAGTGCAGTGTTAGGGTTAGCATGCATTAGTAAGGTAACACAGGGATTTGCAAAAGATTATATCTATTGTAAATCTAAAAGCTCATTTATGTCTGTTAATTGTATAATCTGGTTTACTGTTTTTTGTCTATTGCTTGTATACTCCAAACTGAGCCTGAAAATGGTTCTTGAGACCAATGCTCTGCTCCAGACAAGAAGAGTGAATGAATAAATAAACAAATAAATAAATAAATAAATAAATAGTTCTTCTCCTAGTCTGTATTTCCCTAAATATCTAAAAAAGAAATAAAATAAAATAAAGAAAGAAGATCCTTATAGGATGTGTGAGATCTGAGCTTGTGAGTTTAGTAACTTAAAAATGCAGTTCAAACGTATAACAACAAATAGGTTCATAGGTGTGTACTAGGCTAATGGTCCTGGAACCTTTACAAGCGTAGCCCCCCAAAAATTTGCCCAGGCACCGTGCCACTCGATATTGCAAAACACACTGCTATACCTTTAATTCATTTCCTATAGAGGAGTGAAGTGTTGATGTGAGACCCCCTGCTACTTGTATATACTGCTTCCAAGATTGCTGATCCTCAGAATAAGGAGAGTTCTCTGAGGTACCTCATCCTTAGACTGACAAACGCAAAAAGTAACAAACAAGTGAAAACAAAAACCAGAAGACAAAATTATCCTGTACTTGTGAACGCCAAGGGAATTCTTGTATAGTCCACACTTGTAAATTCTCCACACTCAAATGGCTGCTGTAGAGAGAATCCAGGATAAAATCAGTTATGTTAGATGCTAAATAAATGTCCACAAAGAGGTCCTATGCGACAAAATATCCATATGAATCAAGTAGTAAAAAAGATTTCTCCAAAAGCTTTATTGAACCAATACTGTGAAGCGCTTTTCATCCCACTAATAGTGGGACTTCTTCAGACAAACAGATTCTGACAAAAACCAAGGTTTAATTACTGGTTTTGGCGCCAAAAAGGTGCCGTTGCTAGGTTACAGTAATATGCTTCAATTAGTTAAAGGTATAGTGTCCTAACAACCAATGAGATGAATCTATGAATGAATTTAGAATAAAATCAACAAAACTTCAGAACCATTAAAAAGATTAAAAGCATCGCTGAGATGTCATTATTACAGTATCTAAATAAATACTAAATATAAGACAAATATAAAAATATATAAAGTATGTATGGTAATACAAATCACATCTATATATTACTACATATTTCAGACTAAGGAATGAGCAGTAACAAACAAAAACCAGTATGTACAAAAGTTACTCAGCTTGAGCACTGAATACATATATGAATAAATCACATCAAAGAATCGAGAGATTATAAAAAAGAAAGAACGTTGTTGTGGGAAATTGCTATTGGAAGATGGTACAAAGTCACATTAGAACTACAATAGTCTGGTCAGAATCCCACCTAAAACACATACCTAACTACAAAATCTAACAAAAGTCATAAATATATGTTCAGGATATACAATGACACCTGAACAAAGAACTATTAAATAGTGCAATTAATGTAGCCAGGTCATGTAGAAAGCATGTGTATTTGAATTGTAAAAGAAATATGGCAAAAGTATATATACTAACATGTAAACAATAAATTTAAAATCAAACAGCAACTAGTAAACCTATATAAAGGTAAAATGCAAGGTTACTAAGGACAAATTACTCAATAAGTGCGCGGTAGTGTACAGCAATTCACTCCGAAAACAAAGCAAGCAAACCCCGCCCCCCCCAACAAGAGTATATAACATGACAATGGTATGTATCAACGTCGTAGGCTTCTCAGTTTCAGTAACGGATATAATGTGAGAGTCTCATTAAGGCCTGGCGGGGGGGCATTGGCATGGCACCTAATCTGCCAAAAAAGTTCTAGTACTTCCAACAGGACTTCAAAGGGTCCTTCACGGCTGTCGGGTGATATGGTATCAATTGCTTTAAAATTGAAATTATGACTAGGGTTGTCGATAATATGTTTAGCAAGTGCATTCTCGGTTTTCTTTTTCTTGATTGCGTATAGGTGTTCGTAGACCCGTTCTCGTAGTTTCCTATCAGTTTTTCCTAAATAAAATAAAGGACAAGCCTGGCACTGTGCCAAGTAAATTACTTTGGTTGACGAGCAGTTGAATTTATATTTGAGGTCATATGTAATGTTTCTTACTGTGAATGTCTGCCCTGTAATCATATGTGCACAATAATTACACATATTGCACTGTTACATACCCACTCTCTGTGTTCCTAGTGACACATTGTTTTGTAATATCTGTTTCAAGTTTCTCCCTTTTTTCCAGACAATCTTTGGTTAGGTGGTAATTTTCTACTCAGAACACCATCGTTAGATATGATGTTCCAACATATTATTGACAACCCTAGCCATAATTTCAATTATATCCGTTACTAAAATTGAGGAGCCTACGATGTTGATACATACCATTGTCATGTTATATACTCTTGTGGGGGGGGGGGGGGTTGCTTGCTTTGTTTTCGGAGTGAATTTCTGTACACTACCGCGCACTTATTGAGTAATTTGTCCTTAGTAACCTTGCATTTTACCTTTATATAGGTTTACTAGTTGCTGTTTGATTTTAAATTTATTGTTTACATGTTAGTATATATACTTTTACCATATTTCTTTTACAATTCAAATACACATGCTTTCTACATGACCTGGCTACATTAATTGCACTATTTAATAGTTCTTTGTTCAGGTGTCATTGTATATCCTGAACATATATTTATGACTTTTGTTAGACTTTGTAGTTAGGTATGTGTTTTAGGTGGGATTCTGACCAGACTATTGTAGTTCTAATGTGACTTTGTACCATCTTCCAATAGCAATTTCCCACAACAACGTTCTTTCTTTTTTATAATCTCTCGATTCTTTGATGTGATTTATTCATATATGTATTCAGTGCTCAAGTTGAGTAACTTTTGTACATACTGGTTTTTGTTTGTTACTGCTCATTCCTTAGTCTGAAACATGTAGTAATATATAGATGTGATTTGTATTACCATATATACTTTATATATTTTTATATTTGTCTTATATTTAGTATTTATTTAGATACTGTAATAATGACATCTCAGCGATGCTTTTAATCTTTTTAATGGTTCTGAAGTTTTGTTGATTTTATTTTAAATTTATTCATAGATTCATCTCATTAGTTGTTAGGACACTATACCTTTAACTAATTGAAGCATAGAACTGTAACCTAGCAATGGCACCTTTTTGGCGCCAAAACCAGTATTTAAACCTTGGTTTTTGTCAGAATCTGTTTGTCTGAAGAAGTCCCACCATTAGTGGGACGAAAAGCGCTTCACAGTATTGGTTCAATAAAGCTTTTGGAGAAATCTTTTTTACTACTTGATTCATATGGATATTTTGTCGCATAGGACCTCTTTGTGGACATTTATTTAGCATCTAACATAACTGATTTTATCCTGGATTCTGTCTACAGCAGCCATTTGAGTGTGGAGAATTTACAAGTGTGGACTATACAAGAATTCCCTTGGCGTTCACAAGTACAGGGTAATTTTGTCTTCTTGTTTTTGTTTTTGTCATCCTTAGACTGATCAGGCATTCCTCTGATTGCAATTTGATTCAGTTTTTAGGTTCATAGGTTCATAAGTGTTTACTAGGCTAGTGACCACAAGGGCCTTATCCAGCTTAGCCATGCATCCCAAATCTCTGACAAATGTTGGTACCCTTGATAAGTGTAAGCAGGGGCTTGGGAGGTGAAACTTTACAAGTAAGGGCTGGGGAATGAACCATTTGCAGACTGCCTGTGCCCATTAGAGACATAGGTGCCAAACTAGGAATGGATTTCCTGTTCACCATCCAATTGTCCAAGTTATACTTGAATTGGGTTAGGGAGGAACTCTGCTTCACATAGATGGGGAGCCTGTTCCAGAGAAGGGGTTGTCTCTGAGATACATGCCTGTCTCTCCAGCATGTCCTATTTATATCACAGGCAAGGTTTAAGTCCTTAGAATGGGTAATTATTGTGCTGTTTGTTTTGTAGATATGCAGGAGGACCATCAGAGTGGGGTTTGACAGTGCCCTGTTTGTTGGCATAGATCTCCACTCAATAGCCTGCAGTAGAAAGAATACAGGGATAGGGCTTTGCATCTGTTTGCATAGAACATGTTACATCCTGAATTCTTTTAGTGGGACCCTCTCTGGGTGTTACAATTGTTGGATATGCCTGGTTAAGTACATACCAAAGGGGGCATTGTACTCAATGACAGGTCTGAAGAATGATGAATACAGTGGAACAATGACTTCCTTGAGCCTAGATGCCATACCTTTGTTGATAAGTTGCACAACATATAATTATTTTCTCACAACTGTAAACAGAAGATGGTCAAAGCTTAGATTACTGCGTATGCGTGTCCCCAAGTCCCTGCTACTGGGTCAACTCTTCGGGGTGTGTTGTCAATATGATACTTACCAGGCATACCTCTCAAACTGGAAACATCAAAAATCTGGACAAAGGCCCAGTATGTACAACTGGTCAAAAACTAGGATGTTGATTAACATAACATTTGCGGACATAATCACATAACTCCACCCTCTCCAATGGAATTGCGGGATACCAACATGAAGATTGAAGTCATTAATAATAATAAATAATGGTATGACATTTGAATTCCAGACTTCATATCCCTCAGAAAATAGATAATAATGCAAAACATATTATTTTAGCAACTATCTGAGTTTACAGGAGCAACATTTAAAATATGTTCCTATTTTTGGGCCTTTGTCACACCATTATTTGGCTTTGTCCATATTTCTTGCTCTGAGAGAGTGAAAAGTATGAAGTAAGCATCTAGTCCTGCACATTTTTCACATGGATATAATATAAAGGCTGTTAATTAATCTACACCATCTCTCCAAAATATACCTTCTATAATGTACCTATCATGGGTAACCTTGGTATGCCTAAGTGTCAAATATTGTGCAACATCAGCCTAGCTCTAAGGAAGATTGTCATAGCATTAATGTTAACAATTTATGGAGATGAACAATTAAGAAAAACATACTGCATTCCATTAAGATGCACCTTCCCATTCTTTTTAATTTATTATCTGCCCACACTGTTGTCATTGTTAATGATTAGGTAAGCATGCCACATCTCTTTTCACCTAATATTACTATATACAATACGAAGTTGTTTAAACAATTTTAAGGATTTTTTTTTTATCTGAAATCTTACTTTGGACCCTGCTTCTGCTTTTTCTGTCAGTTTCCCGTACACATTCAGCCACTGTTTTGATCCTATCAGCTTTTCTCTTTCTTGCCCTGCTTGGGTTATGGCAGAAAGGGGTCAGTACACCAGTCCAAGTAGTCATTTTCCAAGTAAATAAAGGAACAGCTGAAAGCCAAGTGAAATGCTCTAACTAACCATGTAACATAGGATGTTACAACAAGGAGGAACTACCAACAGCCCCTTGACAGCCTTTAGCCTGTTAACTTACTTCTGAAGCAGCTCATTGTAGTTTGCCTTTATCTTCACCATCTCAATCTGCAGTCTAGCCTGCACTGGTGCAGTATCATCCAGGGAACATGGAGCATCAGCCAACTATGTCTCATATATGAACTTGTGGTTGGTCAGCTCCTGGCTGCGTACCTCCTTGCACTCAGTGATTTGCACCTGAAGCACTTTGTTCTCATACTCCAGACTATGCACCTTCTCAACATAAATGGTGAGCCGGTCATTAAGGTGCCGCAATTCCTCCTTTTCCTGCAGCTGGGAGAGGCACATGGGGCTCAAAGGCATACCAAAGGTACTGCTTCAGCGGCTGTCCAACTGGTGAAGAAGTTGCCATTGCCCAAAACAAAATAAGATAACTGGATCAAACAAGAGCAAAAGATTTTAAATTTTGCAAACAGGTAAATGAAGTATGTAGAATACAATTCTGTAGTATCAAAACACTGGAGACACCATTAATTGAATAGCTACAAAGGGAGCAAAAATAGGAAAACCTGTTCTCCTGAAATAGGTGTTTTTCAAGAGGAAGTAAAATCATATAAAAATAACCAAGTGATTAACTAAACAGAGCCCATAGCAAAAGCTGAAAGCACTCTCTTGCACCCATTGTCTAATGGTCCTCAATAGAAGGTGGAATTTCTCTAATACTGCAGTATGCAAACAATAGTGCGACGTCATGGATCACATCCTATCTGAACTTGAGAAATAATACCTTTACAGGCAGTCAGGGCTCTGTCACGGTCTCATAATGCTGATATCATCATGCATACTCCTGCATGTTGATGACATTGTGGGATACAGTGGCAATGCATGATGACATCAGCATTATCGAAAAAATTGTAAATAAAGAAAAAATCGTGATTTGAATGGACTACTCGGGAATTCGTGACACCCCATTAGTTTAGCCTCAAAACTGAGAAATTCTGAGGAATTCTGTATGGTTTAGAGATACAGTATGTTACCAGGGGTGGATAACTTCCTGAAGGATACTATTATGCATTTCTTGGCATTTAGTTTTAGTCAATGACTCTGGCACCATTTGCTTGTCTGTGTCAGTCCTTCTTGGAGAATATATGTGTCGGTGGGTAATTCAATGAGAAATTGAGAATTCCTAATTTGTACTCATCTGAAAATGTAGTCAGCCAGATGCCATTCATGTTGGCCTTCACTTTAAAGAAATAAATGCCAAATAGAATCAGTCCCAGGACCAATCCTTGATGGACTCCACTGGTGACTGGCCTCTGTGTAGTGGTGGACTCCCCATTTCTAACTTCCTGAATCCTGTCTGTGAGCCAGGTGGCTATCCATTAGGTGACATAAGTGTTTGTACCTAATCTCTTAAGTTTGTCAATAATGCCTGAGTGGGGGATTGTGGAAAATGCCTTGGCCAGGTCAAGGTAGGCAGTGTGAACCATTTTGTCCTGATCCATTGCTTTGGTGACCTTCTCAAAGAAGTCCACCAGGTTAAGTAGGCATAACCTGCCATTGATGAAACCAAATTGGGTTGGGTCCAGTGTCTGCAAGTTTCCTATGTCATTATTGATCATTTACATAATAATAATAATAATAATTATTTCTATGGCATTGCATATGAGGCTACCGAGACTTATGAGTCTGTAGTTTCAAGGTCTATAGATGTCCACCTTTGTGCAGAGAGATGACCGTTACTGTTCTCTATTCATGAGGTATGAAGCCTGTCTGGAGGCTACAGTTAAATAGCAATTCCAGAGGGCCTGCTAGATCATGATTCATGCTATTTAGAATGCATTCTGAGATATTGTCTGGGCCCATTGATGTAGTGCCCCTGGCCTTAGAGGGAGCATTAAGGACCTGTTCCCTAGTTTTTGCAGTGGGGCTTCTGCTGTTCTGATCATCACAGTTGTGGTCTTTGGAATTTCAAAAGGCACCCACCTCATATTTCAATTCATTTAATAAAAGCTGAAAGTCCTGTTATGGATTTAGTGGAACACCTTTTTAATGGATTTAGTAAGTGAACAGTTTGTTGTTTGTAGTTTGTAATATTCTTCGATGAGGTAACAGGAGCACTTGTTCAGGGGCTGACAGGGCATACTGCTCACAGTTTATTTATTTAACTTACTTATTCTTTTTAATCTTCCCCCCAACTTGTAGATCGTCAATTCTAGTTTTTCAACATTTGTAAGAGAATGTTTTAGAAGATCATCAACCAGGCTGCCCCTGGGAATTTGTATTCTTATTCCTTATCTTTCCTATGAAAGATTATACACATCATTTTGATTTATGCATGGCTTCATGTATGTGCTTATTTTGGCTACAGTGCTATGTACTGCATAGCAGGGACTGAAAGCTCAGTGTTTGCAAATGTTCCTGTATGCTGACCTCTGTTGTGGAGGGATCTTTCAGTTGTGTCACGGCTGATCACACTACAATCCACATTCCCGTATAGGTGAGAAGACATTGGCTGCTACACTCCCATCCCTTCCTGCCAGTCTTTCATTGCTTATCCCTCAATATGAACCTCATTTGTCTGGGTTAATTTTGTTTATTTATATTTATTTATTTCCTATGTATTAACCATGGCAGTATACTGCTCCAGATGGACCATTATTGGGTTCATCCTGGGAGCAAACAGAATATATTGCTATGAAAAATAGTACAGGAAGAAAATTCATGAAGATATGAGGTTTACATAAATTTAAAACAAGTACTACGTGGTAAAAAAAATTGTTGAGATTATAAATAAAGATGGTATTTTAAAGTCATTTACAAAATCTACAGAATTTTCCCAGGAGGTAGGGAAGTCAGTCAGAGGTGGGTAGGGAAGTAGAGAGGAGAGTGAGATCTAAGGGTAAGTAGCAATGACAGGGACACCACTTTAGGACTCTGAACTGGCTTGACAGGCTGCATTTCTTGACATTGCTTATGCGTTTGATACCATTCCAAATAAAGGAGAAACTGACAAGTTAAAAGCATCAAATATCAACCCATGTGTAATTAATTGGTCTATTTAATGACTAATAACCAGTAAGTGGACTGGCCTGAGGACCCTTTTTCATCCACAACCTGGGCCAAGGTGGCAAAAACAAGATACACACAGCAAAAACAGATTGCAATAATGTGTAAAATACTTTGAAAATACAAACTGAGTAAAATAAGGCAAGTAATTTGCAAATGCATCAAATAGAAAAAGTCAGAAAAAAAACCTTCAGAATAAAAGACATGCTAATCATAGTGTCGATGGTACTGTGGAACAGTGGATAGTGTTGTCACCTGACAGCAAGAGGGCCCCTGGTTTGATTCTTGGCTGGTGTGCCTTCTGTGCAGAGTCTGCATGTTTTCCCTGTGTTTGCATAGATTTCCTCCAGGTGCTCAGATTTCTTCCCACATTCCAAAGACATGCAGTAAATGGATCAGACACTCTAAATTGGCCATAGGTGTGAATGTGCATGTGAGTATGTGTGGTGCGGAAGAACTACCACTGCAGGGCTAGCCATCCGGTGGTGTAAACCTTGGCTTTAGATGATTGTCACTGTTGAAGTGACACCCCAACTCCATGTAGAAAATATGACAAAAAAAGGTTGTAGATGGATGTACTTTTCTTTTCTCAGAGCCCTCATCCTCTATGCAAGCTAAATTGCAGGTATGGAGATAAAAGAGGGTGCAAAGCTTTGCAAGCCAACAGTTAAGGAAGGACAGTAACATAGATGAGACATGTGAGGCAATATAGGTATACTTAGCATGAAATGGGTGTTGCTGATAGTACAGGCAATAATGTATATTAGCCTCTATTTCTGAACCAACTATATTCAATGGTTGACGTTCTGTGGTTGAAATATAGCTAAGCAAAAGGGTTCAAAAAGCCAGGATGGATAGTTACCTGTTTATCTGAGAGGAGCAAATAGTGGTGTCTCATGGGACTTTAAAATAGGATTACACCTTTTTGGACTATTCTTGTCACACCTAAAAGCAGGAGAAAGAATGAGCTCCAGTGAACCAAATATTCTGATAACTGCAAAATGGGCAACAGAATTACCCCAATAAAGATACCAAAGTAGTCAAAGATGGTCTAAAAAAACTTCTGCTGCAGTATTAATGGCTTCATCTTTAAAATCAGTGACTGTAGCATCATGAGACTT
Organism: Protopterus annectens; assembly: GCF_019279795.1. Classification (NCBI taxonomy): domain Eukaryota; kingdom Metazoa; phylum Chordata; order Ceratodontiformes; family Protopteridae; genus Protopterus; species Protopterus annectens. The sequence goes on along the minus strand of NC_056727.1, from coordinate 457,592,104 downwards.
TTATGGGGAGTTTAGCATCCTGAGACTTGGTAAAAAAGACAATAAACTGTGATGTGAAAATAAATGGCCAAACCACAAACAATGGCATCATCATTAAAGAGGTACGGACACTGGTAGGCAACGATTTAAACTTTGACTAGCATGTGTCTAGCAGTGACATAGATAAAAATATATATATCCTGTAGCACATCTAACTCTAAAGGCCATGTGTATTCAGTACAAGGAGATCACTGTACTACATTTTACTGCACTGATATGACCCATTATTTAATACAATGGGGCATTTTGTAGGCTTTGAACAATGTACTCAAAACAACTTGAAAAAGATACAAAGATTCCCGACTAAAAATATCATAGGTATGGAAAACTTAAACTTGTCAGAGACTCTTTGGGAACTGCTGGAGATGCAACCAGTGAAACAACTCATGTTAAGGGGCTGATAGAAGGGTTTTCTAGGTGGTTCTTAGTACTTATTTTTAATTTTGTAAAGAGTTGAAAGGACTTGGTCAAGAATGATTTTGGGAGGGAAGGTATAAGAGAAAATCGAGAGAACAGAGAAGAGTATGGAGGGGGTGAATAAGATTAAGTTGGAAGACAACTTGCCTGCAAGAATACTAACTACATCCTTTTGGTCAGAGAATGATTAGATAAATTCAGTACAGTATTATTGCTTAGGTCTAAGCTTTCTAACACAGATTGAGAAGGCCTTATGCCTGTCTTTTGAATTGCTTGCATCCCAAGCTAAGTTCATAGTCAGTCTTACATTTTTAATGGCTAGCTTGAAGACTAACTGGTTTTAAATCCCTTTTACTGCGATGAACTAGTGATCTTTTATAGATGGACTGGAACTGTTTCTCTTCTTTTTCAGGAAAACATTTATTTCACATTCACTTCATACAGTGCATTTTTTATATACAAATATTAGACTAGGAGTCAAACAATAACCAAATGCCAGAATCAAACTCTGTAACTTGTATCTGTGAGGTTAAGACCTTAACCATCATGCCAACCCTCCCCCTCATGCATAACACACATCATCATTGCATCAATAGCCCCTCTATTAATCATACATCACTCTGTAAACACCATTAATTTAAACAAATTGAAGTGTCCCAGACTGACCCTCACAAGTTTAAAGTACAACCCTAGCATTTGCAGCTCTGTTTGATAACACATATGTATCACAGGCTGTAAACTGAGGGGGAAGAGTAGGGGCATCATACATCCCTGTCATACCCTTCTCATTCTCCCCCTTTCATTACAATACCACCTGCATCAATTTTCAGTCCTTATTCACTGTCCTAATCAAGCTATCATTTGACATTTTTTCATCCCTACAGCCCTACTACATTTATCCCAGTCAATGATACATGCTCTTTGCAGTCCTCTCCCCAAAAACAAGGTTTCCTTCTAACTAAAAGGAAAAAAAAAACCTGTATACACTGTGTACAGTTTGGTGCACCAGAGGAGTATCCTACTTGCAATCATTTACATACATATACATGCATACATACATACATACATATATACACACTCATATATACACAAACACACAATAAATTCTACGAGTGAAAGTACACGTGTTTCTAACTTTCAGCAGCACTAAGAAAATAGTCAGGCATCAGTCTCAAAATCTTCTCAAAAGGGTTGGGTAGTTTCTGCTTTTTATATTTTTATTAAATATTTTTGAAAAGACATTCAAGACTGTTTTAGATTTTAGATGATCGAATTTTCTCAGACTACCCCATATAATATCTATGATCTGACTTTCTAGATCATTCATTCTGATGTGAAGTAACTGTATTAACCACATTTCTTAGGTTTATTGTCTTGATTTAATTAAATTATCTTTTAGCCAAAGGTCAAATAACTCAGCAGATGAATGGAGTGTTCTATCATTCATGAAAACTGTGATTACTTCCTTTAGCATGGAATATCAAAATGACAGAGCAGTGTCAGTTTCAAGTTTTCTGACAGCTGCCTAAAAACTTTGGTGCAGATATGATTTCATCAGAAAGGAAACAGATGCAGTCTGTATATTGGCTGTGTTTGAACTGAAGACCTGAGGTGACTATGCATTTTGCCCATTATTATAAGGTGAGGTACCTTCACAGAAATGGATGTCACTGGACGTTTGTTTCTGATTCTTGATACACTTCTACTCTTCATTAATGACTATTTACAGATCTTTAGGACCACTAGGTATAACCTGTGTCACCACATGAATATTTTTAAGTACCTCTCAGAAACATTGTGGTCATTAAAGGCTAGAAGAACTTTTGAATGCTCAAATGCAGCACAAAGCTACGCATGATAAAGATAAGATTATGATTCTGAAAATAAAACATTTCATATAAGGGCAATCTGTGCAATGGTTCGGTCATTTTTTTTTTGTTAAACAATTGCATAGATAAATACTAGATTATTAATTTGCAAAAAAAAAAAAAAAAAACCTAGCCAATAAGCATGTAGAGAGACAGAGGTCATACATAATAATGAAAGCAACTGCTGGATGACTCTATCTGCTTGTGCCAGGGTAGTGCATTGGGGGTCACATATAACACCAAAAGTCAATCCACTGACTTACCAGTTTGCTAACTGATCCCAAGTTACAACAGGCATAAACCATTGCTCTATCCTTATGCCAGCAAGCCAGTTCCTGGGTTGGAAACAGTGCTGACAAAAAGATCTTTATTTCCTGAATTATAATATTATGGCATTATTATGGCTTATCAAAAGAACCTAGACTAGAGTGACTAGCATCCAACAGATGGAATGTGTCTAGTGTTTTCAAAAGATAGACTCAGATTAAGAAACAAAGCAGTACCATGAACTCTGTGCACATATAGACAGAGCATTGGCTTTAGATTTGATGCTGTTGGTTAGATTAGTGACATTGGCTGAGAGGGTAGCTAGCTGGAAGAAGAGATGAAAGTTGCTAACCAGAAGTAGGGACTATGTCTGGGGATGCAACTACATTGCAATGGAATCTGAATGAATCATGCCATTCCAAACAGAGCCAAGATGGTCTTCTCCAAAAAAAGGAACCTAATCTGGTAGTCCCCTGCCATAAACAAACTATACAACAGAAGGAAGAAACTGTTGCAGAAAAGAGGAAAATGCCAGGATGCAAAAAACTCCCTTACCAGTCTCAGTAAGAAGCTGAGATCCCTCATAAAATCCTCCAAAGCTAGTTATGAAAATAAAATTGCCAAAGATTCCAAGGACAACCACAAGGCATTCTATAGTTATGTCAAGAATTTAAATGGCAATGTTCAGATCTGCTCTGAGCTACAACAGAATGGTATTAAATATACTGATCCCAAGGATATTGCCAATATCCTGGCATATCGATTCAGTGCCAACTTCACCCCCCTCTCACCCCCTAAAGGGCTCATCTCAATATCAAAAGATTGCCACATTCTGGTACTCATGGCCACACAGGTACAAAACGCATGCTCGAAAGCTAAGGATACAGCATCCGTGGGACCAGATGACATCCCAGGCTGTGTACTACATGAACTACAAAATGAACTGGCGCCTCACCTAAGTGTCATGTTTAATCATAGCTTCACCTCAGGCTTCATGCCCAATGAGTGGCACACAGCTACAGTTATCCCACTCCACAAGGGGGGATCCACCTTGGATCCTGGGAACTATTGTCCCATCACTCTAACGAGCCTGATCTGCAAAGCCATGGAACGCATTATCATGTAACTTATAAACAAAGACATTGGTAACCTTCAAACACTGGACCCCACCCAGTTTGGTTTCGTAAAGGGCCAATCTTATCTCCTCAACCTGATTGACTTATTTGAATCAGTCTCCAGAGACATGGACAAGGGTAAGGCAGTCCACACAGCCTATCTGGGCCTCGCCAAGGCCTTTGACACCATCCTCCACTCTGGAATCATAGATAAACTTACTAAGCTGGGCATTAATCCCTACATCACTCAATGGGTTGCCAACTGGATTACTGACAGAACCCACATTGTAAAAGTAGCTGACTCAAAATCCAGCTCTAGACAAGTGACAAGTGGAGTACCTCAGGGTTCAGTCCTGGGACCGCTCTTGTTTGGCATCTACTTCTCTGAAGTACAGGCCAGCACTAAGGGACTCTGGCTAACAAAGTTAGCAGATGACTGCAAACTGGGAGCCATTATTGAATCCCCAAATTATGTGGATATTCTACAAAAGGGCCTTACAGAAACAGATGCTTGGTGCCAGAGCCATGGGCTCAAGCTTAATGCCAAGAAATGTATAGTTATCCCCTTTGGGAAAAACATGTATCCATGAATTACCAAATACTGAAAGTGTGATAAGGGACTTAGAGACACATGTGGACAGTGGTCTCACCTTCGATAACCACATAGCCACAACAGTCAGAAAGTCCTTCTATGTGGCACACCTCATCACTAAGGGCTTTGCATCCAGAAAAAAGGAGGTCATTGTCCCACTGTACTCATCCCTCATTAGAACCATTATAGAGTACAATGCCCCATTTGGTATGTACCTCACAAGACATCTGCAGCAACTGGAAAGGCCACAGAAATACCTCACTAAAAGAATCACAGGCCTAAAGCATATGCCCTATGCTGACTGTCTAAAAAAACTCCAGCTATACTCTGTTGCATATCGCCTACTCAGAGGCGATCTCTGCTTAACATACAAAGCCATGTAAAATGCAGTACTGTTGGACATGCTACACTTAAAGAAATCCCAATCCCTCAGAGCTAAACACTCCAGGGATCTAAACCTGGTCATCACAATGAACAAAACACGCTGGAGGGATAGGTTCCTGACCCAGAGACTCCCCATACTCTGGAATAGACTGCCCATACATGTCAAGCTGAGTGCCTCTCTGGCCCTTTTCAAAAAGAACCTTGACAATTGGATAGGAGATAAGACATTTACACCGGGGATCACGTTAGTCACCCTGCTGGACATGGACCAGGGAAGTAAATATTCTGGGAAGAAATAGCCAGGGAATTGTTATGGTTAGGCTTGTATAAACCCTAGGGCTGATAGCCTAGTACCAACCAATCAACCTATGAACCTATGAAGGTATTAGCATTCTAAGAGCAGTGCTTCTAGTAGGAAGGAACAGGAACTGTTGAAGCATGCACTTGTGTGGCCCTTATGTGGCAGACATGGCTTGGCACCTGATGCCTGCCAGGGAATGAAGGAGCAGACAAGGGAGTAGGGATCATTATGGTCATGTAGGGAGGAAATGGAAAATAAACAAAGCAATGCAAAGTATGTACCTTACCTGCACACATATAATTATTCTCATCATGAGGCTTGTAGTATAGATACCTATGGAAATTTACACAAAGCACTTGCTCTGTAGCTATACCAAATGGAGTCCTGGGCAGTTGCCTCACTTGTGCTCCTCAACTCAAAGTTACAGACCAAAAAAGAAAGGGTAAGAAAATAGCTTGTGCAAGTTCCTTGCCATAGTTACTGATATACTAAGTTACTAAATACATTAACTTAAGAAGACACATCATCACCTGTGGTTTCTTAAATTAATTTTGGAACAATATTTGCACCCCATTGACAACTGCTACACTGCCAATCATGTCCCCTAACAGCTTAGCCCAAGACAGCCACTTAATTTGCCCTGCTCTACTTGCAACTCTGTAAATGCACACTGGCAAGATGAATTACGAAGGGGCAGTAGACATAGTTTTTAACACCATGAGACTTTACTTTAGGCTGAATCCAAATGCAGGGTCACATGACATACCAATCAAAGTTGTTGTTCCATTGCTGAAATTATAATGTAGGTGGCACAGTGATGCAGTGGTTGACACTGTTGCCTCACAGCAAGAGGTTCTCATGTTTGACTCTCAGCTGGGGTGCCTTCTGTGTGGAGTCTACATGTCCTCCCTGCATTTGTGTGTGTTTTCTCTGGGGTGCTCTGGTTTCCTCCCACTTCCAAAGACATGTGTCAGGAACATTTCTCCCTGGGCCTCCACTGAAAATAGGCTCTGTCCTAGTCGGACTTTCCCAGTCAATAAATTATTATAAGTCTTTTGGCTTTTCCCAGTTAGAGGTTGCCACAGCGGAACTCCAGTCCGCTAATGATGGGCAGTGGATTTTTACCGTGCCGAGTTGCCAGCCTGATGCCCAACAAATAAAATAGACATATGTATCTTGTAGTTAATACTTCTTAAGTACCTTTACATATACTATTGTCTTTACTTTAAAGGAAAATTATGGACTTTAAATTGATTACATATATTAGTTTTGCCAGTATTACTCTATGACTTTATTATGTATATCATGATAATCACAAATATATACTAAACCAAACAATGTAAATCAGCTGATATAGGAGAATGCATATTTGGCATTTGTACATACTGTACCGTCACTATAATGAATTGCTTTTGAAATAATTGTCCAGCCACAGAATATTTACAGGTAACAGCCAACTTAAAACTTTTAGTAGCAAGAATGTTACTGAAAATCTATTAATATGGTATAATCATCAGACACTAATGGACATTCTGTTTGAGCCACATTACCACCCAATCCATAAATATAGTTCAGACTCGAAAGGTGATGACCACTTTCAACCCATGAAATAGCTATCAACATATTCACATCATACCTGACAGACATCTGATGGTCAAGTGGCTCTTGTAGCTTAGTCACACTTGTTCCCTGTTTCTTATGCGAACTTCTTACCAGGATTTTGTACCTCATACAGTCTTGCATACTCTTTAATGCTACCTCCTGTGTCTTAAGTAGATCATGTCTGCAAAGCATCAACAAATCTTGAGTCAGGCATAGTTTCAACCTTACTTTTCCCCTTTACTGCAAAACTGAAATATTTTTGAATAATTTAGCAAAGTAAAACTTCTACTTATGTCACCTTTCCTGTAACAATGCAGCAGAAGTTTGTTTCCTCTCTGTTACTAACAAAAATGAGACAGGTAGCTTCTACTTTAGATGTTTAGCTTTCAACATTTGTACTGGAAACAGACCTACAGAATGTAATAGAATGTTTTGGTACTCAAAAACAAACAGCAGTCTAAGAACTTAGAATTGACACACTTCATGATGACATATTTTGTAGCCTTGACCATTTTTACACTTGATCATTGCTTTGAGGATATACATATATAGAACTTGAGATAGTGTGCTTGAATTGCTGTTGGTTTACAAAGGTGCAAAATCCCTGGCTCTTAAATTGAAGACCACTATCTAATACCATTCCATTAGGAATTCCATGTCTAGCAAAGACTGAATTTAACATTACATCAACATTTTGACTTTTAGTATAATGTAATTGAACAAATTCTGGAAATTTTAAGCAGTAGTCTACTCATAAGAGATGATTCTTTTTATTAAAACAAATTAACTCCCTCCCTCCCTCTTTTAAAGGAAATGTGTGTTTTTTTGAATTTGGTTTCTGAACATACACAGTTCACATTTCTATACCATTTGCCCTGTCTGTTTAGACATGCTAGACCAATATAGAAGGCCACAAGATCAGCTTTGTCCATGCAGCATACTTAGGTGTGACTCACATAGATTCACAGATTCATAGATTGTTACTAGGCTAATGATGCTGGGGACCTTTCTAAACCTAGCCAAGTTTTCCCAAAAGAATAATGATGTTCTGTATCCGAACAGGACATTGACAGCTAGGCATTTATAAGCTACCTCTGCCAATATATTTATTAGCAGCACGAAGTAAGGATAGTGATACTATAAGTCTTGAATAATAAGCTATGAATGCAAGAAAATTGATTGTTAAAAGGAAAATAAGCACATATGATTTGATGTAATGATATAGCATTTTCTAACAATCCTGTTCTAACCAGAAAATATTGTAAATGTTGTCACTGAAGTCCTAACAAACAGTTATTTTTTTTGTACTTCTTTTCATCAACATGCAAATTATTTTGAAGCCACTTATTTTTATTTATACATATTTTAGAGAAATGCTCTTTTCTAGCACAGAGTTTGAAGAATAGAATAAGAGCTCTATAGTGCCTCTGTCTGCCATGTTTATAGGAATACCTAATGCAAAAATGAATTAGATGCATGTGACTACTTTCATCTTAGACCCTTTTGTTGTCATCGTATACTGCCTATAGCAGCTCAGATTCAGATCAGGATGCAGCACTACTGACCCAATGTTTGCAGTGAGACAGATAGTTAAGAAGAATCTAGAGATGAGGAAAGAGTCCAGCTGGGCATTCCTAGACTTAGTGAAAGAATATGGCAAAGTCCCAAGAAAGCTGACCTGGGCAGTACTGTGGTGGTTCAAAGTCCCAGAAACATTTGTAGAATTAGTGCAAGCTATGCACGAAGACCCAGTCACTGAAGTATGAACAGTGCCCAGCCTCACAGAAGGAATGGGTGTACACCAGGATTCAGTTCTGAGCCCACTGCTGTTCAGTCTGATAATGGACTATGTGAAGAAAATGAAAATACTGTCATCTGTTTTAGCATGTCTGGCAGGAGATTTGTGTATATTCTCAGATTAACTTGTATTGTATGCCAGCATGTCTAATTGTGAAAATGTAAATAAGTTTTTAAAATGTTGAATATTCCCCTGTTTATACAAAATGTTTAAAGAATCTGTTGGTATTTTGATACATTTCTAATTGCACGTTTGTGAGGGAGATTCTAAAGTACAAACTGTCTGTGGAGAATCAGCTAATCAGGAGGTGATGTCATTAGAATGTTCCTGGTTGGTAGGTGATTATTTGAACGGATGACTAACAGGAAAAAGAACTTTTTCAAACAGCTGATTGTTATTTTTAAAAGAAGACAGTTGACACTGTTAACCTGGACTATAAAAGAGACTGCTGAAGTCAGTCGAAGGGCAGTTAGTTAAGAGTTGCAGTCAGTTACAGTGCTGTACATTGGATACCCACAAAAGACTCACCAAAAAAATGTAAGCCTGCTGTTGCCTTGCTCTTATGCTTTAGATTAGATGAGGGATAGTATTCTCTAGTTAGATTAGGAAAGTTTAGTTATTTAGATAGAATTTTTCCTAAAATGAATTAATTTTACATTTCTGGTGATTGAATTCTGGTGTTTTTTGAAAGTTATTGATTTACATTTTTTAATAATCATTTTACTTATTATTAAATATTTTTCATTACTTTACATTGCAGCCGGACAATTGGTATATTATTTACAGTTTAGAGAGTGCTTATACCTGTTTGATACTCCCCAGGTCACCAAAATGCCTGGCTGCTTCTGGTTATAACTATAATTTATTTTGATATTTAATTTTTAATAATTGATCACCCTTTGAAGAGCATGTAGACCTATCTGACTCTAGTGGCAGTGTTTACTATTTGTATTGCAGAGGGGACACAGCTGCAAATCTGTATCAGGCTTCCCATAAGTGTCTGAGTGTGTGAGATTTGAATTTATTTTGAGTGTGAGTGAGTTAGAGGTCTTAAACTGGAACACATTGCTCTGAAGTGTATAATAAGAGATTACACTTGGGGTGGACAGACGTACAGAATAGTAGTCCAGTCCCAGGAAATAGAGTGTGTTTCTGTTGAGCTCTTAAGGACAATTTTGGAATTTTACTCTTGTTTGATCTGTGCTCTGGTGTTTTCCGTGATGCTCCCACACTGGAGTCAGTGGTGAGGATTGAGGCTGCTTAATTACTGACCTGGGTTTTAAGTGGGGGACATCACATATTGATGGCAGCCCAGTGGGATATTAACTGGAAGTCACATTATTGGCAGCAGTAACTGGACGTCACATTGTTGGTGGCAGTCTGGTGGGATATAAACCGGATATCACAGACTACATTAGCAAACAGGTTGGAGGGGACAGATCAACAAAGTTGCTGTATGCAGATAATGTGGCATTAGAGACAGACTGAGCAAGAACTTCAGCAAAGGTTAAGGGAATTGAATGGAAAACTGAAGGCACATGGAATGAAATTGAGCACAGATAAGACAGTGGTAATGACAACAAATTGAGGAAATCAGAAGAGTCTGGGAATTGAGATATAAGGGAAGATAGTGGAACAGGCAAACAGCTTCAAGTATCTGGGAGGGAAGGTTGAGGAGAACATTAGTCTGAATGAAGAGGGCAAAACTAGAATCAGAGGGGCTGCAGCCAACTGGCATAGAGTCTCAGGTATAGTCTATGACAAATGAATGCCAAAGAAGCTGAAAAGTAAGGTGTATAAGACAGTGGTGCGACCAGTACTACTGTATGGTACAGAAACATGGGCAGTAAAGGCAGAGCAGATGAAGAAGCTAGAGGTGATGGAAATGAAGTGCCTGAAAAGGGTGGTAGGATGCACACTGTGGGATAGATGACCAAATGAGGACATAAGAGCAGAAGCCAAAGTAGCTTCAATTCCAGAAAAGATCAATAAGAATAGATTACAGTGGTTCAGACATATGTGCAGAAAACCAGAAGACAATCTGGTGAAGAACATTTGTGACAGACAGACAGACAGAAAGAAGGTAAGAGGAAATGAGAACATCCAGCAAAGTGGTGGGTGGATTGTGTGAAAGAAGATCTGCGACAATCAGGCATGAGTGTTGAAGAAGGCAGGAGTGTGGCACTGAATCGATAGAATTGGCGACAGTTAACATGATACCCCGACCCCATGTAGAAAATGGGAAAAAGGGGGCTGATGATGAAGATGATTGCCTCATTATTTTCTTTTTGTTTTAAAACATATCCTGCTTCATACTTCAGTTTGAATATTATTTGATTGACACTTTATACACCCTTTCTTTATTTCTCAGTTTGCCCTACTATTTGACTCGCATTTATCTTAACATTATTTTTACTTTTTAAGGCTGATAGCTGTGAAGCAATTACTTCACTTGACTTCACAGTTACAGCTTTTGAGAAAATGAGTCATTTTCCTTCATTCCTTATATCACATATCATTCTGTGTTTCATTACAGAAACCATACTGTTCACCAAATCCACAGCTGTTAGCCTAATTTTCAGCTTTGTAATATATGCAGGTTATCTGTGGGACTTTGTGTTCTTGCAAAGGACAACTGTCTAAACAATGGTAAAGCCTTTCTAGACTGGCACTAATGCCTGATTTTTTTTCTCTCTGTACTGATATTTTATCTTTTTCTACATCAAGAAAAGTAAAATAGTTAAATAACTTTATAGGGTCTTCCTCAGAAGCATGTATATTCAGTGCTTCATATTGAATATGGTCAAGCTTTTTCAGCTAATCTATTTGCAGTGAGGAATATTCTTAACTTTTGGATCCAAAGCTTTGTTTTCATCCTGATTACTTTCTTGAAGTATTAATATTCCTAAAAGGTTCAGAGAATTTTTTTTTCACTGACAATTATACTTTTGTACATCCAAACACAGAGTCTCTTCAAATCAGATATATTTCACTTCTGCAGATACACATCTTCAATTATGGCAGATATATTTCCATTCAATCATACTATGTCTTGTCAAGATGCTTAATAAATAACACACAGAGACATCAGATGTAAATTTCATGAAGTGGACATGGCAGATTTAATTTTCTGAAAAGATGTATAACAAATGACATGCAAATAGTTGTAGCTAGGTCAATAAAACATGAAGGTATATGTCCTATATTCTACAGTTATATCCCATGTTCCAACAGGGAGTGTGAGAGGCTAAGCTACGGCTTCTGATATCACTGCCTGGACACACATGTGGGCAGTTATATATCTGCATCCTAGTTCAACTAAGTATAGTTTGTCACTGAATGGGTGCACATGGACATGTTTAACCCTGTGATCTTGAGATGAGTGCACTGGCTTTGTTGTGGCATGTTGTAGCACTGCATGAGCACATAGTTGCTCCTGTTGGGGTGAATGATCTTAGGCATGCCACCCTGTGGGGGATGTAGAAAGACAAGGCCCTTGCACTTTGTAGTATTCTACCATCACCAAGAGTCAAAGGAAAAAACTTCAAAGATCAATTCACGTTAGGTTCAGGTATGGCACCTTTTATTACTTGCAGCAAGGAGACAAAAACATGTATATACAGGATTTTGCCTAACTACTAACAGGAAGTATGCTCTTCTTATACTGTTCTACAAAACGTTGCTTTCTATAGTTGACGTAATTAAACACAACTTTCTGTATTGTTCTACAGCAGATGTTACTCAGATTTTCTGCTGACATGACTGGATTTATGAAAAACATTTGAGAAAAACAACCTGACCTTGGGGGCTTTAGCCCACTACAAGCTTCTATTGTGTAGTTCTAATACATGTGTTAGATTTCAAGGTACTTTTCTAGCTTAGACACAAGTAAACGCTGATTGCAGTTCATACATTTTCAAGCAGTCTTTGTTCTTATTATCAATAGCTACTGCAGCTATGTATTTTCTCACAGCATAAGCGGAACTCCTTGTCTAAATCTCATAACATTAATACAAGTGATACATCTATTTATTATTTTCCTGACACAAGCAGAAATTATCTGCTTCCCTGTAAATTTCCAGAGCATAAGCAAAGATTATAACTGCGCATATTTCATGACAATACAAGATTGGAAAGCTTCTGCAGTTTGTACAGATTTATGCAGTGTGAAATAGAATAAATGTGTTAACCCTTTTCAAACCTTAAATGCACTAAGCATATTACTAATACATACACTATTGCATATTTTTCTAACATTTCCCCCCTTTTAATACTTTTATTCTACTTTCAAAATAAGCATAAACAGTTTGTCTTCCCCTAACCTCTTCCTACTCATGATTTGCAGTTAAGAGAGTCATTCAGTTTAAACTTATGAAAGCATTTTAAATTTTTTAACAGTTCTTCAAACTCAGCACCTTGATATAAGGTTTCTGAAACTGACATGTCTATAAGGTATTTGATCAGTCTTTTCATGCAGGGGATGCCACAGAAAACACATACTCCCAGTAGGATCATTCCTACACAATTGGCAATCATGTTCATTAGGATAGTACCCCACTCCCCAAATCATTTCTGGAAAAAGTCCATCAGTGGGTTTGGTCCTTGTTTGGTCATGGCCGACACTTGCTGAATTACCTCAAGGTGATTGTCTATCTCGTGTTTATGGTCAGGAATATACGAACTCCTGGATTAAAGCGCAAGTACCTCCTTTCGCCGCTAGGGTGAAGTCGAGAGCCATGTGGTTTTGAAGCACTACAGTTCTCATGGCATTCAGTTCATCAGTCACCAGTTCTAGAGAGGAAAAAGTTGCATTGCTCATTACTTCGAGAAGTTTAGATAGTTTTCTCAGCTCCCAGATCGATTTTGTTGCTCCATATGCTGGTAATATGCCTGCCCACGATATAACAGTATCACTCAAGTCCATGTGTGTCAGTCCATCGCCCACAGCATGATGGTTTTTCCAGCATGCATCGTTTTGCCCCACTGGGCTTACAGGTTTCTCGACAGGTTTCTTGACGACCTCTCGGACATTCCAAATTTTTCTTCAAGGTAAGACTGCCGTGTGTCGTATGGCCGGAACCAGGTAGCCCAAAAAACAACTGCCGGACCAATTCTCAGGTAACCACTTGTATACTTTCCTATCACATACAAAATAACAATCCTCTACTTTAGTAGTAACTTTACTATGAATATACACTTGTCCTGCATGAAACATTTTTCTATTAATTATAGATAGTTGTTTATAAAGAACAGAATCATGTCTTATTTCCTCAATTGTTTTGCGCATCAATTTAAAAAATGAATCATAGTTTGTATTACAATAAGAACCTGCGTTATTAGCTTTAGTGTAGCATCTATAAGGAACAGTCACATTGCAATTGCTCCAACCCACCTGAACAGTATCATTTTTATAAAAACACACAGTCCCTTTTTGTGGAACAGACAAGTGCAATGCTATTTTATCTTGTGATGTAACAGTTGATGTATCATAAATCAAGTTTTCCCAGGTCTCGTTGACTCCTAGGGGGACTGAAGTCATTAATAATCCCCCGTATGCTGTCGGCAAAGCTGTGCAAATCCATCAATTTGAAACATTGAAAGTCTCAGCATACACATATTTGATGGCCTGGTAAGTGTTGAAGTTTGGGTGCCAGTCTATTATTCAGTTCAGTTTGTGTGGCTGGGAAAAGGAATGGCCACAACAAAAAGATTATTGTCACTAGTACAGTTAACAGGATGATTATGCAATACTACTGAGGAAATGGTTGTTCTGCATTCCTGTTTTCTCCAACTCTTCCGAGTAGTTTTATTTGGATTTTTCTAGATTCTATCATTTTTGCTCTTGACATGTGACAAGATTTATGTCCAGTTCAAAGTTCTTAACTAGTTTGCAGTGCATTAGGTGGATCCACGAGGCCTGCTCTGTGATTTTGACTGCAGTAGGTGTTGACAGGAGCACCTGATATGGACCTTCCCACCTTGGTGTTGTCCAGTTTCTCTTTTTGAGTGTTTTCGCCCAGATCCACTCCCCAGGGGCCACTGCCACTTCCGATGTCTCGGTTTGTTCTTTATCTGAAACAGAATTTGACTGCAACAGATGTTTAGAATTCAACAAATTTCTCATATACTCTGCTAGTGTACAGTCATCTTCCTGGTCTGCGGGCATGAGAGGTTTCCACTGAGGTGTATAATAAGCTCTTCCAAATAGTTTTTCAAAAGGAGTCAATCCTTTTGCATTTGGAACAGTTCTCATGCTCAACAGTGCCAGGGGCAGACAGTACACCCAAATTATTTTCTGTTTCTGCTATTAATTTCCTTAGTTTATTCTTTAAAATCCCATTATGCCTCTCAACTAGTCCTGCAGATTGCGGATGGTATGCACAATGATTCTTTAAAGAAATACCAAAATGTTTACTTAACTGTTGTATGATTTGGTTTACAAAGTGTGCACCGTTGTCACTGTAGATCCTTTCCGAAATGCCGAATCTAGGAATGATTTCTTTAACAAAGATTTTCGCTACTGTAGCCGCGTCTGGATTTTTGGTCGGAAAGGCTTCCACCCATCTGGAAAACATATCTACAATGACAAGACAATACTTCTTATTTTCACATTTGTTCAATTCTATGAAATCCATACAGATAGTATGAAACGGATACGGTGGTGTAGGGAAACTCCCTTGCTTGGGCTTTAACGCCCCTTGTGCATGATGTTTGTTACAAATGTGGCACATCAAACAAAATTTTTTAGAATAGTTGGTGAATCCATATGTCGTGAACACTCGGTTCACCAGCTGTACCATCCCCCCTGTTGAGACATGGCATTGCCCATGGCTCAACAAAGCTGCATATCTAAACAAATTAGATGGTAATATCGGTTTCCCTTCTTTAGAGATGTACAGCCCCTTTTCGAGAATTGCTCCTCGTTTTACCCATCTTTGTTTCTCAACTTGCATAGTGAGTGTCTGCATTGTCTTTAACATTTCTAAGTCTAAAATCTCAGAGGGTTGTAGTTCCTCATTCAAAATAAATACTTCTGAAGCTGCCTGCTTTGCAGCTGTATCAGCTCTCGCATTACCTTTTGAAATCCTATCCTGTTGCTTGGTATGAGCTGTGCATTTACAAATAGCTACTTTCTGAGGTAACTGAATAGATTCTAAAAGATCTAGAATAAACTGTGCATGATTGATAGGTTTGCCAGTAGATGTTATCATTCCTCGGTTTTTCCACTGTTGTGCAAAAACATGTACGGTAGAAAAAGTGTACTGGCTGTCAGTAAAAATGTTTACACTTTTACCCTTTGCTAAGGTACATGCCTGTGTCAAGGCAATCAATTCTGCTGCCTGTGCAGATAAGTTGTGTGGTAAAGGTTTTGCTTCTATAATTTCAGTATTAGATACTACTGCATATCCTACTAGGTTCTGTCCTGCAGGACCCCTTTTGCACGAGCCATCCACATAGTATGTCACCTCAGCATCATTCAAGGGGACATCTGTGAGATCTTTTCTAGGCAGTGTCTTTTGCTCAATCACCTGCAGGCAGTAGTGTGGTGTGCCATCTGTAGGGGTTGGGAGCAAGGTAGAAGGGTTCAAAGTCGTGCATCGTTCAATTGTCATATGAGGTTGGCTCAACAATATAGTCATACAGGAAAGATGCCTAGCAGGGGAAAGATATGCTACCTTCTCTTGCAGTAAAATAATTGTGACTGCATGAGGCACTCTCAATGTGAGAGGGTGGAATAAAACTACTGAGGCCGAAGCCTGTACTGCCATTGCAGCTGCAATTACTGCTTGTACACAGTGAGGTAAAGACCATGCCACTGGGTCTAGTTGTGATGAATAATAAGCAATGGGGTGTTGCTTATCCCCATGCTGTTGTGTTAACACTGATGTCATATCACCTTGCTTACAATCTACAGTTTGGAAAAAACGTTTATGATAGTTTGGTAATCCCAGAACTAATGAGGACGCTATTAACTGTTTCAGTTTGCAGAAAGCAGATTCTGCTTCTGGTGTCCATTGTAACAAGTCCTGTGCTGCCATAGGCTTTTTATATAGCAGGTCAGTCAGTGGTGCAGATTCCAAGGCATAGTTTGGAATCCAGTTCCGGCAAAAATTAGTTGTGCCCAGGAAGGACATCATTTCCTTCTTGGTAGTAGGTTTTGGTGCTTGCAAAATTGCTACTTTTCTGTCCTCATCTAATGTTCTACCCTCTTTGGATATTACATATCCTAGGTATTTGACTTGCTTTTTTCAAAGCTGCAGTTTATTTTTGTTTACCTTATGTCCTTCAGCAGCTAAAAATTGTAATAGCACTATGGTATCTTCTTTGCAATCTTGCTGGGTGGGGGCCGCCAGCAGGATGTCATCAACATAAAGTAAAATCTGACTGCCTCTTGGTGGGGTAAATCCCGCCGAGTTGCTTGCCATTTCTTGTGAGAATATTGTCTGACTTTCACAATATCCCTGTGGTAGTCACGTATATGTATACCTTTTCCCCTGAAATGTGAATGCAAACCAATACTGGCTGTCAAGGTGTATCGGTATCGAAAAGAACGCATTGCTAATGTCTACCACAAAAAAATATTTCTGTTGAGGTTTTAAATCATTCAACAGGGTGTGTGGGTCTGGCACTGTAGGTGCCCTTGGAATTACTGCGTCATTTACAGCTTGTAAATCTTGGACCATACGCCATTCTCCATTCGCTTTCTTAACAGGAAATAAGGGTGTGTTACATGGTGAATCGGGAGATTCTACCAGTATTCCCCCTTTAAGTAAGGCTGCTATAATAGGCTTTATTCCTGCCTCTGCATATTTTCTTAAGGGATACTGTCTTTTTTGTGGTCTAAATGCTGACTTTGGCGTAATAGTAACTGGTTCCTCTGTACGAATAAGTCCTACATCTGATTTTCCTGTTGACCAGGGAGTTTCTGGTATATTCTGTAAGGCATTCTCTTCCTCCTTTAATAGGAGTGCTAATCAGCTGTCCTTGCTAGACTGCAAGTGCACGGCTGGGCGGGTCTGAGTTATCCAATTCAACTTCTACATTTGTATTCCCTTTTCTGACAGTTCTAACTCTGTCTGTTTCTCCCATCTCGTGACTTTTTCTCCTAGGTCTGCCCATTCTATATTTTTGTCCTTAGTTAAGCTAACATGTGGTAATCGATTAGATTTATAGAGTGCAAAGAACTCCTGGGGCAATGAACAGCTGGCTACACTGTTCCCTTCCATGTCCCAGTACAGATTACGTAATATCAATCTGTTTGCATGATTTTTAAACAATTCTTGCTCATATTCTTTATCAGGTCCTGGCATGTTACAATAATACAGGGTACAGTGCAACAAGTGTTGCTTATCAATGTCTAGGGAGGGAAACTTACTGATGGCTATATTCATTAATTCTTCGGTCACAGTCCCTGGACCAGTCGTAACCAAGTCTTGACTGTTCCAATAAAACACTTTACCCTCCGATTGCACTGCAAAGGTATCAATTTGTCACTGTGCTTCCATACCCTGCATGGCCGGAACTACTGCTATACCAAATAGCTGCATAAGGTCTCTGCCCAAGAGGTTTACTGGGCATTTTGCAGAAACAACAATTTTGCTTTTCTGGGTCAATCCTGAAACAGGATCAGTTATTGCGATGCCACGGGAGAGAGGCTCCCAGTACAGCTGTCCATTAGCTGCTTTTACTAGTATATAATCAGGTGACTCTGAATTTTCTGGCAGTTTGGAGGGATGTATCAGGGTTCGTGATGCCCCTGAGTCACACGAAAATTTAACCTCCCTCCCTTCTACCAAGAGTGTAACTTCTGGTTATGTGTCTGCTAAATAGAGCTCTAAGCTCAATAAAGCTAAATCCAATATTTCATTTTCTTCACTATCCGTAACTTCTTGTACTTCCTCTATCTCTTCTGTCACATCCTCTACTCTCTCTATCACATTCTCATTTGTCCTTTCTTCGCTATCCCCTTCTAGTGATTCCTGACTATCATATAGTCAGTCCTCACCCTCCTTATCTTCCGTGGTTGCCTTCTTGTTTTTCTTGCAATCCCTTGCCAAGTTTCCCTTTTTACCACATTTAAAGCATTCTCCCCTTTTCTTTTGCCCTTCAAAGTCTTCTGATCGCTGATCAGATTGTTTGTTTCCCTGGGCATTTTTCTTGCCCTTTTTCCTGGACTGTACTACATAAACTTCTGTTCCATCTTCTACAGAAAATACTTGGGCTTTCTTTTTCTTTTTGCTATTAAAATGCCTTTCGGCATAACTAGCATATTCAAGTAATGACTGTAACCTGCTTGTGCGATGGTCTACCATATGTTTTGTAATAAAACTGCTTATAGGTGCAATACTGCCCTTTAAAAATGCATTCTTTAACTGCTGTTCATATGGGGAATCTTGTGTCTGATCTTCAGGAACCTGCATTCCACAGTGGTTATTAAAACATTCTAATAGTCTGGCATAATATCTGTCAACAGTTTTACCTTCTTGTTGGATGCATTGATTAATGCAATTCCAGTCTGCCCTAGGCTTCCATTTCTCAGAGATGCGGTCTGTAAGACCTTTTACTCTGTTGTCTAGCTCTGCGCTGCTATGTGGGAGGGATCTGTGTGCAGCGTCACAGGGATTCCAGTTGCCACTAATCATGTGCCAATCTGGTCCCACAATTTGTCTAACTACTTTTTCTACCTCTTCACCATTTAAATTATAACTAACCTCATTCCTTGTAAATCTTCTGAGAATTTTCTAAAATTAAGTTTTGGATGGGGAATTCCCTCAGTGGTTTTCCGGATACCTTCCGGAGTCCAGGGTCTATACACTAGAATAGTTGGGTCCTGGCCTTCCTGTCCTGCCTGAGGATTAGGTACTTCTATGAGTGGACATATTTCTTCTTCACCCATAGACCATGAATTCTTAACCATTTGATACAACTCAATGTCTCCTTTCGAGTTACCTGCCTGTGTTCGAGACCTGGTCCCGATGGGATCTCTAATAAAGGGTTTTGCTTTTGTAATGTCTCTATTTTCAGTGACAGCAGGGTATAATGGGGGTGGACTAACCTGTTCACTTGCTTCATATTCTGGTAAGGGAGGCGGAGGGGCCGATGCTATTACTAAGTTATTGTCCTCCTTATCTAAAAACATTGCTTTTGAATTATTATTCTTTTGTTCCCTGCGGTTTACCTCCTCAATCCACCTGTGTGCCTGAGGAATTCCTAATTGGCGTTGCTTTTTTACCCAAACTTTGGAATCGGTCTTGAGCTGTTTGACAAGTTTGATAAGTGAGGATTTTTCTAATTTTCCATCGAATTCATACTTATTAACCCATTTTGAATAGTGTTTAATATTCTCAGCACGCTGCTACTGCATGTATTTTGCGTCTTCGGTTAATGGCAGATTTTGGGGTCTTTTTGTGCAATTATTACCCATTTTGTTCTACCCTTTTAATTCTTACACAGCTTCTCTTATTTTTTAATGTGGTACCACAGATTTTGTTATAGTCTCTTCAGAATGACTACCTACCTACTCTGTTTTCCCTGATCTATGACAAGACAGTAATCTTTTCTGTCCCTGACTTGTAAAAATACAGCCTTGACAAAAACAATACAAATCTAGTCCCTGATCTAAAACAGAAAAAAGTAGATTCACCTTACCTGAGCCTTCGTGATTGATCACCTGGTTCGTGAAAACCCGTCCTTCAGTCGCAGATCAGAAAGTGGTTGGCCTCTTTTGTACGACAATTCAGTCGGAGGGCTTTTCAAATAAGAAGAACCAATGTGATTTCTTCCCTGTACGGTTTCAAGCCACCTGGCCCGTCTGATCCGAGGCGAAGTGAGGATTTCCGGTCCGAAGGACCAATCTGTCAAAGGAAAAAACTTCAAAGACCAATTCACATTAGGTTCAGGTATGGCACCTTTTATTACTTGCAGCAAAGAGACAAAAACATGTACATACAGGATTTTGCCTAACTACTAACAGGAAGTATGCTCTTCTTATACTGTTCTACAAAACGTTGCTTTCTATAGTTCAAACTAATATCCACGTAGTCACAACCACGAAAAAACAGAAGAAAAACCACTGTGGAAGCCACAAGAATCCGCTGAAGAATATTCAATACAAATGTTTTTAATGTATCAATGATTTGTGTAAAGGAAATGATGTAAATGAAACTTTTCACACGCAACTGAATAGTTGTCATTGGTCAAAGTTTTTCTATTTAAGCTGTTAAACATTTTAGAAGTTGTTCTGATGAAGTCTAATATTTTTAGATGAAAGCGCTCAACTTGTATTTATTTTATTAAAAACATTTGTATTGAATATTCTTCAGCGGATTCTTGTGGCTTCCACAGTGGTTTTTCTTCTGTTTTTTCGTGCTTTCTATAGTTGACGTAATTAAACACAACTTTCTGTATTGTTCTACAACAGATGTTACTCAGATTTTCTGCTGACATGACTGGATTTATGAAAAACATTTGAGAAAAACAACCTGACCTTGGGGGCTTTAGCCCGCTACAAGCTTCTATTGTGTAGTTCTAATACATGTGTTACATTTACAGGTACTTTTCTAGCTTAGACACAAGTAAACGCTGATTGCAGTTCATATATTTTCAATCAGTCTTTGTTCTTATTATCAATAGCTTCTGCAGCTGTGTATTTTCTCACAGCGTAAGCGGAACTCCTTGTCTAAATCTCATAACATTAATACAAGTGATACATCTATTTATTATTTTCCTGACACAAGCAGAAATTATCTGCTTTCCTGTAAATTTCCAGAGCATAAGCAAAGATTATAACTGCGCATATTTCATGACAATACAAGATTGGAAAGCTTCTGCAGTTTGTACAGATTTATGCAGTGTGAAATAGAATAAATGTGTTAACCCTTTTCGAACCTTAAATGCACTAAGCATATTACTAATACATACACTAATACATATTTTTCTAACACCAAGCATGATGCCTACACTTGGAGATAAAAATTGGATTCATTTATAGGATATAAAATTGGTGTCACGCTTGGGGCATACACTGGGTTTGCATTAGAAGAAATGGTCAATTCTTCCACCTGTTTTGCTAGTAATGGCTTGCATATTTCACACCTTGGTTTTTACATACTAGCTAAGACATCTGCTACCCCCACAGTGCCCTTTGTAAGCAGAATTCCGCTAATGGACAGCAGATATAGCAAACACAAATCTGGATAATATGAAGGTAACACAGCTGAATGTCAGAAGCCTAAAAAACAAAATATTAGAACCTGAGTCCTTCCTTAACCACAAAGACATCACCATTTGTATAATTACAAGAACCTAGTTCTGCTGCAGTAACTGGCAACTGTGGATGAACATCAGCGTTTATTCAAAACCCATCTGTCTCTCATCAGATTTTGCATGACACAAATCTGGAATTGGCTGAATTCCTAGTTACATTCAATAAAATTATTTATTTTAAAGGCACTAATAGATCCCCATCTATGACTCCTTCCAAGCATGTAGAATGCCTTAATCAGTTAAAAAAGCGAATACTTGAAGCGAATACCTTTCTTATGAGTCACTTCAACTACTTGCATATCTCTATGAGAACCTGCCTTGGGACCTCTAAGAAGTACTCTGCCTTCAAGGATTACGCCACCATCAATTCCTTAATATTTACCAATTTTATTCATAATTACAAACAGTGAAACTCCCTAGTAAACCTTGTAAATAAGGTTGCTGTCCACTTCACTGAAGTTTACTCCCTCTTGGATAGATGCATTGAGGCAACCATACTAATCTCGTATAAGCATAATAGCAAGTTTAGAGCTAAACCTGTATACCACATCGGTACTTACGTATTATCATAACCAGATTTTCACAGTTGCAAAATTTGCATACTGGAATGAAAACAACTGCAACAAACAAAGTACGGTGTTATTTTACATCATTACTAATAAAGAATAACCTTAGATTACATTCAGGAAGGAAAAACATTTATACAAATCTTCTTCCTGTTTGGCGTGCATTACACATGCACGCTTCAAATCTCGCATACTGTTAAAAGTTGTTCTGCACCTTTTCTTTTAAGAAAAAAAGAAAGACAACACGAAGTAATGCTGTTTTAACTGCATGAATTATATTCATATGCAGTGCAGTGAAAAACATTTACTGAACCTTTCTGGCCATATTTCCACACATGTTTAATTTAAACAGAACTACTGACACTTTTACAAACACTTGTTGCCGATAATAAGAACGTGATTCCAATTTTTTCGAGTCCTGCCTGCTGTGTCTCACTTTGCTGGTATCCATCATCTGATGTGGGTGAGTTCGAAATGGGTAAAGCTTTCTGGACAAGTAAGGAAATGAATTAAGTGCATGTGTACTCTGAGACTGTAAGCGTTATTTGTTTTTGTGACTTATATTAATATACTAGGACTTTCAGACGTGTCCAGTCTTGGTATAGTTTATTTCAGATTAGGGACAAATGCCTGTCAGACTGCCAGCTAAAATCATTCTGATAAATGAAATTAAACTTGAGTACTGGCCATGAACATTCAGATGGCATACTACAGTTAATTTACCTTGCCTGCGCTTGTAATAAGGAAGGCAGGATCTGTCATGCACTGCAGCCATGTGGAGTTCACCGGCAAAGTGAGACACGGCAGGCAGGACTTGAAAAAATTGGCAGTTATTCCTCTCCCTGCCTCATCCCATGTGTGCCACACTATTACTTACTTGTTTACACTCCAGTTTCCAACTTAATAAACCTGTTTTGTCATTAACATTATGAATTTCGCAATGGCAAAAATCTGGTTGCGATAATACGTAAGTACCACCACATCACTAATCAATATAAAAAGAAGAAGAAGCTCCTGACCCTCACTAATTAAAAGATGCCCACTTCAACATTATAAAAGAGATTTAAAACTGGTGAGTAAATCTCTCAGACTTGCCTGAGGACATGTAAGGTCAACTATGAATTTAGGATTGCAGCTAATTCAAGATGTAAACACAAGACATTCATTGGTTATGTTAGTAAACTTAGAAGTAACGCAGTGCTCAGACCCTCATCTGTTCATACTACTTGGCACCGAAAGATTAAACTGGGAAGACCCTTCTCTTAGAATGTAAAAACTTAGGTTAGCCTCTGTTTCATATCATCCTATTCACTTTGTGGACACTGCAATACTCAGAGTATTAATCTCTTTTATTCTTGTCTTACTTTTAAAACCTGTAACATCTGTGACATGACAGCCAATCACTGGAGAACCTAAGAAATGCTTCTCATGAATCAGATTGGGCTTAATGGTTCTGTTTTACTCCTGATGAGAGAAGGCCCAGAGGTACATTACTTACTGGCTTCCTAGAGATCATCGATCACTGGAAAGCCTGAGAATTGCTTCTTAGGAACCAATCAGAGATTAGAGCTACTACTCTGCACCTGGTGAGAGAAGGAACAGTGTGACACTTATTCCTGATGGTCTCTGTTTGGACAGTGCCCATGAGACTTTCCTGACTGGTCAGGTTGCAGTTTTGAGAGAACCTATTCAGGGACTTTGTGCAGTTTTCCTTTCTGCTGTGTTAAGCTGTTGTATAAGCTATCCAAGGGATCTACATAGAGATGACTATAGCAAGTATACTGAACCTAGAAATATCCGGGACAATACTACTTCTCAGGAAGCAGGTTGGGATTAGTGCTATTGCTTTGTTGCTGATAAGAGAAAGAGCCAATGATCATTGATTCCTAGCTGCATGCAGCAGTGGTGATAATAGCACTAGGATCCAGGTAGTAGCCTGTAGGTGAATCACCATTATACATCATTCCTGGGAAACCTAATTCATTCTTTTTACTAAGTTCTTCAAGATTAGTTACCATCTAACCTAACTTGGGAGTGTTGCCCTTAATCATTTATCCTCAAATATTCAGGGTTTATAATAATAGTATCCCTCAAACCCTTAAGTACTATTAGAAGCTCTAATCCTTCACCCTATGGCAATGTTGCACAACAGCCTGCTCTCACCCCATTTGTGGCTGTTCTGATCACATTAAGTGCTCTAAGACAGTATAACAACTGTCTTATGCTTACTGACTATCCAATGCTTCTACCAATTGATAGCATAACCTGTGAGAGATATTTTTTTTAAAAAACATGGAAGCAAACCTCTGGCTTTGATCCAGCAATGGTTAAGCATCATATGTTCACAACAGCACATTTTATTTTATTTTATTTTACATTTGATTACATTATATTTGAATTGGTTAGAATTATCCCATTAACAGACATATACACAACTTCTTACCACCTGCAAAATTATCCAGAATCTACCTGCTAGTCCAGCACCAAATACCATTCTACACAACTATGTTCCCAGTTGGTCATTACATTCTAAAAAACAGAAACTAATGTCTGTCCACAAACCTATCAATTCTGCTGGGCATTGTTTGTAGTTGTACTAGGCTGCTAAGTCCTGGAACTCCTTACCTGTACCCATCAGGTTAATACCCTCCCTCCCTTCCATCCTTTGAAACCATTCTGAAAGATTTCCTAGCCAAAAGCTGACTGTTCTTGCTCAACACCAGGATAAGCTATATCCATAAATGTGAAGAAATGCCTATTCATACCTTATATCTCCTTACTCTCTCTTCTTCACTACTTTCTTATTTCTATCAATTTCTCCCCCACCTCCTGGCTTTCTCTCTAAAAATACCATAAACCTGCTCTTCCCTCACTTTATATTGCAGGTCCTGTTTGTATTATGCTAACTTATCTTTAATTTCTCTATGAACTGACAAAACATTTTTTAACTATTAAATCAATGTCATATATCTTGCATCTATTCTTAGCCAATGTTTTCATTTTATGTACAATTTGGTATAAGTACTTAAACTGTAGTTGTTTTTTTGTATTATTTGTATTGTTATTATTCTTAAAATGTTTTGTAAAACTTTGGAACTTTTCTCCACAGGCCTCTGCTGAAAATGGGCTCCTACCATTTGGACTTTTCCTGTAATCAAATGCCAATAAGTAAATAAATTATCATGGAAGCCTGACTGGGAACAGACCCCTTTTCAGAAGAGGCCTAAGGGGAAAAGCTGTATGCAATTTATTATAATACAAAATCTAATAACAATGCTGACACAGCTTAAAACTACAGTTGTGCAATTTAACTATATTAAAATATTAGCAGAGCATTAAAACCATGATAATATAGGTCACATGACTTATACCACGGCACTTGTGTTAAGCACTGAGTTCGGTAGCTGGCGTACCTAGTTAGGTAAGGGTTCTAATCTCATTGCAGTCAACTTGTGTGGATGTGTCTAGTTAGAAGAACGTAAATGTGCATTCTACAGTCATCAGTACAATCTGATAGAGTAACAATATTTTGTGGGAGGCTGTTATGATGGTTAAGGTGTTTGCCTTACAGACACAAGGTGCAAGGTTTGAGTCTCACATGGGGTGCTTGGCTAGTTTTAAAATGGCCTATAAGGACAGTTAGCCTAGCAATAATATATGAACGTATGAGAATATTTACTGTTGTCTATCACTGATGTTTGGCACAATGGATCACAGCATTGGGGAAGGTGATTAGAAGCTGTATGGTTGTGTTGATGAGTAACATAAGATTGCATTCTAGCAGGACATTATTTAAGAGGTGGCAAGACATTCAGTAAAAATTTACATAGGATTTTTTCAGTATAGACCTTCTGCGAGAGTCATAACAGATTGTTGCAGTGTAGGTATCAAGAGGCTGGATATACTTGGATAGGTGGTTGCATGATTTAGTGTGTCATGGGTTGTAGTTCTAAGAGGAGTTTAATTTGAAGGTGATGGGCAATTTTTTGGGGCTAGGCTTCTAAAGGCTCCAGGGCAATTAGCCTAGTAAACACCTATGAACCTATGAATCTATGATATGTTCTTTGTCGACTACCAGATTTGGTGGGCTTTTACCCTGTAAATATAAGGAAGGATCTACAGATGTGTAGTGGTGACCCAAATAAGGTACCTTTTTAACTACAGGCATCACATAAAAAAGAGTAAAAGAGAAGAATGGATCAGACGTAGATTAGTTAAAAGACTAAAGATAGTGGCAAATAAAGAAAAGGAGGATGAAGAGAGAGATTAGTGTGGATCCACCTGGATGTATGTCACTGAAGAATCTATTACCTGGGAGATTCACAGCTAGAAATCTAAGAATGTGTACTGTTCCCTTAGATATGCGTTGAATGCTTGCTGATTTTCAAAATGTTTGAGAGCAGGTGTAAAGGTATTCCAGAGATTAGATACACAGTTGGAGTATAGTGAATCTCTGGGTATGATATTAGATTTAGTCATGGATAGCAAGAGTTCATCTTTTGGATGGAGAGCCCTCTGTGGGCAGTAGTGTTTATGCATACATTTTAAGGCAGGATATTTATCATGATTATATATTAGACTATGAGCAAGTAGGAGATGGCTGTATTGGAGATGATGATGGAATTCGCTCTAGTTGAGATGTTTAAGACCTACACAGTGAGTTTGCCCTGTGCTTATTTCAGTTGGGTATCGTTGCCTGTATGCAGCTGTATACATAACTGTATTGGGTTTTTGTGAATGACTCTAAATAGCTAACTGTGTTCCCTGGGTTTGGGAGGGAGGGGGTCTTGAAATTTTGCCAGGGCATCACTTAAAAATAGAAAGTTTGCCTAGAAATAATTTCTAAAAGTTCAAGGGTTAGCTGGTGTTCCAGGTTTTATTTTTATTTTGAAGTAGACAGCTTTATGCCTGACTTGACCAGTTAGACATTACACTGCAATGTTTCCCCATGTTAGTGAGGACTAGGTCAAGGATTCTGGTGCCCCAGTTGATGTATTGACTAGCTGGTCCAGGGCATTTATATAGAAAAAGTCCAGAAATTTTTATGTTTGCAAGTCTGACGTTGATTCCCAGTTTATAGCAAATTAGTTGAAGTTGCTTATGAATATGGTGTTGGGTTGAATGGGAAGTGACTCAAGTTTATTTAAGTAAGTGGCATGGGTTTCTGGGTCATAGAAAAGGGTCTTTATCTCAAATGCAGCATACTGCTTGACCAGCCTTCAATTGTGTTCATTTTTTATGTAAATTGAGACACCTCCACCTTTTGTCCCTTTCTGTGCAATCGCTGGTCTAAATGTGTGGAAGACATTATAACCCTGCATTGCTGGGGTGCTCTCCAGTGATTCAAACCATGTCTCAGTAACACACATATGTCTACATTCTCCAGGGTTAGGAGAGCTTGCAGAGAGTGGAGATATGTGTTTAGACTCATGGCATGTAGCAGTATTACCTTCAGATAATTCTGTGTTGGTTTCACTACATCTGATGGTTTATTAGTTTAACAGTATCTTAAAAAAAGTACTATGGTGGTGGACAAGGTTTTAGCCAATATTCCAAAGTCTTAATGGAACAGACCATCCTTGGTGACATATCATGGTCTGTCAGACATGTCCTTCCAGTCTGACAAATATTGTACCCCCCCCCCCCAATGCATAACATTAAAAATTAAGACAATTATTAAAAATCAATTATTTTTTGTTCATATTGTGGCATCATCTTTGGAGAAGGTAAAATGCTGCTCAGTGCTTGGCTCATACCAGATTGGGGCATATAGTCCGAGAGCTCCATCATGTCTCTCTTCATATGGTACCTGGAAGTATGTGTTAGGTCATTTACTCCATTATGGACTGTGACTAAGTTATACTGGTGCTTGTAGTTCAATGATCTAAATGCATGCATGATCTGGCAGATGCTGACCTATGACACGCAACTGAGTGTAACCCTTTCCTTCTTCGCTCTGGTAAGTGGGACATCGGTGTGCCTCACAATGGTGTCTCCTATGACCAACATGTTGGATTTTGTGGTGGCCTGCCTTATGTTGTTTGGCATAGAGACTCTGAGTTGAGGCTGAGTGTGTCATGGTGGGTGTTACTTTAGTAGTGTGTTTTTGAGGTTGATGAGGGTACTTTTTGCAATTACTAACTGCATCTTGGAAGACTTTGATGTTTTAGTTTTGTCAGATTTCTTTTAACAGCCTCATCATATGGGGGTCTATACGTTTGTCCTGTGGTGTGTGCGTTGCAGATATTGATGAGTGCTGTGTGTTTCTGACAACCTGCTTGGTATTTGTAGTGTGTATATGTGAGATCCTTACCTCCAGAGACAGTATATATGCACGTTTGACTGTGTCTGCCAGTTGGCTTACAGGGTAAAGGAGGTGTTAACAAGCTGTTTCCTGTGGTCCGATGGTGCACGGTTTGATTCCCTCAGCTTCCATTGTCTAACTGTGCTCTCTGAGCAAACCACTTAACTCACCCAAAAGTTACCAGGAAAGCAAATCTAAGCCTATAAGATCCACCAAGTCTGCTTTGGCACAGGGAAATGTTTTAGTCTTAGGAGCTCTAAAGTTAGGCATAAAGATGACATACTTACAGATTGGACAAGAACAGGGTGATTTTAAGTAGTTTGTCTGGTGCCAGGATCCATGATGTCACAAAGGCCCTAAGGGCCCTTAAACTAGACAAACATGACTATGACCTTGTGGGGGTCCATGTGGGAGCAAATTATCTGAGGTGCTACACCCAGAGGGACATGCAGAGAGACATGATGGAGCTTGCTATTTATGGTTTAGAAGCAGAATATATACTAGCCTTTAGTACTTTCTTGATTTCACCTAGAATGATACGTAGACACCTAGACAAGTGAATTGGCTTTAACAATTGGATAAGAGGTTGGTGTCATTCTAAGGGGATCTAGTACTTTTGGTTTGGGATGAGATGGAAAATAAAACTTCCTGTTTTGTATAGATGGCTTAAACCTCTCACATCAGGGCTTCCACATATTGTCTAAAGGCTTTGCTGCCCCTATAGTGCTGTTTTTAGGTAGAGCCCGATTTGACATTCCTACACAGCAGACTCAAAACAAAAGTTTGCTCAACATTATGGTGACACTGCTCAGTGTTAGGAGTCTAAATAGAAAGTTGTCTGAACTTGAGACTCTCCTGCAACTCAAGCACGTTAATATTTGTCCAGTTACTAAGGGCTCCCTATTGAAATGTCAGTGCTCATAATACCCAGTGCTGACAGACCAAAGGAAATGATTGAAAATGCAGGTGAAGAGTGAATCTTGAACATTGCCCTTCTCCTTTAAACTTCTTTCTAGCAGGGAGAAAGCCCTCTGCACCCCCAATATGTTGGGGGCAAGCAACCCTCACCCCCTGAACTTATATATACCAACTCAAATATTGCCATACCACAGAGAAAAGTGAATATTCCAGGAAATGGCCATTTCAGACTTGGTATATGTATGTCTGTTTCTTTGGCTATTCACTCTCCATATATTGTGACTCATTCTAGAACGTACCAACATTTCAAATGGCTACCATCTGTAGTAGGGTTTACCGTTTATCATTCCTTCAGGCCTTTGGATACCTGTGGCCTAACGGAATGATAAACGGTATCATAAATACCATCACCTCATCTCAAATTACCTACAACCTTAACTTGGAGCTCCTGAAGATCAAAATCACCATTAAAAAATCCAGCTATTCATTGCTGCAGGTCCACATCAATGTCCCCCAAAGGGCATACCTTAACTCCAGTGAGGAATTAAATATCAAACCAAATATCTTTTTGCTAGGGGATTTCAGTAACCCAAGCATTCATTGGCACACTCACACCACTAAAGTGGATATACTCCTGCAGTTTCTTAATGCCAAAGCACTAGTGCAAATTGTAAAACTACTCACTAGAGGCTTTAATAGCCTTGACCTAGTCCATAACAACCTAGCCCTTGCCTGTGCTCCATCTTGCATCTCCTCATTTTGTTGTCACATCTGACCACAAGCTCATCATCTTGTCTGTCAGGCCTAATGGTATCAGCCCACCACCAAATGAGACTGTCTTTAGGGACTTCACCATGGAAATCCTACTTCAGCTTACATAGGACCTATGCAAAATTCCCAATAATCCCTTGCAAATACCCAACTTGAAAGGGCTACCGCATTCACCACAGACTTTTACCAACATCTGAACAGCTACATAAAAAGTCAATGCCCAGTCCACCCTAAATAAATGGTATCTTCAGGATTAAACCTCTCTGGTGGAACTCAGGTATTAATAAACTTTATACCAAAAGAAGGAAAAATGATGAAAAGTTGCAAGAAATTCATATCCACTTATCTGACAACTACAATGAAACATTCCAGCAAGGAAACGAGTACTAATAGGAAATGTAGAGCAGCATATGAGCTTACGGTCACTATGGATAACAAAGGAAACTACAAAGCTTCCTTCAGTGATGTCAGGAAACTAAAGAATAATATTGAACAATGCACTGAGCTCATCTGTAATGATATCACAAATTCCAAGGATATAGCCAGTCTACTAGCAGATAACTTTAGTGCTGACCTTACCCCACCTACCCACATTGTTGCTTCCAGTATACCTGAAAATGTTGTTTCCCCTGATATTACATTGGAACATCTCTTAAAAGACAATATACCAGGCTGCTTTCTCATCAGCACCAAGTATGTACTATTTGAGCCTTTACTTAAGCATTTTAATGTCAGCCTATCCACAGTGTTTGTTCCTGATGCCTGGAGAATAAGCACTGTGAGTCCCCTATAAGAGTATGGCTCCTCTACACATCCAGGTAATTATAGGCCCATCAGCTTCACCAGCCTTACTTGCAACGCCACAAAATAAATCATAGCAGAACTGATTTATGCAGACATAGGCATCTTAACTGCTCTAGATCCCAATCAGCTTGTTTTTTTAAAGGGCAGGTCTTGTCTCCTGAACTTAGTAAGCTTATTTGAAAAGGTTACAGAAGCTGTGACAGTGGTCACTCAGTGCAAACTACTTATACAGATCTGACTAAGGCTTTTGAAAATATTCCCCCCATTCTGATATTGTAAAAAAAAAAAAAAAAAAAAAAAAAATAGACAAATTTAATGTAAACGTCTGTCTTATGTTATGGATTGCCAAATGGCTACCAGCTAGATCCAAGATTGTGAAAGTTGTTGGTACCCTCTCTGAACATGAAATTGTAACTAGTGGGATACTGCAGGAATCAGTGCTGTTTGGCATTTATTTTGCAGACATCCAGTCCAATATCCCAGAAGAATACTTGACCATGTTTGTTGATATCTGCAAGCTGGGCACTGGTATCTGCTCATCTACTGATACTCAAAATTTTTAGCAATGGCTAGAATATGCACATACCTGGTGTACTGAAAACAGTCTCAAGTTAAAAGCAAAAAAGTGCATCATTGTAGCATTCATATATTTTAAATGGTACTCCTCTTCAGGCAGAGACGGTCATATGAGAACTCGATATTTATATCGACAGCTCCCTCTCATTTGATGATTATGCTTCTGCCATGGTCAGGAAATCCTTCTATATGGCCCAGTTAATTTCCAAGGGAATGTCTTCAAGATCTAAAGAAGCCATCCTACCTCTGTGCTGTTTCCTTATCAGACTCATCTTTGAATGCAATGCCCTTTTGGTATGTATAATTCAAAACATGTTGCTCAACAGAAAGTCCCCAAAATACCTTACTAAGAAAACCAAAGGCCTTAAATCCTTCAGCTATCCTGATAGATAAAAACAAATCTCATTATACTCAGTCGCCTACAAAATGCTCCATGATGACCCATCTCTTGCCTTTTGAGTCATGAAAGACCCAGTCCTATTTGGCCTTCCCTTTCTTTGCAAAACCAGTGGCTCTACAAACACCTGCACTAGGGATCTAAATCTACACCAACATGACTCACTTGATATATAGGTGCCTAACTCAATGTATTCCCATCATTTGGAATAAGTGCCTGCTACAGGTCAAAGAACATACTGTTCTGGTTACTATTAAAGCTACTTTTGATGCCTGGATGGGTAGACACTAGGACTGTTATGTACAGCCCTGCTTGATTTTGGGAAGTAAGCACTATTAAATGCATGAA
Organism: Protopterus annectens; assembly: GCF_019279795.1. Classification (NCBI taxonomy): domain Eukaryota; kingdom Metazoa; phylum Chordata; order Ceratodontiformes; family Protopteridae; genus Protopterus; species Protopterus annectens. Next base: position 457,559,771 of record NC_056727.1, on the reverse strand, counting down.
GAGGAAGACACAAACTTTTAAATGTGATTACTTTAAGGTGTATATGGATAGACATCTTGTGGTCTACAGGATCACTAGCTTGGAATTGTTTCTGTGTTTCTATGTTCCTTAACTACAGTACTGCACTAAACATAGCTATAATGATACATCCTCAGATCCCAAGGACATTACTAATATTCTTGCTGTCACATTCTCCTCTAACTTCACTCCACCTACACCGTCCTCCATCCTTTACATTTCCCCTCACACCTCCTCTCCTGAGATCAATTTGGACTAAGTCCTTTTTGCCCTTTACAAAATTAAAATAACTATTTCATTGGGTCCTGATAATATCTTTCGATGTTTGCTGAGAAATGTAAAGTCCCACTTGGCAAAACCCTCCATCAAGTCTTCAACCAGAGTATCTCAGCTGGGTATGTCCCCAAGGTGTGGAAAATGGCAGTTGTGGAACCATTTAATAAAAGTAGTTTCTCTACTGACTCTGGGAATTACAGCCATATTAGTCTCACTACTGGTATTATTTATTTATTTTATAAATTTATTTACATTTGTTTACTGGGAAAGTCCAACCCAGCCACTGGGGATGCACAGGCCAGTGCATTTCTTTGTGCCGGTCCCAAGCCCGGATAAATGGGTAGGGTTGCGTCAGGAAGGGCATCTGGCATAAAACTTCGCCAAATCTTTTCATGCAGTCACCAGTTAATATTTCCATACTGGATCGGTTGAGGACCGGGTTAACAACAACCGCCACCAGTACTGTTAGCCAACAGGGTGCTGGCAGAAATTGGGCTACTGTTGGCCGAAGGAGGAGAAGAGGCGGAAGGCATGGCCGAAGGCAGGAAGAGAGGAGAAAGGCTAGGACTGTGGTAGTGAGGGTCGGAACTTTGAATGTTGGCAGTATGACTGGTATAGGGAGAGAGCTAGCTGATATGATGGACAGAAGGAAGGTTGGTATATTGTGTGTGCAAGAGACCAGATGGAAGGAGAGTAAGGCTAGGTGTATCGGAGGTGGGTGCAAATTGTTTTATCATGGTGTGGATGGGAGGAGAAATGGCATAGGTGTTATTCTGAAGGAACAGTATGCGAAGAGTATTTTGGAGGTGAAAAGGGTGTCGGATAGAGTGATGTTTATGAAGCTGGAAATTGATGGTGTAATGATGAATGTTGTTAGTGCATATGCTCCACAAGTTGGGTGTGCAATGGATGAGAAAGAAAAATTTTGGAGTGAATTGGATGAAGTGGTGATGACTGTACCCAAGGGTGAGAGAGTGATGATTGGAGCAGATTTAAATGGGCATGTTGGTGAAGGGAACAGTGGGGATGAGGAAGTGATGGGTAGGTATGGTGTTAAACAAATGAATGCAGAAGGTCAGATGGTAGTGGATTTTGCGAAAAGGATGGATATGGCTGTGGTGAATACGTATTTTAACAAGAGGGAGGAGCATAGGGTGACATACAAGAGTAGAGGAAGATGCACACAGGTGGATTATATCTTATGTAGGAGGGCCAGTTTGAAGGAGATTGGAGACTGTAAAGTGGTGGCCGGAGAAAGTGTAGTTAGGCAGCATCGGATGGTGGTTTGTAGGATGATGTTGATGATCAAGAAGAGGAGGAGGAGTGTGAGGGCAGCACCAAGGATCAAATGGTGGAGATTGAAAAAGGGTAATTGTGAGGTGGAGTTCAGGGATGAATTAAGACAGGCACTGGGTGGCAGTGAAGAGTTACCAAATAGCTGGGTAACTACAACAGAGCTAGTAAGGGAGATGGCTAGAAAGGTGCTTGGTATCACATCGGGACAGAGGAAGGATGACAAGGAGACATGGTGGTGGAATGAGGAAGTACAGAAGAGCATACAGGCAAAGGGATTGGCAAAGAAGAAGTGGGATTGTCAGAGAGATGAAGAAAGTAGACAGGAGTATAAGGAGATGAGGTGCATGTCAACGAGAGAGGTGGCGAAGGCTAAGGATAAGGCATATGAAGAGTTGTATGAAAGGTTGGACACTAAGGAGGGAGAAAAGGACCTGTACCGATTAGCTAGACAGAGGGACCGAGCTAGGAAAGATGTGCAGCAGGTAAAGGTGATAAAGATAATGAGGGAAACATACTCACAAGCGAGGAGAGTGTGTTGAGGAGATGGAAAGAGTACTTTGAGGGGCTGATGAATGAAGAGAATGAGAGGGAGAGAAGGTTGGATGATGTAGGGATAGTGAATCATCAAGTACAATGGATTAGCAAGGAGGAAGTAAGGACAGCTATGAAGAGAATGAAGAATGGAAAAACTGTTGGCCCAGATGACATACCTGTGGAAGCATGGAGGTGTTTAGGTGAAATGGAAATGGAGTTTTAAACCAGATTGTTTAATTTAATATTGGAAAGTGAGAGGATGCCTGAGGAATGGAGAAAAGGTGTTTTGGTACCGATTTTTAAGAATAAGGGTGATGTGCAGAGCTGTAGTAACTACAGAGGGATTAAATTGATCAGTCACAGCATGAAGTTATGGGAAAGAGTAGTGGAAGCTAGGTTAAGAAGGGATGTGATGATTAGTGAACAGCAGTATGGTTTCATGCCAGGAAAGAGCACTACAGATGCGATGCTTGCTCTGAGAGTGTTGATGGAGAAGTACAGAGAATGTCAGAAGGAGTTGCATTGCGTTTTAGTAGACTTGGAGAAAGCATATGACAGGGTGCCTAGAGAGGAGTTGTGGTATTGTATGAGGAAGTCAGGAGTGTCAGAGAAGTATGTAAGAGTGGTACAAGATATGTACAAGGGTAGTGTGACAGCGGTGAAGTCTGCGGTGGGAGTGACGGATGCGTTTAAGGTGGAGGTGGGGTTACATCAAGGATCAGCTCTGAGCCCTTTCATATTTGCAATGGTGATGGACAGGTTGACAGACGAGATCAGACAGGAGTCCCCATGGGCTATGATGTTTGCAGATGACATTGTGATCTATAGTGAGTGTAGAGAACAGGTGGAGGAGACCCTGGGGAGATGGAGATATGCTCTAGAGAGAAGAGGAATGAAGGTCAGCAGGACTAAGACAGAATATATGTGTGTGAATGAGACGGAGGATAGAGGAATGGTGAGGATGCAAGGAGTAGAGGTGGCAAAGGTGGATGAGTTTAAATACTTGGGGTCAATAGTTCAGAGTAACGATGAGCGTGGAAGAGAGGTGAAGAAGAGAGTACAGGCAGGATGGAGTGGATGGAGAAGAGTGTCAGGAGTGATTTGTGACAGACGAGTACCTGTAAGAGTGAAAGGGAAGGTCTACAAGAGGGTAGTGAGGCCAGCTATGTTATATGGGTTGGAGACAGTGGCATTGACAAAAAGGCCGGAGTTTGAGCTGGATGTGGCAGAGTTAAACACGTTAAGATTTGCACTGGGTGTGACGAGGGTGGACAGGATTAGGAATAAGTATATTAGAGGGTCAGCCCAGGTTGGAAGGTTTGGAGACAAAGCCAGAGAGGCAAGATTACGTTGGTTTGGACATGTGCTGAGAAGGGATGCGGAGTATACTGGGAAAAAGATGCTAAGGATGAAGCTACCAGATAACAGGAAAAGAGGAAGGCCTAGGATAAGGTTTATGGATGTGGTGAGAGAGGACATGCAGGTGGTTGGTGTGACAGAGCAAGATGCAGAAGACAGGAAGAAATGGAAACAGTTGATCCGCTGTGGCGACCCCTAACGGGAACAGCCGAAAGAAGATGATGATGATGTTTACTGGGAAAGTCCGACTGGGCCAGATGCCCATTTTTAGCAGAAGCCCATTGAGAAAAGCTCCACAGAAATGTAAGCAAAATACAATAATTTGATAGTACAATATTATACATACAGTAAGATGCAGAATACACATCATCTAGTTTGTCTGTACAAAGAAGTATTCAATACTGTGTTCTAGTAGATACAGGTTCAAAAAGAAAAACACACAAGCATTTCAGTAAAGATCAGTGTGAGAAAAATAAAATAAGTACGGTGTACATATTAAATAATAGTATGAACAAATGAGATTTCCTTTATATATATATATATATATATATATATATATATATATATATATATATATATATATATGTATGTATATATATATATTTTTTTTTTGAGTAGTAATAACACTGAGGAGAGGGAGAAAATGAGGTAAGGAGTGGACAGTGTGGTGAGACAGTTATTGTCTGTGAGGCTACAGAATATACTAATATATCAATAATCCACTGCTGGGTGTGAGTAATGCTGGATTTACTCATGGTTGGAGTGATATGGTCATGAGGGTAAAGCATGAGTGACAAAATTAAGTCAGCTGTGGGTAAATCCAGCATTATCTCCACGCAGCCATGGGTTGTTGCTATTATACAATGACATTATTTAAGAAAAAAGTTACTTATTTTTTATAAATAATGTCTTTGCATAATGGCACCATGGTGTTCTTCCTTTTTTGTCCCCGGTATCATGGGGCTTTCTTGATGTACTGTGCATGTGTATGGGACTTACATTCCCATGTTTACACAGTATATCAGTGCTTTGGAAAAAAAGCAACGGAGAAAGGAAGATCCCCACTGCCAACGGAGAAAGGAAGATCCCCACTGCCAATGGAGAAAGGAAGATCCCCACTGCTTTTTTTTTTAATAGAAACAAATTGAAATCTGGACATTTCAGACATATGAGAGAGACAAGGCAGAGAAAATACAAGTCTAATCAGGTATGTTTCTTTAGTTTTGATTAACATACCTGATTTTCCTTGTATTTTTCTGTCCAGTCTCTCTCATACCTGTGAACTATTCAGATTTCAAAGTTTATTTTATTTTATGTATTGTTTTTAAATTCAAGAAAACTGGAAAGCTCCATAGCATATATTAATAGAAAGTGCGGGCAACTGGATTTTTTTTCTATTGGTATATGCTTGTTTTACAACAGGCTCGCTGGTTGGGCTGACCGAGCAGCATCCACTTTTTTAAATGTTTTGAATGTTAATGGCCAGTCACTGTATAATAGCTAATAAACAATAATATATGTGACTTTGTATCCCTGGATAAATACCAGTTCAGCTTTGTAAAAAAACAAATCATGTCTGCTCATCTTGGTTGACTTCTTTGAAAGGGTTGCTGAAGCCATATGTAAGGATCATATAATCTACATTGCCAAGGACTTTGACACTATCCCCCATGCTGGGATTATTGACAAACTCTGCCAACTCAAGATTAACCCATGCATAGTTTGCTGGATTGGTAATTAGCTTTACTGTTAAAGTTTGCAATATAAGCTCAAGGCAGGGAAAAAACCCAGTAGTCGCGTTCCAAAGGGGCTCTCACCTGGGTCCTCTTCTCTTTCACATATATTTCTGTGACATAAAGGCTGATATCAAGAGAATATGGCTAACCAAGTTCACTGATGATTACATACTATTTAACAAATCCCATGCTGATACTCACAGTCTCCTGCATCAAACAAATGTTCTGTGTATTAATCACAGGCCTACCCTCAACCCCAAGAAATGCAGCAAAGTTTCCTTTGGTAACTCTACCATCACCACTGCTTACCATATAGATAATTTCCACTTAAATTCGGTACAGTTACAAGGGATTTAGGTATAGATATTGACAACAGTCTCTCCTTTAGACATAATCTTTCTGCTTGGCATAACATGTGCTCTGTGATATCCTGTTAAGGTCTAAAGAAGATATAATTCCACTTCACTCACCCCTTATTAGGGCCATCACTGCATATAATTGACCCCTTTGGCATGTTCCTTGCTAAGTACCTAAACTAGGTTGATGTTTCCTCACCAAACAGATCTCAAGTCCAAGTACCATTAGCTCATCTAATAAACTAAAATCCCAATCCTTCTACTCACTGTCATATGCAAACTCCTGAGGGGTGAGCTCTGCTTAGCCTTCAGTGATATGAATAATCCAGCATTTTTTAACTCGTTTACCTAAATAGATTCAATGATAAAGCAAACACCCATTCTAGATGCTTAAATATGTACTACCACGTAAAGAACACCAGATGACATGACAGATACCTAACCCAATGTATATCCCATTTCTGGAATAACCTGCCCTTACATATCAAGCTGAATACTTCATGAGCAACTTTAAATCAAGTATGGCTGACTGGATGGTTGATCACAAATTTTCACCAGGGAGATGCAGAGAAAGTCTGCTTACTATGGGGCATTCTTACTTTTCCACTACTATAGGGTGATGTGGCTGAGCTTGTTGATGGTCTCATCTGGATGTAAAATTAGTAAAAACCTATTATCCAATGAGACTAAATGGACAACTTTGTCTCTGTGCTTCTGGGACAGGGTGTGGGAGCTTTGCTGTAAAACCATATATCACTGCATAGATATGTATATGGAGAGTCCTATCCCTGTATTCCCATTAGGAGTATGTCAGCTATAAGATGGCATGTTGCATTGCTGCATGGGCACATATTTCTGCAGTTGCTTCAGTTGTGGCATGGCATGCTACATCAGTACATGGACCCCCATATGGGTACTTACTTCCCTTGTACCTGGCAGTGTTGTGCCTCTTGCACAGGGTGTTAATTGTAGTGCTGATTGCACATATATATGGACAACTGTACCCCTATATCCTTGGGTGGAATAGTGTATCAGATGGGCTATGGCGTATCATAGGATTGCATGGAAACAGAAGTGGGAACTCAGAACATGTCCAATAATGCAGACTGTGAGAATGGAGAATGATGGCAGTTTCATTTATTTGTTCATTGGCTACATTTCTTACAGTGGGCAAAGATATTTCCTGGTGTATACATCAGTAATATGACTGTTCTCACCTGGTTAGTGTTAGTGCACATCGTGCTAGCAATGTTATTTCCTGTGCCCTGCATGTATCTTAGTAGTGTCAGACAGTACTGGCATTTGTATATGGCAATGTTCTGTGAGCCTATATCATATACAGAACTCTGTAACAGAAACATGCATGTTAGACTTCAATGCTTGCAAGGCATTCTCATCTCATGCATTAATTACTGTGTGCATGACAGTAGAACATGATATTGATATGATATGCTATTAACTGGATTCTCTATAGATCCAATCCTAGCTCCAGAGATTGTCACTGCCAGAGTATAACATACACTGCTGCTTGTTAGAAAAATGTGTATTTGAATATATGAGAAATGCTAGTTTAAAAGCAAAGTAGTATATAATGCATTTTATTCTATTAATCATATAGTAGAGAGGATTAATTCATGTTTAAATGTAAAGCAGTTTTGAAACTGCAATGTGGCTTGAAGCAAGGCTGACCTTCGACCCTGGCAGATGCTAGCTTAGCAAGTTTTAATGTTTATGCTTTTCACAAGTGATTATCTGCTGGGTCAGGAAATTAAATGTGTGAAATAATGAAATCTTCTGCTCTTTCCTGCTGGGATGATTTGGCCTTGTATATGTATTACTGAGATAGCACGCAGCTGTGTGCGAAAGTGTAACAGAGAACAAAGATATGTATTAAAAGACTGAATCTGCTATTGTATTCGAACTGATATGAAACCTTGAAGAAGTAACTTTACAGAGAGACATTATGTCTGACCAGGTGGATAGCAAGGCCGTATTGTAACCAGAGGAAAACTTTTTTAAAATATACAGCATCAGCAGATTTAATGAATAGAGGACTGTAAGCTAAAGTGATGTAGATGCCTGTGACATACCACGTCAGTAAGGTGGGCACAGCTTGAATGTTAAACCTATATAAAATTGTGTGCTTCCTGTTTCATGTCAGACAAAATTCTGTACTTGTACGTTTTTTGCCTCCTGGTGTACACTAGTAAACTTTTGAATCTGAACCTTCTGTGTATTGAATTCTTGATTTTATTTAACAGTTTGGTCCTTCTTAGCCGGAAATTCCCTCGGACAGCTGCAGATCAGAGTCTACCGGTGGTCGAATACTGCGCAGGAGAAGTTACCGAAACGGTTCTTCTTGGGTGAAAAGACCTCCGACTGAATTGTCGTTTAAAGAGGCTGGCCACTTTCTGATCTGTGGCCGAAGAGCGGACATTGGACAGTTCAATACCGGAGGCTCAGGTAGGAAGAATTTACCTTTTTTCTGTTTTAGATCAGGGACTAGGTTACAGTATATTGTTGTCAAGATTTGTTTTGCAGATCAGGGACAAAAGGAAGTACTGTATATTTGGTCATAGATCAGGGTAACAGAATAAGGTAGGCAGTTATTCTAGATACACTGCGAACAGAAACTGAGAATTTGATATCACGTGATAAAAAAGGGTTACGTAACATTTTCTTTGCCATGGGTAATCAGTGCACTAAAACATTGCGAGATCCGCCCCTAACCGAAGACGCAAAATACATGCAATCACAACGTTCCGATAACGTTAGGTATTATACAAAATGGGTTAAACAAATATGAATTTGATGGTAAACTAGATAAAACTTCACTAGTTAAACTCCTTAAACAGCTTAAATCTGATGCGGGAGGTCAGGCAAAAAAGCAACACCAATCAGGCATTCCTCAGGCACACAGGTGGATTGAGGAAGCAGATCGTACAGCACAGAAGCTAAAAAATTCAAAAACATTGTTTTTAGACAAAGAAGATAATAACTTGGTAGTAGCAACAGCTCCTCCTCCTCCTCCCTTGCCCCCTCCCTTACCTTTTTCAGGGTATGAAGCAAGTGGACAGGCTGGTCCGCCTCCGCGTTATCCTGAAGTTTCAGCAAGACCACAACCATTTGTTAGAGATCCTATTGAAACTAGGTCCTGAACACGTAAAACACATAGTGACACAGAATCATATCAAATAGAGAGAAACCTACAGGATGAGAGTGAGGAAGAAATATGCCCACTTATAGAAGTTCCAAATCCTAAGGCAGGACAGGAATGGCAAAACCCAACACTCTTAGTGTACAGACCATGGACACCGGAAGATATCCGGAAGGCTACTGAGGGAATCCCCCATCCGAAAGTTAATTTTACAAAATTTTTAGAAGATTTACAAGGCATGAGGTTGAGTTACCACTTGAATGGGGAAGAAGTAGAAAAAGTAGTAAGACAAATTATAGGTCCAGATTGGCACATGATTTGTGGCACCTGGAATCCTCGTAATGCAGAGCTTAGACCACTCCCACATAGTGACGCAGAGTTAGACAACAGAGTAAAAGGTCTAACAGACCGAATCTCTGAGAAATGGAAGCCTAGAGCAGACTGGACTTGCATTAATCAATGCATACAACAGGAAAATGAGACAATAGATGGGTACTATGCTAGATTATTAGAATGTTTTAATAATCATAGCGGTATGTCGGTTCCTGAGAACCAAACAAATGATTCCCCGTATGAACAACAATTGAAAAATGCATTTTTGAAAGGTTGCATTGCACCTATTAGTAGCTTCATTATGAAGCATATGATAGACCATCGAACAGGAAGGCTACAAGCCTTACTCGAATACGTTAGACATGCTGAAAGACATTTTAATAGTAAAAAGAAAAAGAAGGCGCAAGTCTTCACTGCTGAAGACGGAGCTGAAGTATTTGTATTACAGTCAGGTAAAAAGGGCAAGAAGAATGCCCAGGGAAACAAACAGTCTGACAAACGATCAGAAGATTTTGAAGAGAGAAAAAAGAGAGGTGAATGCTTCAAGTGCGGGAAAAAGGGACATCTAGCAAGGGATTGTAAGCAAAACAAAAAGGTAATTACAGAAGATAAGGGGGATGAGGACTGACTATATGATAGTGAAGATGCATCATGTGAAAGTCAGAAATCATCAGGAAAAGTTAATAAACAGAAAACAAACGTAAATGTGATAGAAGGAGTAGAGGAAGTGCAAGACTTTGACACTATCCCCCATGCTGGGATTATTGACAAACTCTGCCAACTCAAGATTAACCCATGCATAGTTTGCTGGATTGGTAATTAGCTTTACTGTTAAAGTTTGCAATATAAGCTCAAGGCAGGGAAAAAACCCAGTAGTCGCGTTCCAAAGGGGCTCTCACCTGGGTCCTCTTCTCTTTCACATATATTTCTGTGACATAAAGGCTGATATCAAGAGAATATGGCTAACCAAGTTCACTGATGATTACATACTATTTAACAAATCCCATGCTGATACTCACAGTCTCCTGCATCAAACAAATGTTCTGTGTATTAATCACAGGCCTACCCTCAACCCCAAGAAATGCAGCAAAGTTTCCTTTGGTAACTCTACCATCACCACTGCTTACCATATAGATAATTTCCACTTAAATTGGGTACAGTTACAAGGGATTTAGGTATAGATGTTGACAACAGTCTCTCCTTTAGACATAATCTTTCTGCTTAGCATAACATGTGCTCTGTGATATCCTGTTAAGGTCTAAAGAAGATATAATTCCACTTCACTCACCCCTTATTAGGGCCATCACTGCATATAATTGACCCCTTTGGCATGTTCCTTGCTAAGTACCTAAACTAGGTTGATGTTTCCTCACCAAACAGATCTCAAGTCCAAGTACCATTAGCTCATCTAATAAACTAAAATCCCAATCCTTCTACTCACTGTCATATGCAAACTCCTGAGGGGTGAGCTCTGCTTAGCCTTCTGTGATATGAATAATCCAGCATTTTTTAACTCGTTTACCTAAATAGATTCAATGATAAAGCAAACACCCATTCTAGATGCTTAAATATGTACTACCACGTAAAGAACACCAGATGACATGACAGATACCTAACCCAATGTATATCCCATTTCTGGAATAACCTGCCCTTACATATCAAGCTGAATACTTCATGAGCAACTTTAAATCAAGTATGGCTGACTGGATGGTTGATCACAAATTTTCACCAGGGAGATGCAGAGAAAGTCTGCTTACTATGGGGCATTCTTACTTTTCCACTACTATAGGGTGATGTGGCTGAGCTTGTTGATGGTCTCATCTGGATGTAAAATTAGTAAAACCTATTATCCAATGAGACTAAATGGACAACTTTGTCTCTGTGCTTCTGGGACAGGGTGTGGAGCTTTGCTGTAAAACCATATATCACTGCATAGATATGTATATGGAGAGTCCTATCCCTGTATTCCCATTAGGAGTATGTCAGCTATAAGATGGCATGTTGCATTGCTGCATGGGCACATATTTCTGCAGTTGCTTCAGTTGTGGCATGGCATGCTACATCAGTACATGGACCCCCATATGGGTACTTACTTCCCTTGTACCTGGCAGTGTTGTGCCTCTTGCACAGGGTGTTAATTGTAGTGCTGATTGCACATATATATGGACAACTGTACCCCTATATCCTTGGGTGGAATAGTGTATCAGATGGGCTATGGCGTATCATAGGATTGCATGGAAACAGAAGTGGGAACTCAGAACATGTCCAATAATGCAGACTGTGAGAATGGAGAATGATGGCAGTTTCATTTATTTGTTCATTGGCTACATTTCTTACAGTGGGCAAAGATATTTCCTGGTGTATACATCAGTAATATGACTGTTCTCACCTGGTTAGTGTTAGTGCACATCGTGCTAGCAATGTTATTTCCTGTGCCCTGCATGTATCTTAGTAGTGTCAGACAGTACTGGCATTTGAAAATGGCAATGTTCTGTGAGCCTATATCATATACAGAACTCTGTAACAGAAACATGCATGTTAGACTTCAATGCTTGCAAGGCATTCTCATCTCATGCATTAATTACTGTGTGCATGACAGTAGAACATGATATTGATATGATATGCTATTAACTGGATTCTCTATAGATCCAATCCTAGCTCCAGAGATTGTCACTGCCAAAGTATAACATACACTGCTGCTTGTTAGAAAAATGTGTATTTGAATATATGAGAAATGCTAGTTTAAAAGCAAAGTAGTATATAATGCATTTTATTCTATTAATCATATAGTAGAGAGGATTAATTCATGTTTAAATGTAAAGCAGTTTTGAAACTGCAATGTGGCTTGAAGCAAGGCTGACCTTCGACCCTGGCAGATGCTAGCTTAGCAAGTTTTAATGTTTATGCTTTTCACAAGTGATTATCTGCTGGGTCAGGAAATTAAATGTGTGAAATAATGAAATCTTCTGCTCTTTCCTGCTGGGATGATTTGGCCTTGTATATGTATTACTGAGATAGCACGCAGCTGTGTGCGAAAGTGTAACAGAGAACAAAGATATGTATTAAAAGACTGAATCTGCTATTGTATTCGAACTGATATGAAACCTTGAAGAAGTAACTTTACAGAGAGACATTATGTCTGACCAGGTGGATAGCAAGGCCATTGTAACCAGAGGAAAACTTTTTTAAAATATACAGCATCAGCAGATTTAATGAATAGAGGACTGTAAGCTAAAGTGATGTAGATGCCTGTGACATACCACGTCAGTAAGGTGGGCACAGCTTGAATGTTAAACCTATATAAAATTGTGTGCTTCCTGTTTCATGTCAGACAAAATTCTGTACTTGTACGTTTTTTGCCTCCTGGTGTACACTAGTAAACTTTTGAATCTGAACCTTCTGTGTATTGAATTCTTGATTTTATTTAACAGTTTGGTCCTTCTTAGCCGGAAATTCCCTCGGACAGCTGCAGATCAGAGTCTACCGGTGGTCGAATACTGCGCAGGAGAAGTTACCGAAACGGTTCTTCTTGGGTGAAAAGACCTCCGACTGAATTGTCGTTTAAAGAGGCTGGCCACTTTCTGATCTGTGGCCGAAGAGCGGACATTGGACAGTTCAATACCGGAGGCTCAGGTAGGAAGAATTTACCTTTTTTCTGTTTTAGATCAGGGACTAGGTTACAGTATATTGTTGTCAAGATTTGTTTTGCAGATCAGGGACAAAAGGAAGTACTGTATATTTGTTCATAGATCAGGGTAACAGAATAAGGTAGGCAGTTATTCTAGATACACTGCGAACAGAAACTGAGAATTTGATATCACGTGATAAAAAAGGGTTACGTAACATTTTCTTTGCCATGGGTAATCAGTGCACTAAAACATTGCGAGATCCGCCCCTAACCGAAGACGCAAAATACATGCAATCACAACGTTCCGATAACGTTAGGTATTATACAAAATGGGTTAAACAAATATGAATTTGATGGTAAACTAGATAAAACTTCACTAGTTAAACTCCTTAAACAGCTTAAATCTGATGCGGGAGGTCAGGCAAAAAAGCAACACCAATCAGGCATTCCTCAGGCACACAGGTGGATTGAGGAAGCAGATCGTACAGCACAGAAGCTAAAAAATTCAAAAACATTGTTTTAGACAAAGAAGATAATAACTTGGTAGTAGCAACAGCTCCTCCTCCTCCTCCCTTGCCCCTCCCTTACCTTTTTCAGGGTATGAAGCAAGTGGACAGGCTGGTCCGCCTCCGCGTTATCCTGAAGTTTCAGCAAGACCACAACCATTTGTTAGAGATCCTATTGAAACTAGGTCCTGAACACGTAAAACACATAGTGACACAGAATCATATCAAATAGAGAGAAACCTACAGGATGAGAGTGAGGAAGAAATATGCCCACTTATAGAAGTTCCAAATCCTAAGGCAGGACAGGAATGGCAAAACCCAACACTCTTAGTGTACAGACCATGGACACCGGAAGATATCCGGAAGGCTACTGAGGGAATCCCCCATCCGAAAGTTAATTTTACAAAATTTTTAGAAGATTTACAAGGCATGAGGTTGAGTTACCACTTGAATGGGGAAGAAGTAGAAAAAGTAGTAAGACAAATTATAGGTCCAGATTGGCACATGATTTGTGGCACCTGGAATCCTCGTAATGCAGAGCTTAGACCACTCCCACATAGTGACGCAGAGTTAGACAACAGAGTAAAAGGTCTAAAAGACCGAATCTCTGAGAAATGGAAGCCTAGAGCAGACTGGACTTGCATTAATCAATGCATACAACAGGAAAATGAGACAATAGATGGGTACTATGCTAGATTATTAGAATGTTTTAATAATCATAGCGGTATGTCGGTTCCTGAGAACCAAACAAATGATTCCCCGTATGAACAACAATTGAAAAATGCATTTTGAAAGGTTGCATTGCACCTATTAGTAGCTTCATTATGAAGCATATGATAGACCATCGAACAGGAAGGCTACAAGCCTTACTCGAATACGCTAGACATGCTGAAAGACATTTTAATAGTAAAAAGAAAAAGAAGGCGCAAGTCTTCACTGCTGAAGACGGAGCTGAAGTATTTGTATTACAGTCAGGTAAAAAGGGCAAGAAGAATGCCCAGGGAAACAAACAGTCTGACAAACGATCAGAAGATTTTGAAGAGAGAAAAAAGAGAGGTGAATGCTTCAAGTGCGGAAAAGGGACATCTAGCAAGGGATTGTAAGCAAAACAAAAAGGTAATTACAGAAGATAAGGGGATGAGGACTGACTATATGATAGTGAAGATGCATCATGTGAAAGTCAGAAATCATCAGGAAAAGTTAATAAACAGAAAACAAACGTAAATGTGATAGAAGGAGTAGAGGAAGTGCAAGACTTTGACACTATCCCCCATGCTGGGATTATTGACAAACTCTGCCAACTCAAGATTAACCCATGCATAGTTTGCTGGATTGGTAATTAGCTTTACTGTTAAAGTTTGCAATATAAGCTCAAGGCAGGGAAAAAACCCAGTAGTCGCGTTCCAAAGGGGCTCTCACCTGGGTCCTCTTCTCTTCACATATATTTCTGTGACATAAAGGCTGATATCAAGAGAATATGGCTAACCAAGTTCACTGATGATTACATACTATTTAACAAATCCCATGCTGATACTCACAGTCTCCTGCATCAAACAAATGTTCTGTGTATTAATCACAGGCCTACCCTCAACCCCAAGAAATGCAGCAAAGTTTCCTTTGGTAACTCTACCATCACCACTGCTTATCATATAGATAATTTCCACTTAAATTGGGTACAGTTACAAGGGATTTAGGTATAGATGTTGACAACAGTCTCCTTTAGACATAATCTTTCTGCTTAGCATAACATGTGCTCTGTGATATCCTGTTAAGGTCTAAAGAAGATATAATTCCACTTCACTCACCCCTTATTAGGGCCATCACTGCATATAATTGACCCCTTTGGCATGTTCCTTGCTAAGTACCTAAAGTAGGTTGATGTTTCCTCACCAAACAGATCTCAAGTCCAAGTACCATTAGCTCATCTAATAAACTAAAATCCCAATCCTTCCACTCACTGTCATATGCAAACTCCTGAGGGGTGAGCTCTGCTTAGCCTTCTGTGATATGAATAATCCAGCATTTTTTAACTCGTTTACCTAAATAGATTCAATGATAAAGCAAACACCCATTCTAGATGCTTAAATATGTACTACCACGTAAAGAACACCAGATGACATGACAGATACCTAACCCAATGTATATCCCATTTCTGGAATAACCTGCCCTTACATATCAAGCTGAATACTTCATGAGCAACTTTAAATCAAGTATGGCTGACTGGATGGTTGATCACAAATTTTCACCAGGGAGATGCAGAGAAAGTCTGCTTACTATGGGCATTCTTACTTTTCCACTACTATAGGGTGATGTGGCTGAGCTTGTTGATGGTCTCATCTGGATGTAAAATTAGTAAAACCTATTATCCAATGAGACTAAATGGACAACTTTGTCTCTGTGCTTCTGGGACAGGGTGTGGGAGCTTTGCTGTAAAACCATATATCACTGCATAGATATGTATATGGAGAGTCCTATCCCTGTATTCCCATTAGGAGTATGTCAGCTATAAGATGGCATGTTGCATTGCTGCATGGGCACATATTTCTGCAGTTGCTTCAGTTGTGGCATGGCATGCTACATCAGTACATGGACCCCCATATGGGTACTTACTTCCCTTGTACCTGGCAGTGTTGTGCCTCTTGCACAGGGTGTTAATTGTAGTGCTGATTGCACATATATATGGACAACTGTACCCCTATATCCTTGGGTGGAATAGTGTATCAGATGGGCTATGGCGTATCATAAGATTGCATGGAAACAGAAGTGGGAACTCAGAACATGTCCAATAATGCAGACTGTGAGAATGGAGAATGATGGCAGTTTCATTTATTTGTTCATTGGCTACATTTCTTACAGTGGGCAAAGATATTTCCTGGTGTATACATCAGTAATATGACTGTTCTCACCTGGTTAGTGTTAGTGCACATCGTGCTAGCAATGTTATTTCCTGTGCCCTGCATGTATCTTAGTAGTGTCAGACAGTACTGGCATTTGTATATGGCAATGTTCTGTGAGCCTATATCATATACAGAACTCTGTAACAGAAACATGCATGTTAGACTTCAATGCTTGCAAGGCATTCTCATCTCATGCATTAATTACTGTGTGCATGACAGTAGAACATGATATTGATATGATATGCTATTAACTGGATTCTCTATAGATCCAATCCTAGCTCCAGAGATTGTCACTGCCAGAGTATAACATACACTGCTGCTTGTTAGAAAAATGTGTATTTGAATATATGAGAAATGCTAGTTTAAAAGCAAAGTAGTATATAATGCATTTTATTCTATTAATCATATAGTAGAGAGAATTAATTCATGTTTAAATGTAAAGCAGTTTTGAAACTGCAATGTGGCTTGAAGCAAGGCTGACCTTCGACCCTGGCAGATGCTAGCTTAGCAAGTTTTAATGTTTATGCTTTTCACAAGTGATTATCTGCTGGGTCAGGAAATTAAATGTGTGAAATAATGAAATCTTCTGCTCTTTCCTGCTGGGATGATTTGGCCTTGTATATGTATTACTGAGATAGCACGCAGCTGTGTGCGAAAGTGTAACAGAGAACAAAGATATGTATTAAAAGACTGAATCTGCTATTGTATTCGAACTGATATGAAACCTTGAAGAAGTAACTTTACAGAGAGACATTGTCTGACCAGGTGGATAGCAAGGCCGTATTGTAACCAGAGGAAAACTTTTTTAAAATATACAGCATCAGCAGATTTAATGAATAGAGGACTGTAAGCTAAAGTGATGTAGATGCCTGTGACATACCACGTCAGTAAGGTGGGCACAGCTTGAATGTTAAACCTATATAAAATTGTGTGCTTCCTGTTTCATGTCAGACAAAATTCTGTACTTGTAATGCTTTTTGCCTCCTGGTGTACACTAGTAAACTTTTGAATCTGAACCTTCTGTGTATTGAATTCTTGATTTTATTTAACAGTTTGGTCCTTCTTAGCCAGAAATTCCTCGGACAGCTGCAGATCAGAGTCTACCGGTGGTCGAATACTGCGCAGGAAAAGTTACCGAAACGGTTCTTCTTGGGTGAAAAGACCTCCGACTGAATTGTCGCTTTAAAGAGGCTGGCCACTTTCTGATCTGTGGTCAAGAGCGGACATTGGACAGTTCAATACCGGAGGCTCAGGTAGGAAGAATTTACCTTTTTTTCTGTTTTAGATCAGGGACTAGGTTACAGTATATTGTTGTCAAGATTTGTTTTGCAGATCAGGGACAAAAGGAAGTACTGTATATTTGGTCATAGATCAGGGTAACAGAATAAGGTAGGCAGTTATTCTAGATACACTGCGAACAGAAACTGAGAATTTGATATCACGTGATAAAAAAGGGTTATGTAACATTTTCTTTGCCATGGGTAATCAGTGCACTAAAACATTGCAAGATCCGCCCCTAACCGAAGACGCAAAATACATGCAATCACAACGTTCCGATAACGTTAGGTATTATACAAAATGGGTTAAACAAATATGAATTTGATGGTAAACTAGATAAAACTTCACTAGTTAAACTCCTTAAACAGCTTAAATCTGATGCGGGAGGTCAGGCAAAAAAGCAACACCAATCAGGCATTCCTCAGGCACACAGGTGGATTGAGGAAGCAGATCGTAGAGCACAGAAGCTAAAAAATTCAAAAACATTGTTTTTAGACAAAGAAGATAATAACTTGGTAGTAGCAACAGCTCCTCCTCCCTTGCCCCCTCCCTTACCTTTTTCAGGGTATGAAGCAAGTGGACAGGCTGGTCCGCCTCCGCGTTATCCTGAAGTTTCAGCAAGACCACAACCATTTGTTAGAGATCCTATTGAAACTAGGTCCTGAACACGTAAAACACATAGTGACACAGAATCATATCAAATAGAGAGAAACCTACAGGATGAGAGTGAGGAAGAAATATGCCCACTTATAGAAGTTCCAAATCCTAAGGCAGGACAGGAATGGCAAAACCCAACACTCTTAGTGTACAGACCATGGACACCGGAAGATATCCGGAAGGCTACTGAGGGAATCCCCCATCCGAAAGTTAATTTTACAAAATTTTAGAAGATTTACAAGGCATGAGGTTGAGTTACCACTTGAATGGGGAAGAAGTAGAAAAAGTAGTAAGACAAATTATAGGTCCAGATTGGCACATGATTTGTGGCACCTGGAATCCTCGTAATGCAGAGCTTAGACCACTCCCACATAGTGACGCAGAGTTAGACAACAGAGTAAAAGGTCTAACAGACCAAATCTCTGAGAAATGGAAGCCTAGAGCAGACTGGACTTGCATTAATCAATGCATACAACAGGAAAATGAGACAATAGATGGGTACTATGCTAGATTATGAGAATGTTTTAATAATCATAGCGGTATGTCGGTTCCTGAGAACCAAACAAATGATTCCCCGTATGAACAACAATTGAAAAATGCATTTTTGAAAGGTTGCATTGCACCTATTAGTAGCTTCATTATGAAGCATATGATAGACCATCGAACAGGAAGGCTACAAGCCTTACTCGAATACGTTAGACATGCTGAAAGACATTTTAATAGTAAAAAGAAAAAGAAGGCGCAAGTCTTCACTGCTGAAGACGGAGCTGAAGTATTTGTATTACAGTCAGGTAAAAAGGGCAAGAAGAATGCCCAGGGAAACAAACAGTCTGACAAACGATCAGAAGATTTTGAAGAGAGAAAAAAGAGAGGTGAATGCTTCAAGTGCGGGAAAAAGGGACATCTAGCAAGGGATTGTAAGCAAAACAAAAAGGTAATTACAGAAGATAAGGGGGATGAGGACTGACTATATGATAGTGAAGATGCATCATGTGAAAGTCAGAAATCATCAGGAAAAGTTAATAAACAGAAAACAAACGTAAATGTGATAGAAGGAGTAGAGGAAGTGCAAGATATGGAGGATGAAGAAAATGAAATTTTGGACTTAGCATTATTGAGCTTAGAGCTCTACTTAGCAGATACAAAACTGGAAGTTACACTTCTGGTAGAGGGAAGGGAAGTCAAATTCCTGTGTGACTCAGGAGCATCACGGACTTTGATACACCCCTCCAAGTTACCAGAACATTCCGAATCACCTGATTATATACTAGTGAAAGCAGCAAACGGACAGCTATATAGGGAACCACTTTCCCATGATATAGCAATAACTGATCCTGTTTCAGGTATGACCCAGAGAAGTAAAATTGTTGTTTCTGCAAAGTGTCCAGTGAACCTATTGGGCAGGGACCTTATGCAGATATTTGGCATAGCAGTAGTTCCAACTGTACAAGGTATGGAGGCACAGAGACAAATGGATACCTTTGTAGTGCGATCGGAGGGTGAAACTTTTACTGGTACAGCCAGGACCTAGTCACGACTGGTCCAGGGCAGTAACCAAGGAACTGATGAACGAGCCATCAGTAAAGCCCCTCCCTTGACACTGATCGACAGCATTTGTTACACTGTACTCTATACTACTGTACTACACCAGGACCTGATAGAGAGTATGAGCAAGAATTGTTCCGAAATCGAGCAACTAGATTAGTATTGCGTACTTTGTACTGGGATACTGAAGGGAACAGTGTAGTTAGCTGTTCATTACCTCAAGAATTCCTTGCATTATATAAATCAAATCGGTTACCACATGTCAGCTTGACAAAGAACAAAAGTGTAAAATGGACAGACTTAGGAGAAAAAGTAACAAGATGGGAGAAACAGACTGATTTAGAACTATCAGAACAAGGGATACAGAAACAAAAACTGAATTGGTTGACACAGACACATCCAGCTGTACACTTGCAATCTAGCGAGGACAGCTGATTAGCGTTTTTATTAGAAGAAGAAGAAAAGGCTTTATGTGAAATCCCAACAACTCTTTGGTCAACAGGCAAGTCAGATGTAGGACTTATTCGAACAGCAGGACCAGTTACAATAACCCCAAAGTCAGCTTTTAGACCACAGAAAAGACAATACCCTTTGAGAAAGGATGCAGAAATAGGAATTAAGCCTATAATAGCAGCATTACTCAAAGAAGGAGTACTGGTAGAATCTCCTGATTCACCATGTAATACACCCCTATTTCCTGTTAAAAAAGCAAACGGGGAATGGCAGATGGTACAAGATTTACAAGCTGTAAATAATGCAGTAATAGCTAGAGCACCTACGGTGCCAGATCCACATACTTTGTTAAATGATTTAGAACCGCAACAGAAGTATTTCTCTGTGGTAGATATTAGCAATGCTTTCTTTTCAATACCTATACATCCTGATAGTCAATATTGGTTTGCATTTACATTTCAGGGTAAAAGGTATACGTATACTTGACTACCACAGGGATATTGTGAGAGCCCAACAATATTTGCACAAGAAATGGCTAGCAATCTGGCAGGGTTTACCCTACCGGGAGGTAGTCAAATTCTACTTTATGTAGATGACATTTTGCTAGCAGCCCCCACCCAGCAACAGTGCAGGGAGGATACTGTAGCATTATTGAAATTTTTAGCAACACAAGGACACAAAGTAAACAAAAGTAAGTTACAACTTTGGAGAAAACAAGTTAGATACTTGGGATATGTAATATCCAATGAAGGTAGAATATTAGACGAGGAAAGAAAAACAGCAATCTTGCAAGCACCCAAACCAACAACCAAGAAGGAAATTATGTCTTTCTTGGGTCCAACTAATTTTTGTCGGAGCTGGATACCAAATTATGCTTTGGAATCTGCTCCACTGACTGACTTGATATATAAGACACCAATGGCAGCACAAGATATCCTACAATGGACACCTGAAGCAGAAACAGCTTTCTGCAGGTTGAAGCAGTTGATAGCTTCTTCATTAGTTTTAGGACTTCCAAATTATCATAAACGATTCTTTCAGACCGTAGATTGTAAGCAAGGATATGTGACGTCAGTATTGACGCAACAACATGGGGATAAGCAACGCCCCATAGCCTATTATTCATCGCAGTTAGATCCAGTGGCGCGATCTTTGCCCCACTGTGTACAAGCAGTAGCTGCAGCTGCAATGGCAGTACAGGCTTCGGCCTCAGTGGTGTTATTCCACCCTCTCACATTGAGAATGCCTCATGCAGTTACAATAATTTTATTGCAAGTAAAAGTGGCATACCTTTCCCCTGCTAGACACCTTTCATGTATGACTATACTGCTGAGTCAACCTCATATGACAATTGAACGATGTACGACATTGAATCCATCAACATTACTTCCAACTCCTGTGGAGGGCACCTACAGGAAATTGAACAGTTAGCTTTACCTAGACAAGATCTCACAGATATGCCCTTGGATAATGCCGAGGTGACATATTACATGGACGGCTCATGCAGAAGGGGTCCTACAGGGAAGAATCTGGTAGGGTATGCAGTAGTTACAGACACTGAAATTTTAGAAGCTCAATCCTTACCACACAACTTATCTGCACAAGCAGCAGAATTGATAGCTTTGACAAGGGCATGTACTTTAGCAAAAAACAAGTGTGTAAACATATATACTGATAGTCAGTATGCTTTTTCTACAGTACATGTATTTTCACAACAATGGAAAAATAGAGGAATGATAACATCCAGTGGAAAACCTATTAATCATGCACAATTTATTTTGGAGTTATTAGAATCTATTCAGTTACCTACCAAAGTAGCTATTTGTAAATGTGTAGCTCATACGAAACAGCAGGATAAGATTTCAAAAGGCAATGCACGAGCTGATGCAGCTGCACAGCAAGCAGCCTCAGACTCAGAAATTTTACTTTTGAATGAGGAATTACATCCCTCTGAGATTTTAGATTTAGACATGTTAAAAACAATGCAGACGCTTACTACAAAAGCAGAAAAACAAAAATGGGTAAAACGAGGTGCAATTCTTGAGAATGGACTGTACATTTCCAAAGAGAGAAAACCGATATTGCCGTCTAATTTATTTAGATATGCAGCTTTGTTGAGCCATGGGCAGTGCCATGTCTCAAAAGGGGGGATGGTACAGTTAGTAAACCGAATATTCCAACCATATTATACACAAAAATTTTGTGCAGCTTGTCATACTTGTAACAAGCACCATGCACAAGGGGCATTTAAAACCAAGCAAGGAAGTTTTCCTATACCACCATATCCGTTCCATACTATTTGTATGGATTTCATAGAGTTGAATAAGTGTGAAGGGAAAAAGTTTTGTTTAGTTATTGTAGACATGTTTTCTAAATGGGTAGAAGCTTTTCCAACCAAAAACCCGGATGCAGCAACAGTGGTGAAAGCCCTGATAAAAGAGATAATCCCTAGATTTGGCATTCCGGAAAGGATTTATAGTGACAACGGCACTCATTTCGTGAATCAGACAATTCAGCAACTTGGGAGATTTTTTGGTATCTCCTTAAAGAACCATTGTGCCTACCACCCACAGTCAGCAGGGCTGGTGGAAAGGTACAATGGTACCCTCAAAAATAAGCTTAGGAAGCTGGTAGAGGAGACACAAAAGAATTGGATATACTGTCTGCCTTTGGCACTGCTGAGTATGAGAACGATTCCAAATGTGAAGGGTTTGACTCCCTTTGAAATGGTTTTTGGGAGAGCATATTATGTGCCTCAGTGGAAAGCTCTCATGCCTGCAGAGCAAGAGGCTGACAGTTCATTAGCTAGTTAGATGAGGAAACTGTTAACAAATAAATCTGTTTTGCAGTTTAACTCTTTTTCAGATAAGGAACAGACCAGACCAGTGGAAGCAGTCTTGGCCTCTGGGACATTTGTGTGGCTGAAAGTGATGAAAAGGAAGAATTGGGCGTGTCCAAAGTGGGAGGGACTGTACCAGGTTCTGTTGGCAACGCCTACTGCAGTTAGAGTGGCCAAGAGGATGTCCTGGGTTCATTTAACACATTGCAAACCGGTAAAGAACTTTCAACTTGATAAAAACTTTGTGACTGATACACAACCAGACTGAGATGGCCAAAAACGAAGCGAATAGAAATTTAGATCAACCCCAGAGATGTTGCATAATCATTTTGCTGAGTATACATTTATTGAATGTAATTGTGACAATTTTCCTCTTGTTGTGGTTTATCTTACACACAACCACGCAAGTGAAAGTGGGAAGGCGTGACGAAACGTCTATAGACTGGCATCCAAATTTTAACACATACCTAGCCATGAAACGTGTATATGCAGAGACTATGAACATTTCAAATTGCTGGGTTTGTACAGCTATACCAACAGCATATGGAGGACTGATAATGTCCGCTGTCCCTTTGGGGATAAATGAGACTTGGGAGAATTTACTCTTCGATACAGGAACTGTGAGATCACAGGACAAAATAGCTTTATTTTTACCTGTCACACAAAAAGGAGTTGTATGTTTTTATAAAAATGATACCCTCCAGGTAGGCTGGAGCAATTGTAATATAACCATATCTTACCGATGTTATATTAAGAATAGTAATGGCAATAATTTTTGCAATACTAATTATGACTCAAATTTGAACTCATTGAAAACAACCATGAATGACATTCGCAAAAATCCAGTTTTGTTTAAACAATTGTCAGTTATAGATCAGAAAATGTTTCATGCAGGGCTGATGCGTATTAGTACTAAAGTAGAAAACTGTTATTTTATTTGTGGGAAAAAGGCATATAAATGGTTACCTGAGAATTGGTCCGGCAGTTGTTTTTTGGGTTATTTGGTTCCAGCAATAAGACATACTGCAGAATTACCTTTGGGTAAGATACGAAACGTGAGAGAAGCAGCTCGAAAACCTGAAGGTCCAGTAGAAAAACCTGTGAATCCAGTCGGAAAGATCGAAGCTGGCTGGAAAGATCATAATGCCGTGAAAGACAAAAGCAAATTGACTCATATGGACTTGAGTGACAGTGTTATATCCTGGGCAGGAATATTCCCAGCCTGTGGAGCAGTCAAATCAATCTGGGAGCTGAGGAAGTTGTCGAAACTTCTCGAAGTAATGAGTAATGCAACTTTTTCTGCCTTAGAACTGGTGACTGATGAAATGAATGCAATGAGATCTGTTGTGCTACAAAATCGAATGGCTCTTGACTTCACCCTAGCGGCGAGAGGTGGTACGTGCGCGCTTATCAAAGAAGAATGCTGTGCGTACATACCAGATAACAGGCATGAAATTAACAACCACCTAGAGGTAATTCAGCAAGTATCAGCCATGACTGAACCAGGCCCAAACCCACTGACGGACTTTTTCCAGAATCTATTTGGGGGGTGGGGTTCCATCCTAATGAATATTCTGATTGCCATTTGTGTGGGTATACTCCTAATAGGAGCATGTGTTTGCTGTGGAATTCCCTGCATGAAAAGATTAATCAAAGATTTTATTGATGTATCTGTTACTGAAACTTTGTACCAAGATATTGAGATTGAAAGATTGATCTCAGATGACATTTTTTCTGAAGTATAGATTGAATGACTCACCTAGCTGAAAATCCTAAGTGGAAGAAGTTGGGAGATGAAATGACACTATGCATACTTCAAAATAGAATAAAAAGTATTAATAGGGGGGAAAATGTTATAAAAATGAGTATTTGAATATATGAGAAATGCTAGTTTAAAAGCAAAGTAGTATATAATGCATTTTATTCTATTAATCATATAGTAGAGAGGATTAATTCATGTTTAAATGTAAAGCAGTTTTGAAACTGCAGTGTGGCTTGAAGCAAGGCTGACCTTTGACCCTGGCAGATGCTAGCTTAGCAAGTTTTAATGTTTATGCTTTTCACAAGTGATTATCTGCTGGGTCAGGAAATTAAATGTGTGAAATAATGAAATCTTCTGCTCTTTCCTGCTGGGATGATTTGGCCTTGTATATGTATTACTGAGATAGCACGCCGCTGTGTGAGAAAGTGTAACAGAGAACAAAGATATGTATTAAAAGACTGAATCTGCTATTGTATTCGAACTGATATGAAACCTTGAAGAAGTAACTTTACAGAGAGACATTATGTCTGACCAGGTGGATAGCAAGGCCATATTGTAACCAGAGGAAAACTTTTTTAAAATATACAGCATCAGCAGATTTAAAGAATAGAGGACTGTAAGCTAAAGTGATGTAGATGCCCTGTGACATACCACGTCAGTAAGGTGGGCACAGCTTGAATGTTAAACCTATATAAAATTGTGTGCTTCCTGATTCATGTCAGACAAAATTCTGTACTTGTACGTTTTTTGCCTCCTGGTGTACACTAGTAAACTTTTGAATCTGAACCTCCTGTGTATTGAATTCTTGATTTTATTTAACATTGCTGTATAGACTTTAACTGTGGGGGGAAATATACATTTTGTCTTTTATGTGGCCATACCAAGTAAAGCTAATTACATATTACTTAGCTATGTGACAGCACTGGGGACATAAGTGGTGTGAGTACATGCATGTACTTATGTATATATGCTTTTTAAACTGATCATTGATCATGCTATATGTGAGTGTTCTTATCTCCAAATCTATGCATATGCAATGGACTACACAGTCTTCTTACAGGCATATACTTCATTTGTTAGCATGTGACATCTGCAGAGATTTCATGTATTAGCCTGGTTGTGAGGTAGTGTTAAATGCCACAGGGCTATGCACTGGGATATCTACATTGGACTGATAGTACAGCCCACTGTTATGCAGATACAATGAGCTGTGTAAGGTATTCATTTTTTCTGACACCTTGCAATGCTATGCATTATTTCCTGACACCCTGCAGTGCTATACTTGTTTTTGCCACGTCAGTGGATTGTACATTTGACAAAACAGTGTAAGAAACTTCTCTTTGTGGAAGATTTTCAGTCCATATATCTCTAGTTAATCACTGTATATTAATCCGATCAGACAAAAGTAGTAGAAGTAACGAATTTAAACTTGTCTTAAGTCACAAAAAAAAAAATAAATAAAAAATATATAATTGTACAGAATTACTAAGTATTTGAAAGTAATCCAAGCAAGGCAGGCAGTCTGTTTCCAGTCAAAAATCCTTTAGTACACAAACAAGTGATCCAAGTAAAACAAAAATAGAGTAATAGTTTCCTCACAAGCTTTCTAAATATATATATATACTTTTTATCAGGCAAGGGAGTGGTTTATTGTGCTGTAAAGCAAAGTGTTATTGGTACACATGTGAAATTCACATCCCTTCCCCCATCAGTGTGACATTCGAGCTGGTCCTGTCCTACTTAGTAGCTGTCATAATAATATAACCCGTATGTACTTTAAATAAAATTTATAATGATGTGGTACCTCATATTTAACCAGATTATAAAGTAGATTATTAAGTTTGTGATTTTATCAAAGACAATATACTACATGGCTAGAAATATATCAACCTTAGTCCATTTGGCAATCAAAAAATATATATTAATCTATACATATACATTTTGCATGTAAAAAATCAATTGTAAAATTCATATTCTATTTTCATAACCTATTGTTAACAAAGATCGCTTTCGGCCTTCTAGACCTCATCGGGTCTGTGTACAAGAACCCTAAAAACTATCTATAAAAATATATATAATTGCATAATTAGTTAGTATTGTTATTACACATCATTTTGAATAAAGTGGCTAAAAGATAACCAGAAAAAGAAAAAAATAATAAGAAAAAATGTATGATGATGGAAACAAAATATACACTTAAATTACAATAGGAAGGCCAGGAACATTAGAAGTTTTGTTGAATTTAAACCTAGATCATATGAGAAAAACACTAAAAGATGTGAAACTAATTGTACATTTTGCATATTTATACAGCAAGGTGATAGTTTTTATTGCCCTTATTTAAAGAAAATCATTAAGTCCAGTGCAGGGGGAGACTGTAACACTACAAAAGTAATTTACAGGGCACAGTGCAATAAATGTGATGCATTCTATGTGGACAAGACTGTAAATAAACTCGAGTAAGATTTCATGTTGTTGTTTGTCGTTTCAGCTTTTCCCGGTTAGCAGTCGCCACAGTGGAACTCCGGTACGCTAATGACGGGCAGTCGATTTTTATGGTGCCGAGTTGCCAGCCCAACGCCCAACCTTCAGCGAAGGCACGCCCATTCACGCATGTCTTTCGGAGGCCACTCGATGGCGGGGAGGACATGCAGACTCCACACACAAGGCACTCAGCCGAGAATCAAACAGGAAAACCTCTTGCTGTGAGGCAACAATGCTACCGTCATCTGTCAGAAATCCGGTCTGGATGTAAAAATAATGCACTAGCCCAACACCTTTCTCTTCATAAAAGACACACATGTTTTAAGTTCCAGATCCTGGATCACATAGACATGGGTGATTGTGACGACCGTGCCCTGGCTCAGCAATCAAGGGGCCTCAATCCTCACCACTAACACTAGGGAGGTTGTCTCCTAGAAGAGGAAAGGATAAATAATACACACAGTAAAGTACAATTTCCCTTAAGTGCACACAGAGAACACAGTCAGTCTGAGGCTGGTTGCTCCCTTGCTCACCAGGTCCCCAATAAGACTCCCACTGGCACAGCTATAGGGTCCAGGTCTCAGCCTAACTGGGCAAGCTAAAACCTCCAGTACCCTCTCTGTCCAACCAGAGCTTCGTGTCCCTGCCAAGTAGCTGACACAACACACAAACACTTTGAGATAAGTATTTATACAACTTCACAGACACTCCTGGCAGAGGCTGACACAGATTCTCCAACTGTGCCCCTTTACCCAGACTATATGGTAGTAATTACTGCCACCACCCAGTTAATAATATCAGCTACTAAAAAGCCCTTAAAAGGGTGTCCAATTATTACTGTGCATTACTAATATCCAATGGTAGTATGACTAACAGTCAAGGCTTACTTTAGAGTGGCCTATTACAATAACCTCTATAAATATGCAATGTACTCTAGAGATAATCTCTACACAAATCAGCCACTGGTAGAAGGTTTTAAAAATATTTAATAATAAATAATTAAAACACAAGACAAAACTACTACACCACAGAGATATCTAAGAGTTCAGAGATCAGACAGAAACATAAAATAATAGTGTAGGGCAGGCCTAATTTCAAAGAAAAATACCTAATTAATCTTTACTAGCTTTAACTATTCCTACAATAAATCCCAGTGCTAAAACTTACATGTGAGCTTAAGGCAGAGTGCTGGTAAATTGGATATCCAAGATCAAAATGCTTTCAGTCTCTTCCGAGAAATAGTATTTAAACATTACTAACAAACATGTCTCTAAGGCCCTTCCCAAATTACATCATTTCTGACACTCCCAGGCAAACAAACTGCATTATTTAGCAATCTAACACCTGCACAGAAATTTACAACAATAGAAGACATTTCACATGTATATTCTAACAGAAACTAGGGCAATAAAACACCTTCCACATCTAAATTCTGGTCATAAACTTTAGCCTTAAAACAATGGGCATGAAACCTTCATTCAGCCACAGTGGAGTCGAATTCTAACATGAAAGAGATTCATAAGATCTTTTCAACTTAAAAAGACACATTTGAAATACTTGGCTTGGTTTTCTTTACAGCAGATGGCAATGTTGCAACAATCTTGAAGTTCACATTTTACAGTGTTTTCTTACATTTAGAAACACAACCCTATATTTTACATTTATTTATACAGTTGATAGAATTATGTATCAAATTCTATTTGACTAGGCTGGCAGCCTTCACCCATTTCTCTCCAATCGTCACATCTCTTCTCCCCCCGGGGAACTCAAGCAAGTTTTTCAAGTGCCCCTTGAGAAACATCACTTGAGAATGTCAGGTCTATCTGGGTGTACCTCACCCCATTCCCTGTCTTGCGAGCCCATCTGCATTGGCATTGCTACTTCCACTGCGGTGCTGCACTGACATATCATATGCTTGCAACCCCAGACTCCATCTTAGCAACTTGGCATTTTGCTAACTGGCTCTGTTTAACCATGTTAGAGGGTTGTGATCTGTCATCACAGTGAATTTTCTTCCATACTGATAAGGCTGAAGTTTTTGGAGTGCCTAAACTATGGCTAGACATTCCTTTTCTACCGCTGCATAGCATGCCTCCCTGGGTTGGAGTGTACGACTGAGATAAACCACTGGGTGCTCTTCTCCCTCTGAAGAAATCTGGCTAAGTACAGCCCCCACCCCATAGTTTGAAGCATCCACCTGCACAACAAAGTCTTTGCTGTAGTCTAGACTGGCTAACACAGGGGGTCCTCCCAAAGCTTCCTTAAGCTTGTGAAATGCCTGCTCACATGCTGGGGTCCACACTACCTTATCTGGCGTGTTCTTCCTTGTCAGGTCTTTAAGGGGAGCAGCTATGGTACTATAATTGGGAACAAACTTTCTGTAGTACCCTGCTGTCCCTAATAATGCCCTCACCTGCTTTTTGGTGACAGGTGCAGGCCATGCCTGAATAGCTTCCACTTTAGCAGGTTCTGAATGTATCTTACCATTCCCCACTCTATGTCCTAGGTAGGAGACCTCTGCCATACCCACCTGACATTTGCTCGGCTTAATGGTCAACTCTACCCTCTGTAGTCTGCCCAGCACCTCCCTGACATGCTGAAGGTGCTCTTGTCAGGAGTGGCTGTAGATAGCAATATCATCCATTTAAGCAAGGGCAAACCCTCCTGCTCCTGCTAAGATATGATCTACCAGCCTTTGGAAAGTTGCTGGGGCATTCTTCATCCCAAAGGGCATCTTTGTGAACTCATACAAGCCAAAAGGAGTCACAAAGGCTGACTTCTCTCTAGCACCAGGAGTCAATGGCACCTGCCAGTAACCCTTGGTAAGATCAATGGTTGTAAGACACTTAGCCCTACCCAGCTGCTCTAGGGCCTCATCTGTCCTAGGCATGGGGTAAGCATCTGACTCTGTGTGACTATTTAATTTTCTGTAATCCACACAGAACCTGGTGCTGCCATCCTTCTTTGGCACCAGTACCACTGGTGAGGCCCAGGGACAGTTGGACTCTTGAATCACCCCTAGTTCTAACATCTCCTGTACCTCCTCTCTGATAGTTTGTTTGACTCTCTCAGGCACCCTATAAGGGGCCTGCTTGATAGGCCTTTGGGGTCCTGTATCCACCTGGTGCTGCACCAGGTGGGTGCTCCCTGGTTTCCCGGTGAACATGCCCCAAAACTCCTGCAACACTGTTTGGATTTCTCAAACCTGGGTAGGACATAGCTGCTGGGACATTGTTACCCCTTCCACCGAGGTGTCAGCCTGAGCCTCACTGAGGAGATCAGTCACAAGATCTCTCTCAGGCTCCTCCTGCAGTCCACTGCAAATGCTCAGCACAAGGCCCTCCCTATCTTGGTAAGGTTTCATCATGTTAACATGGTACAATTTGAGCCCCTCCCATCTGCCTAGCACTTTCACCAGGTAGTTAACATCACTTACCTTTCTTACCACCTTGTAGGGTCCCTCCCAAGCTGCTTGAAACTTGTTGTGTCTGACAGGAATGAGAACCATCACCTGTTGCCCTACAGCATACTCTGTAGCTTGAGCATTCCTGTCATGCCACACCTTTTTCTGTTCTTGGGCTTCTGCCAGGTTCTCCTGGGCCAAGCCCATGAGTTCCCTGAGCCTTATCCTGAGGGTTAGGACATGTGCCACAACCGACTCCTTGTGAGACTCACGCTCACTTTCCCACTCATCCCGAATTAAATCTAGAGGTCCCCTCACCCTATGCCCATATAGCAACTCAAAGGGTGAAAAACCTGTAGATTACTGGGGAACCTCTCTGTAAGTAAACAACAGATG
Organism: Protopterus annectens; assembly: GCF_019279795.1. Lineage (NCBI taxonomy): Eukaryota > Metazoa > Chordata > Ceratodontiformes > Protopteridae > Protopterus > Protopterus annectens. The sequence goes on along the minus strand of NC_056727.1, from coordinate 457,528,858 downwards.
GGGCAAATATTTGTCCCACTCCCTCTTAAACTGATCTGCAAATGCCTGTAGCATGGACTTGATTTTAGAGTTTAACCTCTCAACAAGACCGTTAGTCTGGGGATGGTAGAGGGTGGTCTTCATGTGCTTCACCCCACAGGACTTCCACAGACAAGCCAGCAGGTCTGACATAAAATTGGCACCTCTGTCAGACAGTATTTCCTTTGGGAAACCTACCCTGCTGAAAATCTCTAGCAACGCATTTGCCACCTTCTCGGCCTCAATGGAGGACAAAGCCACTGCCTCATGGTATCGTGTAGCATAATCTACAATCACCAGGATATACCTTTGTCCATGTGGAACTTGGGGTACTCAGAGGCCCCACAATATCCATAGCTACCCTCTGAAATTGCTCCTCAATCACAGGCAAAGGCATCAAAGGAGCTCTAACCTTGTCTCCTGCCTTGCCTACCTTTTGGCACTGCTCACAGGTCCTGCAGTACCTTGTTACATCTCTGAAAATTCCAGGACAATAGAAGTTTTGCATAATACACCTCTTTGTACATTTTATGCCCATATGACCTGCAAAGGGAATATCATGGGGTATGGCTAGAAGCGCCAGATGGCAAACTCTAGGCACTACCAACTGCTGTACTCTCTCACCTTCTAGCCCTCCTTTGAATATCATGGCCTATGGCTAGAAGCACCAGACTGTATGCTCTAGGCACTACCAACTGCTGTACTCTCTCACCTTCTAGCCCTCCCTCAGGGGTCCACTCTCTGTACAGTAACCCTTTGTTTCGATATACAGATTCCCCCTTCCCTTGAGAATCAGGTGCCTCCCTAGCTACCTGCCTCAGGCCTTGCAATGTAGGGTCTGAGAGCTGAGCCTGTCTCAAGTCTCTCCTTGTAACGCTTCCCAGCTCCCCTTCCACAGGAAGTCTGGCATCCTCTGACAGTGGTGCCTCACTGTCAGCCTGGGTACTACTACTCACCTCTACCTTTGCAGTTACCCTGTCCAAGGGAACATCAGTACCCACAAGCAGCTGTGGCTCACATTCAGTCTCACTGCTACAGCCTAGCTCACTCCCTGAAGTAACCACCTCAGCAGTCCTGGCTGCAAGTATGCAGGCTGTTTGGGTCTCCCCAGCCTACCAGACCCACATACTTGTCTTCTAGCCTCACTGCATGTAACTGCATAAGTACATAGTACTGCCTCATCCAAATCCTTCTCTCTCAGGACATCTGCAGGATGGTAGTGTCATACCTCTGTTGTCTCAAGACAACCCACTGTTGGCATTTTGTCTTTCCCCCTTACTGGCTCTCTCACCTTTGGTTCCCCACCTTGCCTCCATGGACATCTGTATGCCACTGGTTGCATTCAAAACATTTACCCCTAGCTCCTGGACTTGCACCTGGACTAGTGGCTTCCCCTGCTACTGGCAGATTCTGTTGAGGCAGTCTGTGCTGCCCACCATGGGCTCCTTTAGTTCCATGAGCAGTACTGGGGGTCCCTTTCCTGTGCAGGGCTGCCCTGTTTGCTAGGTATAGGTCTCCCTTCTTCCCCAACTCTTCTGAAGTAGCACACTGTCTATCAGATAACCAGATCCTCATGTCCTCAGGCAAAGTGCTAAGGGCTTGTTCCCTCACCAAAAGGTCTGCCAGCCATTCAAAAATGGTGACCTGACATCCACTCGCCCAGCTATGAAAATAAGTGCTCAGTTCAACAACATATTCACATACATTTTCATCTGCCTTGCATCTATGCTCACAAAACTTTTTCTTATACATTTCAGGTGTTAGCTTAAAACATTCTAATAAATGTCTTTTTACAGCAGTATAATCAAAACAGTCAGTGTCATGCATTTTTGATAAAGAAGTTACAGCTTTACCATGGAGTAAGCAGGTCAGGAACCATACCCAGAGCCTTTGGTCAACTTCATACTGTTTACATACCCACTCAAACATATGAATGAAGCTATCAAAATTATCCCCCTCTTTAAACTGTGGAAGAAATTTACTGACCTTTTGTGCTTCTGGTGTCCGGTTACTCCCTTCCCCATTACCTCCATGACTCTGGCGGAGTCAGCATTTCTCAGGAGTGTCTATGAAGTTGTATAAATATTTATCTCAAAGTGTGTATGTGTTGTGTCAGCTACTTGGCAGGGATATGAAGCACTGATTGGACAGAGAGGGTACTGGAGGTTAGCTTGCCAGATAGGCTGAGATCTGCACCCTATAGCTGTGCCAGTGGGGAGTCTTATTGGGGACCTGGAGAGCAAGTGAGCAACCAGCCCCGGACTGACTGTGATCTCTGTGTGCACTTAAGGGAGATTGTACTTTACTGTGTGTATTAGTTATCCTTTCCTCTTCTAGAAGACAACCTCTCTGGTGTTAGTGGTGAGGATTGAGGCTCCTTGGGATACCACGGAGATTACTTGATTTTTTTTTCTTTTTGGATTGTACATTTGCTTGCATTGTTAACTGAGTTGGACAGATAATTTTAATGAACATAAATTGTATCAGCTCAACCACTGATAATGAACAGCCAACTCTGGGGCAATTGCTTGTACTACAATCATGTTTTTTTTGGCAGAGTCCATATGCTGGACTTTGCATCATAGAAAATTGTAATTTAGGACTCATTAAAATGCCTCTATTCAATGCCAGGATTCTAAAAAAAATCCAAACTTGAGGCTTTCCTGTAACTTAAATACATTCATTTAGATGTTTAATTTTTTCAGTCCATCGTCAGTCTAAGAAACAGCTGTCAATAGCTTGACATGTACCCGGTATTCCACAGATTCCACAGTCACAGCCACTCCATTTAATTACTCTGGAACAAGACTTGCCAGCTCTCTAAGAAGATATGAACACCTCATCCATTGGCCCGAATAACCCATTTTGTTGCCGGATTATCAGTGCCAAATATGGTTTATGTGAAACCTTATATAACCTCTTTAATCTAAGTCGCCCAACCAGTTTTATTCCTAAAGCATGAAAAACAGCCATTGTAGTGCTATTGCACAGAATTGGCCCAACAATAGACACTGGTAACTTATAATCATATGAGTCTCACTTGCCTCATATGTAAAGCTATGGAATGTTTTATCTCAGAATTTATTAATCCGGATATTGAATATCTGTTAACACTGGACTTCCATCAATATGGCTTTATCAAAGTAAGGTCCTGTCTCTTTAACCTCATTAATTTGTTTGAAAATGTCACTGAATGAGTTGGTAGAGGTTATGCAATACAAAACAGCATATCTGAACCTAGCCAAGGCCTTTGATACTGTTTGTTCATAAATCCTAATGCTCAGCAGCAGATAACTAACTGGTTGTTTGACAGAACCCATGTTGTTAGAGTTTCAGGTGCCACTTCTGAAAGCAGAAATATTACTAGTAGCTCATCTCATTGTCAGCCCTTTCCTGTTTGGTATGTGTTTTTCATACTTTCATGTCAACACTCCTGGCCATGGTTATTTACGTTTGCAAGTGACTGTAAACAGGAGTTGTTATTTAATCTTCTGTGGACTCACAACTGCTCCAAAATGGGTTAGAACATGTTAACATTGGGCGGCACGATGCTAGGGCAGTTCTGTGGGCTAGGCTTGTAAAGCCTCCATGGCCATTAGCCTAGTACACACCTATGAACCTATGAACAATTAATGCAAGGACAATAGTCTCTAATTATAAAGCAGAGTAACACCCTTGCTGTTTTCAAGGCAAACTTAGATAACTGGATGACAGGTCTTAAATTCACCCCCAGTCTATCTTGTATTGCATTCCTTGAGGCTGGAAGCAACATTTATTTTATTTATTTATTTATTTATTTATTTATTTTACATTTGTTTACCGGGATAGTTCGACTGGATACATGTCCATTTTCAGTGGAGGCCCGGGGAGAAAAGCTCCAAAAAACACATTCAACAAGCTGTTACATTATTACAGTTTAAAGCACAAAATAAACAATACAAAGATTTGTACACAGATGTAAACAAACACAACAAACAGATATACACAAACAAATTATTACATTTTTACTCAGATGGAAAATTCTAGACAGTCTTTTTAAGAATGATAGGGTATTGAATGCCTAGTAGGCTAACCTGGTAGCAGATCCAAGGAGATCATAGGATATATAAGTTAAGAAACAAAATTTAGGCAGAAGTCCTCCATGTGCACATGAGTGATGGTTAGAGTTAGTCTAGATTAGGACAAGGACATAGCCATCATTTTTTAAAGTACTGAATCAGACTTTTCTTGAACTGAGGTAGAGAGAGTTCAGATGTAAGATTAACAGGAAGAGAATTCCAAGTTTTGCCAGCAGAGATAGCAAATGGAGATTCTCCGGCTGTGTTGTTGGATTTGAGAGTTTGAACTAGTAGTCTTTCAGATGAACGAAGTGCGGTAAGGTTACTGTAGGGGGTGATGAGGTTTTTAAGTATGGGTGTATTACCTGGTTGGTACAGGATCTTGTGTGCAACTATTGGTTGGTTAACCTGAAGTAGGTTAAGCAGTTCAAGCCATCCTAGTAGATTTAGGTTATGACAGTAATGAGTTCTGTAGGCTGCATCGGTAACAAATATAGTAATGTGATTGTAGTTGCTAGAAAGTTTATTAAGGTCAGTTTTGCTGAGGTTTGTAAATAGAGGGGAAGCATAGAGGAGGGTGGAGAGTAGATGTGTATGAGCAATTACAGTTCTGGCTAATGGCATTATGAAGGGCTTGATCCTATATAGTGAGCCAAGATTTTTATTAACTGTTTTAATATTTTTAAGACTTTGGTTGAGGTATCTGGGGAAATAATGGTGCCATTGTTGGATTTTAATGTAAAGGTTGTAGGGGTAGACCTGCGAGTGGGGGAGGGGGGAGCAGCAGTTTGGTTTTATTAGGATTTAACATGAGACGACAGTTAAGGAGCCAATTTTCAATTGTGTTAAAAGTATTTTGGGATAGAATCTGTAACTCTGTAGGTGAAGTGTCTGAACATACTAAAGTGGAGTCATCCGCATATTGAATGCATGTTGCATTTGCGATGACCTTATTCAAATCATTGATGAAAATGGAAAATAATAGCGGACCTACTATAGAGCCTTGGGGTACTCTGAGGGTGATAGGTAAAAGGGTGGATAATTTGCTTTGCCATAGAACAGCCTGTTGTCTACCTCTGAGATAGGATTGAAACCAATGGATGGCCTGATCCTCTAGGGAGATGGATTTCAAAGTGTTTATGAGTATTTGGTGGTTTACCATGTCAAAGGCTTTTGAAAGATCGAGAAAGATAGCAAATGAAAGTTTATTATTGTTTCGGTATTGGTTAATGACATCAGAGAAGGAGAGGAGGGTTGAGGTTGTACTATGGAATGGTTTAAAGCCATGTTGGGTGTTGGTTAGAAGATTATTATGGATAAGATAGTTCAGGAGTTGATTATGGATGCATGTTTCCATAATTTTAGCCAAGGGTGACAAAATAGCTATGGGTTTATAGTTTGACAGGTCAATAAAGCTGCCCCCTTTATGGAGTGGGATAACATGGAATATCTTCCAGATGGAGGGGATGGATGCTTCAGTTATTGTTCTATTGATCAGGATAGTAATGGGGTATGCTATGGCATCCGTAGCTTTTTGTAGATATTCTGCAGGAAGTAGATCAGCTGACAGGGTGGTAGGCTTTAGTTTCTTAAGTAATTTTTGGACAAAATATGTGCAAACTGGTTTGAAGTTAAAGTAGAGTTGGGAGCTGGGTGTAGTGGCTGGAGAATATGGGCATCTGGGGGATAATTGGTTAGCTAGGTTCTGGATTGTTGTTGTAAAGAAGCTGTTAAAGGTATTGGCAATTTCTTCAGGGGGGGTTTGGTTAGAATCCAAGGGGGCAGGAGTGGAGGATTGTCCTGGAGTAAGGAGTTTGTTTATACCTACCCAAAACTTTTGTGGCTTGTTTTGGCGTTTTTCTTGTAGATGACAGTAATAGTTTTTCTTGTCTAATGTGGTCTATTTTTTTGTTTAATTTTTTAGCCTGTATCTAAGTCGATCTATGTTTTTTTTGTGGTCTGAAAAGTGGCCCAAGCCCTATTTCTAAGTAACATTTTTTTTGTCTGGTTTCTTTTCAGAGTCAAGTAGCAACTTTTTATTTTGGTTCTAATAGGCCATGCTGGTGCATTGGTGTCATGGAAGGATAAGAATTTGGTATTAAAGTAATTTACTGCTTCTTCAAGTGGTAATTATTTCAGAACTGATCAATTGCAAGATTTGAGTTCATTTTGGAAATTCGTGCAGTTGAAATTCTTATTGTTCCTTACTGTTTTAAAAATGGACTCGTTGTGGATATTAGCTTTTTGCCTGATTAAACAGGTGAGGAGGTGATCACTTACATCATCAGGCAGGGTCCCACTATTCTATTTGAGGGGATGGGTGTTAACAAGAATCCAATCCAGAATACTTACTTTATTGTTGGGTTTACTGATTCTAGTGGGGGAGGATACGACCTGTGAAAATCCATAAAGGTTTATGTGGTGAGTGTGGGGTTCTGAGAATCACATGTTCCAGTCTATGTTGAAGTCCCCAAGTACAATGGTTTCTTGGGGGTAGTTGCTGGGTAACCAATGTAGAATTAAATGTATTAATTATCAATTATATTAATTATTATTTTATTATTAATTTACATTATTTTATTTATTTATTATTTTATAATTAATTATTAATTTATTTATTATTAATTTAAATATGGATTATTGGCTAAGCTTGTAGTGGTCTACAAACATACTTACCTATGACCCTATGAGCCCATGTTATTATATAATGTGTCATGTTGGTTTTGTTAATGATAAATAATGATTGGAAGTTATAGTATAGTAACCTCAGAGAATTTATAGGCAAAATGGACAGCTGACTATGATAATGGGTTATTGTATTTTTTTGCATAACATGAGAAGCTGGTCATAAAACAAGAAGTTCACAGCAGAAGGTAAAAGAAGCTGTTAGATGGAAAATGTAGATCATAGAATGGTAGGCAATGAGACACTGAATTAGGTTCATAGGAGGTTACTAGGCTAATGTCACTAGAGCCCTTATAAGCCTAGCCATATTTATCCTCAGTTGCCCTAAATGTGTGGGGTTAGAGGAGTGAGGTTCACAGAGGTAAGGGTCTATAGTAGTTAATACCAACTTCCTCTGTCCAGAAGGGAAATGGGCATCACCCCAGGAGTGAATTTGCAGGCCTATTTTCAGCCATCAGATAGGCTAACCATTGAACAGCTGAATATCAAACAATAAGCATTAAAATTTCACTCAGTAAACGTTCATTTCATCCACAGGGTAAGTAACTACTTGTCCAACACTTCTCCATCTCAGACATGGAAGTGGTTCAAACCCCTTTTCTCCACTGTAGTGCAGTCTCAGAGTTGGTATATATAGTAAGGGGTGGTGGGTAATGTAGGGGTCAATGCCCAATTGGGAGAGTTTCTGCATAATAGCTGAGTGGGGGATTGTGTCAAATGCCTTGGCTAGATTAAGATAGGTGGCATGCACTACCTTTCCCTCATCCAGGGCCTTGGTAACTTTCTCAAACAAGACAATCATGTTTAACAGGCATGATTCATCTTTAACGAATACAACCTAGGTTGGGTCTAGACTTTGGAGATTACTTATACCCTTTTTAATAAGGTCCATAATTATTCTTTCTATTTCCTTGCAGATTAGGTTAGTCAAGCTTATGAGTCTGTAATTCCCAGGGTCAGTTGATGGTCCCGCTTTGTGCAGATGGATTACTGTTGCTATCCTCCTTTCAGCAGGATCATAGGCAGTTCATAGGTTGTGGTTAAACAGGGATCCAAGCTGGTCTGCTAGGTCATGTTTTAAGTTGTTTAAAAGGCAACCTTGGATGTTGTCTGGTCCCATTGATGCTGTGTTTTTCACCTTGGAGAACACTGAGATGTCCTGCTCCCCTGAGATAACAGGCTGTGGAATGTGGCAGGTATACTTTGAGAGGTGGCTGGAGGGGTCAGGAGGGTGAAGTTTGCTCCAACTCTGTCAGCTAGCAGGTTGGCTATTACCTCCAACTGAGTATGGGTGGTGCCATCCACAACCAGTTCAGTGCATAGCTGGGTATTTGCTTTTAGATTTCAGATGTAGTTAAAGAATGACGTGATTGTCCTTAGCTAGGGAGGCTATTTTTGCTTTGTAATTAGCTTTGGAGGACTTAACAAAATCACTAATTTCTTTGTTTAAGGTAGAGAGGGATTTCTTCCTCTGCTGAGTTAGTTCCCTCTTGTTTTTGGATATTAGTTTATTTTTCTTGTTATATTTCTTGTTTATACTAGGGGTCCGCCAGGGTGGCTTGTTTTTTTCAGCAAGATCTGGTTTTAATCAGGTCAGGTGAAGCTGATTCTATACTACTGCTTAAGTGGTTATACAGGGAATTGGTGTACATCTCTGTATAGGAGTCCATGTTATCTGTATAATGGGGGGCTTTAAAACTTCTTATGCCATCACTTAGTAGGAGGCAATTTGTCTTTGAAAAATTATTAAGAATGTTTGAGCTTGATGGGGTATCTTATGTTATAATTACATTGAATGAGACTGACTTATGGTCTGACCTTTCCAGGGAGGGCATCACACGGTGGGGAAGGTGCAATGCTCTCCCATGTTAGTGAGTACTATGTCCAGGATGTCTGAGTCTCTTGTGCGTGTGCTGACTAGCTGTTCCAGAGCAGTCGCTCTTACCAGACACCTGCAGCAACTGGAAAGACCCCAAAAGTACCTCACCAAGAGGATCAAAGGGCTCAACAGATGCCATATGCTGCCCGGTTAAAGAAACTCCAGCTCTACTCAGTGGCATTCCGCCTGCTCAGAGGCGATCTGTGCCTGACGTATAAAGCCATGTCCAACCCGGAATTAATGGACATGCTGCACCTCAGAAAATCCAAATCCCATCGAGCTACGCGCTCGAGAGACTTGAACCTCGGCACTGAAATAAATAGGACATGCTGGAGGGACAGATTCATAACCCAGACGATCCCTTCACTCTGGAATAAAATCCCAGTCCAGGTTAGGCAGAGTCCCTCATTGACTCTCTTCAAGAGGAATCTTGATGAGTGGATGGGAGATCGTAGGTTTTCCCCGGGTATCACTTCTGTGTCACTGTTAGACAGAGGCACAGTATACTAACCTCAAAAAAGGGCATAGCAAAATTAATTTAAAATGGGTGGCGAAAGCCAAACACACTCTGGCTAGGCTTATAAATGCCCTAGGGCAGATAGCCTAGTATGAACCTATGAACCTATGAACCTATTTGCTTTGACAAATTCCAAGAACTCTGAGCCAGCATGTTTGTGGTTATGGATTTTTCCCAGTCGATGGTAGGATAATTAAAATCACCCATGAGTAAGGTGTTGGGCTATATGACAAGTGACTCCACTAAGTCCAGGTATGTGGTATGCTTTTCCTGTTTCATAGTGAGGGACATATAGCTAGCTATGATGTGGCAGGGAGCTTTGCCTATAGTTAATTGGACATGGAGTAGCTCAAGACAGTCACACTATTTGAATAGTCTCAATTTGTACTTATCCTTAATGAAGATAAATATACCTTCTCCTTTGGTTCTTTCATGCACAGTTTTTGGTCTGAGAGTATTGAAGGCAATGTTGCTCTGCACATCTGGGCAATTTCCATGCCTTTGAACCATGTCTTGGTGACTACACAGACATCAGCATCTTCCACAGTGAGAAGTGCTTCCAGGAAGTGCAGTTTCTTGTTGCAGTAGTACCCTGAGTTTATCTAGAGTGGATTTTGTTAGGTTGAGAGTTTGGTTATTTTGACAGTGCTTAAAAAAAGGCATGGTAGGGGTGGCTAATGCCTTTGCCAGTATCTGAAAGCCTAGAGGAGATAGCTGCAGACAATCTCTGGCAAAGCAGCATGGCCTGTCAACCATGTCTTCCCAGGCTGACAGTTATTGGATCCCCTTGGACTGACACCAGAAGCTAAGCCAATTGGTAAAGTCAATCATTTTTTGTTTGTATTGTGGCATTATCCTTGGAGAAGATAGAATGCTGCTTAAGGCTAGGTGTATACCTGCCTGTAGCACATAATCTGAGAGCTCAGTCATGTCTCAGGTCATTCATCCCCACATGGACTATGCCGAAGTCATGCTGGAACTTGTGTTTGAGTGACGTGAGTGCTTGAAAGACTTGACGGATCCTGGCACCTGACAAGCAGCTAACTCTAACCCGCTCCTTATCTAGTCTGATGAGGGGAACATCTGTGTGTCTCACAATGGAATCACCTATGACCAATACAGCAGGTTTTGTGGTGTTATGTTTTATGGGCTTATTTGTTGAGACACTGGTATGTGTTATTATGTGCTGTGGTTATTTTCTGCATTGTTATGCATGTAAGTGGCTTCCATTTGGGAGGCCTATGATCTTTTTTAAGTTACTAGTGAGTACAGCTGCATATGTGGGTTTATGTATCATGTACTTATTTAGGGTGGGAAGTGTGTGTGTCTGTGTGTGTGTGTGTGTGTGTGTGTGTGTGTGTGTGTGTGTGTGTGTGTGTGTGTGTGTGTGTGTGTGTGTGTGTGTGTTTTGACAACCTGCTTGGCATTCGATTTGTCCTTATGTGAGAGTCCTGCCTCCAATTTCATAGTGCAACTACATCTCTCACATAAAGTATTTATTTGTTTCAGGAATAAGTGGTTTCCAGTATACATGAGACAATTGCTACGTTACTTAAGGATGCCCATGTCTATCAGCCTGGTCAGACAGATGATGGGGAAACTACCTGTCCATGACAGCAGGCTCTCAGAGTACATTTTCTTAGGGAAGGCAATTGGTTAATTTGACATGGTTGTGCTGGTATTGCTAAGACTACAAGAGGGACTTATACTCTGTGTAGGCTAAGGTTGATCAATAAGGTATCACTGCTCAGTGCGCAACTGAGTTGCTTCTAGAGCAGCAGAAAAGCTTGAAAGGATTTCATTGACAGTTGCTTAGGGAAAAACTGAGCTTCTAGGCTTTTACAGCTAAACAGGGCAATGCTAACTGCTGTGGTGGGAAGAACAGCAGCACACAATTGCGAGGCTTAAATATGAGCAAAGAGAAACAAGTTTTAAGCTAACTACCAATCAGGAAGGCACACAACAAGCCTTTCATCAGCAATCCCCAACTCATACAGGTTGGATCAGCACACATGTGCCACAAGGATACAGAAAAACACCTTCTTAATATAGAATAGCTGGTTTGCGAGGCTTAAATATGAGCAAAGAGAAACAAGTTTTAAGCTAACTACCAATCAGGAAGGCACACAACAAGCCTTTCATCAGCAATCCCCAACTCATACAGGTTGGATCAGCACACATGTGCCACAAGGATACAGAAAAACACCTTCTTAATATAGAATAGCTGGTTTGGAGCCCAAGAGTAACAAGACCACACAAACTACCTACAACAACCCTACAACCAACAGATACAATGTAATGCAGTGCAATTAACTGCTTAAAGCAGCAGCAGACAGTACAGTTTTTTCAAACTGCTGAAGTACAGTCACAGTATACAAGGGAAGTGCAAAAAATACTTAGAGCCCTTTTGTGTGCTTCCCAGCTCAGACAGACCAGGTAAACACCTACTGCCACTAGATAAAATATCCCAGTCCTCCTAATGTAAAAGCAAGTAAAGAAGTGACCAGAGTGAAATGCTGCCACAAAAAAAGATATGGATACAGCAGCGTACTTTAAACAGCTTATAAAAGTGTGATTATTCAATAAAAGTACTTCACTTTATATAAATGAGACAACAGCCACTCAATTGTACATAATTTATAAAGGCACTAAAAACAAGATAAGCTGCTTAATATGCTCTCCAGCCAATAAAAATAGAGAGAGCCAATAAAAATACTTTCAGAAATATCAAGTGTTTTCCAGCCTAAACAAACCAGGCTACCTCCCAGTGCACTAGCTGGAAAATCCACTGAGCTTTTGATGTACAAACAAGGGAATTTACTTGCCTACAGTAGGAAGTCAAGCACAGGCACTAAACCACAGTTGGTATCTGTGAAGATATGCCCCATTATGGACACATTGACCAGATGGTGCTGGAGATCTTTTCTAATGTGACAGACCCATCAGAGACCATTGGTGGCATGTAGTGGGCTGTATTTGTGGGAGTACAATAGGACACATCTGGGCAATAGGACCTTAGGAGGTGGTTGGGCCCTACTTCTTGATAGGATCTCCATGGGCAAATGAAAAACAGGGACATTCAGGCATGTGACCACCTCCTAAGATATGGAAGCATCCTTTGTGTCCATGTGGCATCAACTTGGCAAACTCAGCATCTGCTGTTGACAAAGTTGTGAAGAGTATGTTCTACCACAAACAAGAACTCTCTCAGACTACATGGACTCTTGACATATGCCCAAAAATGTCGCCACTTTGGCCACCAGATCCACATTACAGAACCTCTCACTCCCAGAGGCAAAGAAGCATCCTGAGGATGAAGAGGAAGCTTGGCAGACTGCATAGGCTCATATGCTGATAGGTACTGACTAGGCTATTGATCAGTGAGGATCTTAAGAAGCCCAGTCTTACATTCCCATGGAAGCTTTTAGCCTTCATATTTGCATATGAATAACCCAGGTGTGGGTCAAACAAGGATACGTTTGGACATTTATATGTTCTCCCATCCACGAGGGGCAGGGTTGCTAAACCCAGGAGTGAATTTGTTATTACCCATCCAGTCATCCAAATTACATTTGAATATAGCAAGAGAAGAACTTTACATATGTGGAGTGGAAGATGTTTACACAGAAGTGTTATTCTCTGTGATACAAACCTATGCCTCCAACATGTTCTATTTATTTTGCAAAACAGATAGAGATCCCTTGAGAGGTTGTTTATGACACCATTTGGACTTTCAAATGTATAATAGGTTTGACAGAATACAATCTGTTGAAGCTATGTACACAAGGCAGAGTTCATGTCTCAATAGCCTGTACCAAGGGACAAGGCTTTGAGATGGTCTGCATAATTTTTACAGTTTAGACCCTTGAGTTTTAGTGAGAAAATGTTCTGTATTTTCCAGTTGTGGCAAATTTTTTGACAGGGACATACTAAAATGAGCATTACACTCAGTAAACAGCCTAATGAGTTACATCCCTGGATTTGGGTGCAAGGCCTTTAGCTATAAATTATGAAATGAAAGCTATTTCCTTATAACAGTGGATAAGTGGTGATCAAAGGACATTTCATTGTCCACACAGGTTCCCAGATCCCTAATTATAAGAGCAATTTAAAGGGGTATGTTGCCAGTGTGATAGTTGCAATGGGGGTCATGCTGGACAAAGGATTTGATTATATACTTCTTGGCATTTAGTTTTAGTCCATGTTTTTGACACCAATGATTTGTTTGGGACAGGCTCCCTTGGAGTATCTTTGTGTCTTCTAGGGAGTTTATGATGGCACTAAGTTTGCAGTCATCTGTAGACTTGGTCAGCCACAAACCATTAATACTAGCTTTCACTTCAGAGAAGTGAATGCCAAAGAAGTGTCACTCAAAGACTGAACCCTTGGGGTACACCACTAGTGACAGGTCTTTTAAAGGCGATAGAGCCACCCACCCTAACTTATTGGGTTATATTTGTGAACCAATTTGCTGTTCAAAGAGTTACACAGGGTTTGCATTTAGCTGGGAGAGTTTATCTATGAAACCCGGGTGTGACATGAAATTAAATGACTTTGTGACATCTACTTCTTATATGGTGTGTACTGTTCTGCCTGCATTACTTCAGCAACATTTTCAAAGAAGTTCACCAGGTGAAGTAGGCATGATCTGCCCTTGACGAATCTGAATGGGTATGGGTTGAGAATCCTCAGGTTAAATCTATCCTTATATATTAATTCCATGATGATCCTTTTCATGCCCTTATAGATGAGACTAATCAGGCTTATGAGTCTATAATTACCCAGGTCATTTGAAAACCCACCTTTGTGCAATAGAATGTCTGTTGCTGTCCTCCAGTCATCTGGCAGAAAGCCTGTTTGAGTCTGATATTGAACAGCTTCTTTGGAGGAGTAACCTGCTTTATTAACTTTGCTTCATGATTTGTTTTTAGTATATCTGTTTCTGATAGTCAAATAGTTTTACATGTAGCTTTGTTTTATTAAATAGATATGTCTGTATGCTGTGTGTACTGTCTCCCCTCATCTTATAAATACCAAAAGTGCTTGCTTGCCAGTCAGGGCATACATTTATGCACCATAACAGTGTTTGAATAACATTTTTTGTGTTACAACATACACGTGTAGGGGCCTATAACACTACATCAAACTGTCAGCTCAGCGAACGGCATTTAATCGGAAATGCTATTCATCGATTTCCCCTCATGTGGGGGGGCTGTGCTCCCCACACCCCCCACTAATTATATATACTAACTCCGAGATCTCACTACAGTGGGGAAAGGGCAAATTTCCTGATCCTCACTGTACTGCGCTCAGTATGAACCGTTTGAATGACGGCATGTTCGATGTAAGTGCACTGAGAGTACTGTTCGCTGAACTGATTTTTCCCTGAACTGATGGGAACCCCATGTGTATTTATAATTTGTAGTTTTGTCCATGGGTTAGACACAGATTTATATGTATCATAACATAGTTGTTTATGTTATGAGTTTGCAACATATCAGGCTGTCTTATACATCTTCTGTAGTACATTAAAATTGCAGTGAAGATCTAACAATTGTGATTCTTTTATACAATATTACCTGGGCAAACATATTTACATACATTGACTTATATGTAAATGTGAGTTTACGTGTGTGTGTGGGGGGGGGGTCTGGCTTATTTACATATTACCAAACAAATAAATATTTATTGGTATTCAGTATTCACAGGTTCATAGGTAGGTACTAGGCTATTGGCCCTAGGGCTTATATAAGCCTAGCCAAATGGTACCCCAGGGTGAATTTGCTATCTCCCATCCAATTATCAAAATTTTTCTTGAAGAGTGCTAATGAGGAGCTTTGTTTGATATAGATAGGTGGTTTGTTCCAGAGTATGGGAAGCCTCTGGGACAGGAATCTATCCCTCCAGCATGTTATCTTTATTGTGGTGACAAGGTTTAGGTCCCTAGAGTGTGTATCTCAGAGGGATTGGGATTTCTTTAACTGGAGCATGTCCAACAGCTCTGGGTTTGACATAGCCTTGTATGTTAGGCAGAGATCGTCTCTGAGTAGGCGATATGCGACAGAGCAAAGTTGAAGTTTTTTGAGATGGTTTATGTAGGGCATCTGTTTGAGGCTGGTAATCCTCTTTGTGAGGTATTTCTGTGGCCTTTCCAGTTGTTGTAGATGTCCTCTGAGGTGCATACCAAAAGGGGCATTGTACTCTATAATGGGTCTAATGAGTGATGAGTAGAAGGGAACAATGACCTCTTTTTTCCTGGATGAGAAACCTTTTGTGATGAGGTGTGCCATGTAGAAGGATTTCCTGACGACTGTGGCGATGTGATTATCAAAGGAGAGACTACTGTCCACCTGTGTCCGAAGGTCTCTTATCACACTTTCAGTGTTAAGTAGACTACCGCCTATGTGGTAGTTCATGGGTACAGAGTTTTTACCAAAAGGGATGATAATGCACTTTTTGGCATTGAGCTTGAGGCCATGACTTTGACACCAGGCATCTGTCTCAGTGAGGCCCTTTTGTGGGATGTCTACATCATTAGGAGTTTTGATTATGGCTCCTAGTTTACATTCATCTGTGAACTTTGTTAGCCAAAGACCTTCTGTGTTAGCCTGTACTTCAGAGAAGTAGATACCAAACAGGAGAGGACCCAGTACTGAACCCTGTGGTACTCCACTTGTCAGTGGTCTGAAGTTGGATTTAGAGTCTGCTACTTTCAGAGTGTGGGTTGTGTCAGTGAGCCTGTTGGTAGCCCATCTTGTGACATTGGGATTTATACCCAGTTTAGTGAGTTTATCTATAATTCCAGAGTGGGGGATGGTGTCGAAAGTCTTGGCGAGATCTAGATAGGCTGTGTGAACCACCTTACTCTCATCTACGGCTTTGGTGACTGCTTCAAAGAAGTCTATCAGGTTTAGGAGACATGATCTGCCTTTTACAAACCTGAACTGGGTAGGGTCCAGAGTTTGGAGATTACCGATGTCATTTTTTTAAGTTCCATGATGATACGTTCCATAGCCTTGCAGACCAGGCTGGTCAGGCTAATGGGGTGGTAGTTCCTGGGGTCTGTGGTGGCTCCCCCTTTGTGGAGTGGGATAACCGTTGCTGTGCATCATTCAGTGGGCACAAAGCTTGAGGTGGACTATGACTGAACATGGTACTTAGGTGGGGTACCAGTTCATTCTGTAGTTCATGTAGACCGCAGCCTAGGATGTTGTCAGGTCCCATGGATGCTGTGTTCTTGGCTTTGGAGAGTGTGTTTTTTACTTGTGCAGCCATGATTACAGGAACTTTGCATTCTTTCAGTATAGAGATGGGCCCTTTAGGGGGTGAGAGAGGGGTAAAGTTAGCACTGAACCTATCTGCCAGGATGTTGGAAATATCAGTTGGTTCTGTATATTTAGTGCCATTGTGCTGTAACTCAGAGCAGATTTGAGTGTTGCTATTGAGATTCCTGACATAACTATAGAATGCTTTGTGGTTGTCTTTAGAATCAGTGGCAATTTTGTTTTTGTAACTAGCTTTGGAGGATTTTATGAGGGATCACAGCTTCTTACTGAGGCGGACCACAGAGTTCCTCCAATCATGGGATTTTACTCTTTTTTGCAACAGTTTCTTTCTTCTGTTGTAGAGTTTGTTTATGACAGGGCACCAACAGATTGGCTTCCTTTTTTGGAGGATAGCATCTTGGTTCTGTTAGGGATTGCACAATCCATGCACTCATGTAAGTGCTTAAAAAGTGCATTTGTATAGGATTCAGCAGTCGTACCTCTATTGTCTGTCAGCATGGGTGTCGTGAAGTTTGCCACTTCTGTCTTAAGAAGCATGAAGTTGGCTTTGAAAATTTTTTTTACGGTGGTTTACCTAATGGGGGGGTGGGGGTGGGATGTGTTGTTCTAGGGTGATTAGCTTGTGGCCAGATCTGACCAATGAGGAATTGACCTCTGATGTGGAATACCGGTTGCCCATGTTGATAATGACCAGGTCTAGGATATTGCTGCCCCTGGTGGGGGTGTGCATAAATTGATCCAAGGCGTTGGGCACAAGAGTTGGTATATGAG
Organism: Protopterus annectens; assembly: GCF_019279795.1. Classification (NCBI taxonomy): domain Eukaryota; kingdom Metazoa; phylum Chordata; order Ceratodontiformes; family Protopteridae; genus Protopterus; species Protopterus annectens. The sequence continues at coordinate 457,511,644 of NC_056727.1, read as the reverse complement.
TAGTTTTCCCAGTTAATGGTGGGGTAGTTGAAATCGCCCATTATTAGGGTGTTAAGTTGTACCCTAATATTATCCAGTGTATCAAGAAAGGGGCATAGTGGGGGATCTGTAGCAAGCTACAATTTGGAATGCGGTCTTGCCCAGAGTTAGTTGCACTTGGATAATCTTGGATGCATTATGCTATGCATCTAGCCTGGAGGTGTGGCTATTCTGAATGAATATGGACACACCTCCACCTTTAGTGTTTCGGTCCATATTAGGTGGCCGAAAGGTGTGGTATGAATTATAGCCTGGTAATGCTGGGATGATCTCTGGAGCCTTGAACCAGGTCTCTGTCTCTGCACAGATGTCGATGTTCTCCATTTTAAGGAGTGCCTTGAGTGAGTGCATTTTGAGGTTTAGACTTCTAGCATTAAGTAGCATTACCCTCAGATTTTGCTTGCTTGTACCTGTTATGGTGGTGAATTTGTCATTTCAACCTTGCCTAAAAAAGGCACTATAGGGATGGCAAGAGCCTTAGCCCGTATCCAGATTCCCAATGGTGAAAGGTGCAGGCCATCTCTGGCAAAGCATCGTGGTTTGTCGATCATGTCATCCCAGGCAGACAGATACTGGATCCCCTTAGAATGACACCAGAAGCTTAGCCAATTGTTGAAGTCAATCATTTTTTCCTTGTACTGTGGTATCATTCAGGGTGATGGCAGGATGCTACTCAGGGCTAGGGTCATACCTGCCTGTGCTACAAGATCAGACAGCTCCTCCATGTCTCTTTTCATGTAGTCCAGGGAGGTACATCTCAGGTCATTCACATCAACATGGACAATGACAGAGTCATATTTGTACTTGTTGTGGAGTGACCTGAGTGCATGCGTTATGTGGCGGATCCTAGTACCTGACAGGCAGCTGACAGTAACTTTCTCCTTGTTTAGCCTGTTGCTTGGAACATTAGTGTGCCTGACTATAGATTCAGCTATGACTAGAGTGTTGGGTACGTTGTTATGCCTTATGGGCTGTGCTTGAGTGGCACACTGAGATTGTGGGCTATGTGTCATTTGGATTGTGTTGGGGGGTGGGGGGGTGGAGGTTGCTTGTGTTTCTGCTTTGGAGGTCCCTGTTGCTTGGGTAGATTTTTATTGAGAGCCTCCGTGAATGTAGGTGCGTGTTTTGTGTTTCTATGTGTGTGTTTTGGTGGTGTAGGTTTTGAGGGACTATGTGATGAGTGTGGAGTGGTGCAAGTGTTTACCTTCTCCTCTTGACTGTCTAGTCTAGTCTTGGGTGAAGAGAGCTTTGCTTCCAGTTTGGCTATATAAGTGCATCTCTCACAGGTTGTAGTCTTGGGTGGTAGGAGGAGAGGGTTGTCTGTGTACATGAGGCAATTGCTGCATTGCCCTATGATGCCCAGATTCATCAGCTAAACAGGAGAAAACACCGGGAGCTGACCCTTAGACATGCCTGGATAGGTGCTTATTTATTAAGTACTAAAAACTGTTTTCCTCTAGACAAGTGAGGAAAGTTGAGTGCTGTAGTAATTTGTTGCTTATTTAGTGCTTGCAATGAGTTCTGAACAAGTGCTGAGCTCAAAGAAACAGATATGAGTGCTGAAACTAAAAACAGGCTAGTTCTAAGAAATTAAGCTAGAAGGCTTCCCTCCAACACAAAAAGGCTTGGGGGCTTAGAAGCTACAAACAGTCCTGGATACAGAAAATCTGTATCTGGACTAGACGAGTTACAGGAAAGGCAGGAAACAAACTTAGAAAAAAGTTGTTTTTTTTTTTTGGTTATGTTAGCATCGGTGTGCAGAGCAAATGTATTGCCATGTGTGTTAACAGCTGAGTTGATTGCATGCTAAGAAAATGCGTGCGATGCATTGCTTTTTAAGGAACGGCTGGAAAGTCTTGCAGTAGATATGCAGCAACATCATATAATTCAATTTCAAACTTTTTTGTAGCTATTTTCTTCCTTTGTATTTGAATTAAGCCTTTGTTTTGTGGCTTAAAGTCCTTTAGTATGCGATACACATCCCATCTGATTTTTTTAGTTTGCCAAATTCCCAAGACTGTTAAATTTATTTTCTGTATGATAGTTTCATTACCTTGTTTCCAAGACAAAGTCTCTGCCTGTTTCCTTACAGCTAATAGTGAGACTCCAACCTCCTAGTTACTACCGTTAAATCACCGGTTTTGAGCGTCTTCCACTGAATGGACAAAAATGATACTGCATTATGAACTACTATTGCTGCCATATACCTTTAAATACTTATTGAATTTATCCCTATTTCTCTGTGAGGTTGCTTTGCAAGGCAAGATTTATTGATAATTTTGGTATACTTATAACTAATTTAAGAAATAATTTTAGGCGTCACAGTTGTGAAGCTCTTACGTCCCACACCACATTGGTTCTTTTCTTTTTTACACTTGTGATTTTATGCATGTTTTACAATCTCAAAAACATATGAAGCAATCTGTATGTCTTCTGTCAGAAATAATAATGCTGATTATATGTTCATAAATCATTCATTTACATATACAGACTGAAACTCTTCTGATCCTTAATTTTGCATTGTTTTCAGAAGTTATACCCCTGAATTCAAAATATCTAGTCTTTTTTGTTCCTTTTTTAGATTTGTTTTCCACAATAATTAGCTATGCTGAATTCATGCTATAACGTCATCATTAAAATCCAGTAATTCAAACAATAAGCTAAACCTTTGTTTAGCTTATACCAACAAACTGTTAAATGTCATTCTGCTCTAAGGTACTTCAGAAATCCCTACCATGTCTATTAACCTAGACTATGTGAATATGCTCAGTATCCTGATATCTTAAGCACTATCATAAAGTGACAAATGTCCATACAGATGGGCATGATTTGGTATAAGAAGGAATGAAACAGAGAAACAAAGGTATGAGAATGTATGTCTTGGAGGGAATGGGATAGGCAGAAGTTGGAACATAGCAATGGCTTGGAAGCAACATGATGTAAGTAATCCAAAGCCACATGCCGTTAGAGCATCTTTAGCACTTTGAACAAGACAGGAAAAAATAGAACTCTCAAATGGAAGGGATGACAGATAGGACAAATTGATACCCCTTGATTTCTGTTATATTTTATGTTTTGAATGCCTCATCTAACACAGTTTTTATAAATTACTGTTAATCATAAAGGAAACCTTGTCCACCACAGATTTCAGTTCTGCCATAATGAAAACACACAATCATGTGCCTGCACACACAGACATGCACAAACACACACACACACACACACACACACACACACACACACACACACACACACACACACACACACACACACACACACACATGAAAATATAAGCACATGCACGCACAAGCATATTTACAGCAGAAACCTATAAATACAGATACCTTGATTTGTAATGCCTACAAACCCTGTGCATACAATGGATCTTGCAATATTTTGTTTATTAGCACTCCCAGGCAGAAGACTGCTAGAGATACAAAATTAAGATGAGAAAGACTGCCTTCAGTAATACTGTCCTTGTCCTATAATTAAGTGCTGAGACTGTTTTTCTGCAATAACTAAAAATTCAAGCTACTGTGCTGTTCATGAATGATCGAAATCCTGAGGGCTATAGGGGGCTTTGTAAAATGTTGTTGTGATTTGGGTAATGGGGCTTTTACGATATAAACAGATTTTGAGTTCCAGGAACTAACACATGTAATCACTTAGGTCGTTTCATTCTGTACCATTAACTGACAAATATTTTTAAGATTTTTCTTAGAATTAGCACATGTCCACTGAGGTCTCTAAACTTCACTTTCTGCAAGCAATAAAGGTTAGCAACAACAGTTCTAAGAAAAAGGTGGAATGCTGCCAGTCTCCGTGGTTGTTTTCATTCTTTCATACTTTTACTCCTTTTAATAGTGGAATGCTTTTCAGTACAAGAGCACACAGTAACATTATAAGTATTACAGCCAGATTTTCTAACATATTCTCAGAATGATGTAATGCCTGATGCTTGATCTGTAGAAAGAATCGTATGTTTTATGCCAGTGAAAACTTAAGGAACTATATTATGCAAGACAGAAAGCAATTACATTTTCGGCTACAACAGTCTACTGGGTCAGGTTTAAACAGTATATAAAAAGGACCCAGCAATATATTATTAAACTAACAAGCTGTGGAGTAAGTAGAACCCTAAATAACAGACTGGATGGTTAAATTACCAGATGGATGGCTGGGAAAATGGATGTGCAATTGCATTTGGCAGCCACATGTCATGATTTTAGAGCTGTTATTTTTACATAAATAAAGGTTTCATTATTGCATTTCTACTGTTAGTGTCTATTTCTCAGGTCCACTGTTCCCTCATGCCTCTCTTCTGGATGTCCCATGTGTCCATCAACACTGTTTTCCTGAAAAAGCTAAGCTGTAGAGCAGAAAAATGGGGCATTAGCTAATATGCTACATTTCTGCTTTTTTACCTGATGGTACACAGTAGACAAAAGTTTCTAACCTCATTTCTGATGCATAGCCTGTAACATGTCTAAGCAACTTGTACAAAATCACAGAGTCTTCAAGAGTAGATTGCCAGAATCAGATCCACATATATGCCAAGTTTACATCATTAGAAGCTTATGACCCTAAACCCGTCTGCTGCATGAACACCCACTTTTCTAAGAAGCCCCTGTGGATTGGTTGCTGCTTGTGCTTTTGCTGCTGTCATTGTCAGCTGACTTCTAGCAGGTAGCATTCATACAGTTGTGCATCATATCTCATCAGCTGTTGGCTGATTCATTTCCTTACCTGTCCCTATCCTCCCCCATCCCTATGGCTTCACCCTCTCCCTTGGGTATGTTTTTCACTCTTGTAGCATTCTAATTATGATTTCTACTGCTTTTTCCATTTTTTCCTCTCCTCTTTTCTTCATTCCAGTTACTTTCAGCCATGTTCTCCTCATGTCCAGGAACCTGTTTTGCAATTCATGTTCCTGTACTGTTTTTGTCTTCTTTCAGTTTTGAGGGGTGATGATGGTTTTAACTTCAATACTCAGCAGTTTGATAACATTCATTTCTCTTTTGTTTCAGATGCTGTCTTCTTTCTTTATGCTCCATATACAGAATTCCCCATCATGCCCTGCTTCCTTTTAAAATATGTCTCTCTAAATCTTCTGTACTTGTCTCGAGAGTTATTGCGTCTACCCACAATCCCAGAACATTTGCATCATTCCTCTCACTTCCTCCTGATACCTCCAGCATCCACTATCCTCCTTTCTGCCTTCCTGCATAGATAGCATCTATACAATATTCTGAGGTTTTGATTTCTAACTCCATGTACTGTCTGCAAGTGCTTCATTGTCTGAATTGTTTTTGGCCAAAATCCTGCAACTCCTTTCCATCCTTCCTTCCTTTCCCAGTTCCTTCTCATTCTATCTTCTTTGACCTTGTCCCTTTTTCCTTAATGCTCAACAGATCTGTTTGATCCTTTGACTCCCTAACCTCTTCCATTTCCTCCAGGGTTCTTTGGCCCTCCTTTCCTGCCTGTTCCTTTCTCCTGTTGTCTTCTCTGTTTTGTTTCCAGGGTCTCCCTGAGTGCCAAGTAGTTGCACCTCTGGGCTCTGGCATACTGTAGTTTTGTATTAATTCCTTTATTGTTTTAAAGCTTTTCCCCATCCTTTTTGTCTGCATATCAAATCTTCTTCAGGTATTCCACTTCTCCTGTGGATTTCTTCTTTTTTCATCCCTATCTTTGCCCCTGCTCTTCTGTTCCCCATGGTATTTTGAGGTCCCATTATCCCACTAAATGTATCAAAATTCATTTAGTGCTGCTTCATTCTTGACACTTAGTACGTTTCTCCACATCTCTCTTTTGCTTAGCCTCCTTCCCCTTTGTTTCTCTGCAGTGAATGATGGTACATGTCAGTTGATACACTGGGATATGAGGGATCCCCCAGACTCCCCCATTCCTATTTTCCTATTCATTCTCATTTGCGTCTTGCTCACTTTTCCCCCTTACTTTTTTCACCCGATATTCTATGTCGTTTTGCGAAGGTGGAGGAGGATTATTGGTACTGTCATCATCCATGTTGTATTAATTCTCCCAAGCAGTGTATAAGAATTCTCCTCCTCTCTCTGGGGAATATCCCTTACCTTTTATCTAACCTACTGTAGGTTTTTCCCTGTTGTCTATCACTATATTCCCAACATAGAGCTCTTGGGGAACTCTACTTCTTTTATTTCACATAGTCCAGCTTTCCCCTTCCCTTTTCCTAATCTTACAACAACAACAACAACTACCACTGTTTTATATTATTTTATTTATTTAGTTTGTTTACCAGGGAAGTACACTGATCACAACAGACCACTTGCAGGCACAGCCATAGTGAAGAAATTCACAAAAAATAAAACAGATCAAATTCACAAACAGAAGGTAGAAAATACCATTGGCAATTGAAACTATTTGCAAATATTATTAGCTGAGTAGAAAACCAAATTTGAATTAATGTATGAGAGTGAAGCAGGAGATGAGAAAAGTCGATCAAAATAGAAGTGATACAGATGAGGAGAAAGTTAGGTTATGTGTCCAGTGGAAAACCACCTGCAGTCAGGATTTTTGTTGTTACACCTGAGTCCTGCCATTTCCCTAAACTTTTTGAATGGCACTCTTATAGTTCCAGCTGACACATCCGCTGACATTAACAGTTAATCATCTTCATGTAACATAAACTAAGATTTTATCCCCTCCTGTTATTCATGCATTGCTAAATGTTGTTTGACTTCCAGTGGCAGCTCTTTGATCACAAGTTTCAACAGGCCTGAGGATAACTGGCACCCCTATCTGGTCCCCTTCCATACCTCTCAACTGTCTAGATTTTTATAGAATGTCCAGATTTTTGTATCACATTTTTTATGTGTTCCTCATAAAATGTGTGGTTTTCTTGCAATTCATTGAGGATTGAATCCACATATATAATTACAATTTTAATTAGCCATGCATATAAATATAATTACATATATTTGAGTTTCAGTTCCATATCCTTCAAGAAATGCATGCTAACACAAATCTTATTTTAGCAACTTTCTAAGTTTATAAGAGCAATATTTAAAATATGTCACTATTGTTTAGGCTTTGGTCCACCATTATTTTAGGCTTTGTCCAGATTTCTTGAACTAAGTGGTTGAGAGCTATGTCCCCTTCTCTATCATTATCTCCTCAGAAACTCCTTCATTTATGAGTATTTCATTACCTGGTATAGGGCCTGTATCCAGTGTAAGAATATTTCTTCTACCTGCCTTTGCTACAGGGTCTTCCATAGGAATTCCAGCCTCATTATTTCAAAGGTCTTCTGCATAGCAAAGACCACAGTCCCACCCTTCCTTCCTACTTCTGTTCCTCTCTGTGCATAAATTCTGGCAGGCCCCACCAGTTTTCTGCTGTCCTTACCTTCTTGAAGCCATTTTCCCTGCTTGCATTCCTTTTGACAATAATTAATCTAGTCTTCCTTCTAAAACCTTTGCAAAACCTTGATATTTATATTACTCAAAGAGACAGACCTATAATTTCCCACCTCCTCCCTTCCACTCCCCTTTTAGGTATCATTACTATCCTGATTCTACTCTTATTTTTAGATATTTTGCCTGCAGTCTGTATTGTCTTATATTTCTACCTAGGGCCTTCCACATTTCCTCCCCTCCACATTTGTAGAACTCTAGAAGGAATCCATCTTGTTCTCCAGCTTTCCTCTCGTTCATCTTACATTTGAGGTTTCTTATATCATCCCTTGTCACCTCTGCATTCAGCCTGTCTTTTTGTTTGTCTTCCAGTATATATTTCCCTCTGCATTCTTTAAAGAGCTCCATTCTTTGAGGCGTCTGTCCCTTCCTGTTGTCTGTACATCTCCCTATAGTATTCCTTAAATCATTCCTGATTAGCTCATCCTCTTTCAAATATTTCCATCAAATTCCTTAGCCTTTGCCCCCCCCACCTACTTCTTCTTCTTGCATTTCTTGTCTGTTTCCCTTGAACCCCCCCCATCCACCAGTAGTCCTTCCAATACAATTCTTGAATTTCTTGCTGCATAATAATTTTACTCTCTAATTTCATTCTTCTTGCTTTTTTCCTGATTTGTAGAGCTTCCCTTCTACTTGAGTTACTTCCAGGTTCTTTCTGCACCACCTCTCTCCAGTTTCTCAATTACTTTTACTTCTGCACTCATCAGTTTTCCCTGTCAGTGACCTTGATCCCATCTGCAGCCTTCCAATTTGACTGTTTCTTCATGTTGTCTTGTACTGACTCCTTTAGTAGTCCTTGCAGGGGGTTCCTTGTCCTATCTCTCCTTCCATTTATAGCTAGCCAACCTCCAACTCCTTGCCAGTTTTCTCTTCCCACAAACCTGCCTTAAGTCTCACTGCTGCATGATCTTATATGTGTTTCACCTGCGTTTGGATCTCTTCCATTATTTTCATTAGGTTTTCCTTCTTTGCGAACCAGTTGAACCTACTTGTGTGTAGTAAAATGTTTCTTGAGAAGGTGCAATCCATTTCATTTGGATATTTTTCTTCCATACGTCCAGTCACCTTCCTTCTTTTCTTTGGGCTAGTTATTGTCTTGTATTTTTGTTGTATTCCCTCCTTCCATACAACCTGTCTTTTTCTGCTTCTGTGGTGATACTCCAGCCCCCATTATCTATTTCATTTAGGCTTGCCTGTTCCAGGTTAACAAAAACATTCTACTAGAATCTGTCTTCATCCATGTTTGTAGGTTTCCTTTTTGTCCAGCATGCACTGTCTACCCTTCCCTGCCAAATGATCTGTCAATCCCACTTTTTATCATTTTCTCTGTAGCTGTCTGAAGCCCTCTGTGAAATGCAGCTGTTACTCCCCCTTCATCCCCTGCTTTGTTGTACATTTCTCTCTTTGCATAGTCATAGCAAAATATCTTCTCCCCATCTCTGATTTTCAGTTTTGTTTCTTATAATAGAACAATGCATCTCCCATCCTTTATAACATTTCCTGCATTTTCCTTCTGCTGTTAGGATTTGACAAAACCACAACGATCCAGATAATGAATTGCATTTCCTTGTTGTTTTTGCCTACCACTTTGCACTTTCACAGTATCTTCCATCTAGCATAACCATTCCCCTGGGCATACTCTCCAAGCTAAACATTGTTTTCTCTGGCATCTGCTGGATGGCTCCTTGCCATCACTGACCTCCCTCCCTTTTGGCTCTTGCTTTTGCTAGATATGCCCAGGACACCAGCCTTTATGCCTTTCTTTTGTTCTCATCTGGTGTCTCTAATACTAATAAGTTGCTGCCCAGGACACAGGCCTTTATGACTTTCTTTTGTTCCCTTCCAGTGTCCCTAACACTAATAAGTTGCTGCCCAGGACACCGGCCTTTACGACTTTCTTTTGCTCCCTTCCGGCATCTCTAACACTAAGTTGCTGCCCAGGACACCTGCCTTTATGACTTTCTTTTGTTCCCTTCCAGTGTCTCTAACACTAATAAATTGCATGCCAACCCAGTACTGATGAACTCAGCATCCCCATTCATTAGTCTCCCTTATCCACTGTTGCTCACCAGTCTGGTGCACCAAATGAATCTAACTGATAGTCCAACATTTGTTTGTATTTGCAGTTTTACAGCTCTTTACTATGCTATTTATACACCGATGTTCCTTTATTTCACAATAGTCCACACAGTCACTGGGTTGCCCATTGCCGGGTCTGTATCACCAAATAGAAAAGTCATGTAATCGAATGGCATTTCACATCAAAATGCCGTTCGTCAAGGTATTTATAGTGAGATCGTGATACAGTGAAGATCAGAATATTTGCCCTTTCCTCACTGTAGTGTGATCTCGGAGATGATATATATAATTAGCAGGAGGCATTTTCAATGTTAATGATGTTGGATCACATGACTTTTCGATTTGGTAATATAGACCCTTCTTTGTCTTACTTTTCCTCTGTTTACCCATACATTCTTTTTCATGATCCTCAGTTGTTACTTAGACATTAAACTTATGTTTACTAAAGTTTATTATACTTCACTATGTATTGTTTACCTTCGAGGCTTGCCCCTTTGAACCCCTTGACTGTATTACCCATCAGTAACCTGGTAATTGAATCAGTCCTACCTTGTTTGCAGAATTTTGATGTTGTATTCCCTGGGTCATATTTTAAAAGGTAAGGATTTGATTAATTTCACAGATTCTTCCTACCCTGTCCACAGTCATCTACAATTCAGTGTCCATTCCTTCCACTAATGTATTGCTTTTTTTTTCTGTGGACATGTTTAGTCCTTCTGTAGTCCTATTTTCCACCTCTACAACTCTGACATCCATCATAAATGCTTCTATGCTGTTTGTTTAGTCCCTCATTTGTCCAGCAGTTCACTTCTAAATCAAATGAACCATCCGATTCACCACCCCCTCTTCCTTAGAGCTGTCTCTGCTTCTTCCTCTATGTTTATGCCTAATTTTCCCCTAGAAGAGGCTTTTCATACTTAATCTTTCCCTGTGATACATCTTTCACCTGTTTCCCCTGCATCCTCTTGCCTTTTTTCCCATCTCCTTCTGGTTGCTTTTGTGATTGGTTAATTTCCTGCTCATCTCTTTTACTGGCAAATGGTCACTCTGCATTTATTGGTCTTGTCTTCTTCCCTATGGAGGTTTCAGAATCTGACATTGCACATTCTTCCAGTGTCTCTGCATCATCTCTCTTACATCTAAAGTGTCCCTCCCAGTCCATGGTCTCTCATACGATTCAGATGTTTCCTGCCTGGGTTGTTTACTTGTCTGATACTTTTGCTTAAACTTTTGAACATCATCCATATTGTAATATTTTGGACAATTCTCCTCCCTGCTGTACTTCCATAGTTGAAGGCCATTGCAGCCATGTAGCTGTTACATTTACTCTTAGTTCATTTAATGGCTACAGCATAGCTTTCCTTCCTTTCTGAATAATCTTCAACCAACTTTAAACACATGCCCGCATCTGGGATAATCTTACTTGTTTTTGCTCGCCTTATTATTTCATTTTACAGCAAGGGAATGAAAACATGCAAAACATGCCTGGGTCTGCTTTTTGCTGCTGTTTGTTGCAGTCCTACTCTATGTATTCTCTCTAGCTGTATTCCTTCATTTCTTTGTATCACAGATCCCACATTTAATAGTCGCATTACAAATTGCTCCAGTTCACTGATGCTCATTCTCTCCTGTCTTCAAATTATGCTGACATCACTCTGCAATGTTAGTCTGTATTGAGTGATTTTCTAGACCATCTGTTTTTCTCCTTGTTTTCTTATTGTCTATTAGCTCCAGTATTTAATTGCTGCTTTATCTTCCTCCAGATCTTGCAGCTTTCCTTGTAGTCTTTCCAGACCTATCTGTTGTTCTAATGTTTGTTTCAAGGAGCTCATATCATGGCCTACTGTGATTACCTTTTCATACCAGTGAGCAATTTGCTGGTCCTATTTGTAGCTTTAAAAGCAGCCATCTGTTCCTTTTTCTGTTCATGTTTACTCACCTTTCCTTCTAGGTTGTTTTTTCTTTCCTCTGAAAACACTATTTTTTGTTCTCCTTTTGCTTAATTCTTTCCTTCGACCCCACTGCCCCTGTCCATCACTGGGTCTACCGACCATTCATACTACCCCTAGACTATCTATGATCAAAGGTTGGGGCTGCGCAGAACCTAAGACTGTCCTGGGGTTTGTGCCATTGATGAATTCCACTGGGGATTTCCTTATTTATGTCCTGCCCTTTAGTATCTTCCCTCCCTGACATTCACCTGTTATATCTGAGGGTTACTTCCCTTTATGGACCAACCTCCCAATAGGAAACACCTAAATAAATGCCCCCCCCCCCCCACCTCAGATGGATAGAATCATCCCTCCCTGCCAGTGTCTGAGGCCAAGCCACTAAACAAACCCAGGTCACCTTAGCCAAAGTTAGGGCTTTATTTCTCTACACAATGGTGCTAGCTACTGGGAACACTATTTTTATCCAAGTTTCTGTACAGCCTTAAAAGACCATTGGGTTCAGGCAGCCATATTAGTTTGCTTCTCTAGCATCTTCTATTAAGTAGAACTTTGTTCTTAAAAATCTTTTTTTTCTTTTATAAGGCTGTAAGTGGTTTGCTACACATTTGGGCCAGTAATGCAGAAATCCTTCTAGCTGAAGTAACATCTACTAGCAACCGACTAAGACAGAATATTTTAACCCTGGAGAACTAATGAAAAGGAAGAAAATTAATCTTCTGTATTACAAAATGTCTAGGAGGTTTTAAATATAGGATACATTTTAGGAAGTCTTTAATAATAGGTAAAAAAGGCCTCATAGTCAAACAGGCACAAATAGATGAAAGGCATACTTTAATAGATGCCTTGGACTGTGGTACAAATTTCATCTAGGGCATCTTATGCGAGATAAGAAAATCTTTCTGGCCTTGCTCTCAGAGGTGTTTTTGACAGGCATCCCATGTGGTTGAAGGCTCGGGACACCTAGAACAAATTAAGTTAAAGAAAACAATGCTTTAGTACCTTATTATATTGCCATTACTAACATATGTGTAGTCTAGATTTGTAATATTGTAATATTTGACAAATGTTGAATTATTCCTTCCCTGGGGATAATGTAGAGGGTGCATCCAACTCCACTGTCTGTCATGTTCCTGTAATGGCCAGATTTACATAACAGGTTATATATATGTAGAAACAAACACACACACACACACACACACACACACACATATATATATATATATATATATATATATATACATATATATATATATATATATATATATATATATATATACACACACACACACACACACACACACACACACACACACACACACACACACACACATATATATATATATATATATATACACACACACACACACATACAGACTGAAGCCGTGGTGCAAGCAATAAGTATTGTAATCCACAGTGTGTAAAACTTGATAAGTAGGGGCTCATAGGTTCATAGGTGTGTACTAGGCTAATGGCCCTGGAGCCCTTACAAGCCTAGCCCCAAAATATTGCCCAGGCACCATGCCACCCGATGTTAGTTCACAGTGCTCCTATCCAATAAGGCAATTGGAATGGTCCCTGTAGTGAACTTTCTGTTACCCATCTGCTTTTCATGATTTCTCGCGGTTTTTGATATAGCTATAGAAGGCTTTGTGGTTGTTTTTGATGTCAGCCACAATTCTGCCTTCATAGCTGGCTTTAGAGGATTTGATAAGAGATCTCAGCTTTTTGTTGAGAATAATAAGGGAGGTTTCCCTGTCTTGTGACTTCCTTTTTTTTCAACAGTTTCTTCCTTCTGTTGTAGAGTTCATTGATGGCTGGGGACCACCAGATTGGCTTCCTTTTTATAGAGGACAGCGTCTTAGTTCTATTCGGTATGGCGCGGTCCATGCATTTGTGTACATGCTCGTACAGTGCAGTGCAGTGCATTGGTAGATGATTCGGCAGTCATGCAGCTATTTTACATTGGCATGGGTGCCAAGAAGTTAGCCACCTCTGTTTTAGGAGCCCAAAGTCGGCTTTAGAGAAGTTTTTCAGGGTGGTCACCTTAGCAGGGGGTATAGGTGAGATACAGATTTCCATGGTGATCAGTTTGTGGTCAGATTTAACCAGGGAGGAATTGACTGTAGGTGTGGAGCAATGTTCTCCCATGTTGGTGATAACCAAGTCAAGGATGTTGCTTCCTCTAGTGGGACTCGGATTGAGCTGGTCCAGGGCAATGGAATTGATAAATTCCAGAAAGCTTTGGGCCTGTACATTGGTACTTGAATAGTTTTCTCAGTTGATGGAAGGGTAGTTAAAGTCACCCCGTATGAGAGTATTGGGTTGGACCTGGATAGATTCCAGGATACTTAGGAACTTGGAGTGAGAGTCTAGGGACATATTTGGGGTACTGTAGCAGCCTATGACTTGTATCGCCTTCTCACCCAGTGTTAGTTGTATCTGAAGTATCTCGGATGCATTGTGCTGGGCTACCAGTCTACAGGTGTGCATATCCTTTAAGAGCATGTTGACACCACTGCCTTTGGAGCTTCTGGCCATATTCTGGGGCCAAAAGGTATAGAATGAGGTGTAGCCTGGGAACACAGTGGTGTTTTCTGCCTCTTTAAACCAGGTCTCCGTTACCACATAGATGTTGACATTCTCCATTTTGAGGAGAGCTTCAAGCGAGTGCATCTTGAGATTTAGACATCTAGCACTGAGCAACATGACCCTCAGATTGCATTTGTTTGTAGCTGTTACAGTGGAATTTTGGTCTTTGGAACACTGCCTAAAAAGGCACTATAGGGGTGGCAACAGTCTTAGCCAGTATCCTGAATCCCAGGGATGACAGATGCAGGCTGTCTCTGGCAAAGCATCGAGGTATGTCAATCATGTTGTCCAGGCAGACATATACTGGATCCCCTTAGAATGACACCAGAAATTTAGCCAATTGTTGAAGTCAATAATTTTCTGCTCATACTGTGATATCATTCTGGGTGACAGTAGAATACTGTTCAGGGCTAGGGTCATGCCTGCCTGGGCCACATAATCCGAGAGTTCCATCACATCTATTTTCATGTAGTCCAGGGAGGTACGTCTCAGGTCATTCACACCCACATGAACAATGACTGAGTCATATATTTACTTGTTGTGGAGTGACCTGAGTGCATGTGTTATGTGGTAGATCCTGGCTCCTGATATACAACACACACACACACACACACACACACACACACACACACATATATATATATATATATATATATATATATATATATATATATATATATACACACACACATACAGACTGAAGCCGTGATGCATGCAATAAGTATTGTGATTTACAGTGTGTAAAACTTGATAAGTAGGGGCTCATAGGTTCATAGGTGTGTACTAGGCTAATGGCCCTGGAGCCCTTACAAGCCTAGCCCCAAAATATTGCCCAGGCACCATGCCACCCGATGTTAGTTCACAGTGCTCCTATCCAATAAGGCAACTGGAATGGTCCCTGTAGTGAACTTTCTGTTACCCATCTGCTTTTCATGATTTCTCGTGGTTTTTGATATAGCTATAGAAGGCTTTGTGGTTGTTTTTGATGTCAGCCACAATTCTGCCTTCATAGCTGGCTTTAGAGGATTTGATAAGAGATCTCAGCTTTTTGTTGAGAATGATAAGGGAGGTTTCCCTGTCTTGTGACTTCCTTTTTTTTCAACAGTTTCTTCCTTCTGTTGTAGAGTTCATTGATGGCTGGGGACCACCAGATTGGCTTCCTTTTTTTAGAGGACAGCGTCTTAGTTCTATTCGGTATGGCGCGGTCCATGCATTTGTGTACATGCTCGTACAGTGCAGTGCAGTGCATTGGTATATGATTCGGCAGTCATGCAGCTATTTTATATTGGCATGGGTGCCAAGAAGTTAGCCACCTCTGTTTTTAGGAGTCCAAAGTCGGCTTTAGAGAAGTTTTTCAGGGTGGTCACCTTAGCAGGGGGTATAGGTGAGATACAGATTTCCATGGTGATCAGTTTGTGGTCAGATTTAACCAGGAAGGAATTAATTGCAGGTGTGGAGCAATGTTCTCCCATGTTGGTGATAACCAAGTCAAGGATGTTGCTTCCTCTAGTGGGACTTGGATTGAGCTGGTCCAGGGCAATGGAATTGATAAATTCCAGAAAGCTTTGGGCCTGTACATTGGTACTTGAATAGTTTTCTCAGTTGATGGAAGGGTAGTTGAAGTCACCCCGTATGAGAGTATTGGGTTGGACCTGGATAGATTCAGGATACTTAGGAACTTGGAGTGAGAGTCTAGGGACATATTTGGGGTACTGTAGCAGCCTATGACTTGTATCGCCTTCGCACCCAGTGTTAGTTGTATCTGAAGTATCTCGGATGCATTGTGCTGGGCTACCAGTCTACAGGTGTGTATATCCTTTAAGAGCATGGTGACACCACTGCCTTTAGAGCTTCTGGCCATATTCTGGGGCCAAAAGGTATGGAATGAGTTGTAGCCTGAGAACACAGTGGTGTTTTCTGCCTCTTTAAACCAGGTCTCCTTTACAACATAGGTGTTGACATTTTCCATTTTGAGGAGAGCTTCAAGCGAGTGCATCTTGAGATTTAGACATCTAGCACTGAGCAACATAACCTTCAGATTGCATTTGTTTGTAGCTGTACAGTGGAATTTTGGTCTTTGGAACACTGCCTAAAAAGGCACTATAGGGGTGGCAACAGCCTTAGCCAGTATCCTGAATCCCAGGGGTGACAGATGCAGGCTGTCTCTGGCAAAGCATCGAGGTATGTCAATCATGTCGTCCAGGCAAACATATACTGAATCCCCTTAGAATGACACCAGAAATTTAGCCAGTAGTTGAAGTCAATAATTTTCTGCTCATACTGTGATATCATTCTGGGTGACAGTAGAATACTGTTCAGGGCTAGGGTCATGCCTGCCTGGGCCACATAATCCGAGAGTTCCATCACATCTATTTTCATGTAGTCCAGGGAGGTACGTCTCAGGTCATTCACACCCACATGAACAATGACAGAGTCATATGTTTACTTGTTGTGGAGTGACCTGAGTGCATGTGTTATGTGGTGGATCCTGGCTCCTGATATACAACTGACTGTCACCTTCTCCATGTTCAACCTAGTGAGTGGGACATTAGTCTGCCTCACAGTTGTCTCCTATTTTTAGTACATTGGGGAAAGTGTTTTTTCTTAAGGGCTTGGGTTGAGGGGTACACTGTGGTGGTGAGCTATGTGTTCTGGGGTTGGTGTTGTGTTGTGGTGGTCGAGTGTGTTTCTGTCTTGGGAGTCTCTGTTGTTTGGGTAAATTTTTATTGGGAGCCTCCACGAAGGGGGTTGTATGGTTTGTGTTTCTATGTGTGGGTTGTGATGGTTGGTGTTTTGGAGTGCTGTGTGTTCTGTGTAGTGAGTTGCAGGTGTTCACCTTCTCCTCTTGACTAGCTAGTCCAGTCTTGGTTGGAGCATGCACTGCTTCCAGTTTGGTGATATAAGTGCATCTGTCACAGGTATGAGTGTTGGGAGGTGAAAGGAAAGGGTTATCTGTGTACATTAGACAGTTGCCACACTGTCTCAGAATGCCCAAGTGTACCAGGTTAGAAGGAGAAAGCATGGGAAATTGCACTACAGTCATACCAGGAGGGGTGGTCATAACTAATAAGTACTGGTGTATTACTGTGTAGGAACAGCTAGTGCTGATAGCACCTAAGTGTGCTACAATAAATACTAGAAAAGCCTAAGTGCTAGCCGATTAAGCTAACTGAAGTGCAAGAAGTAAAAGAATAAGCACGTTCTACGGGAAAAATTGAAGAGCAGACTTTCTGGCACTGGCAATAGTTTACCTCAGCTGACTGCCACTGCACGGTGCGCAAACATGGGCTTTTAAACCAAAAAGTTGAAAGGGATGGAAAAAATGCCCAAACGGCCAATAAACTGCTATTTCTGGACGAGAAACCACTCCTCTTTTGGTAGATAGGCTATCTAGTGCTTAACACTCCCACTGATAAGCTAAAAGGCTTCCCTCCAACACAGAAAGGTCTGGGGGGCTCAGAAACTTACACAACAGTCTTAGATACAGCAAATCTGTATCTGGACTAGACTAGTTGCAGGAAAAGTGGGAAACAAGCTTCAAACTTTTTTTTCCAGAAAAGCAGTTAGAACAGCAGCAAAAACACTTTAAATGCAATACAAGCTAGCACACTTGAGTCTGTGTAGCAGTATTAAGGCAAATACAGTTTAAATAAATGCAGATAAATAAAAAATGACAAAAAAGTGCAGAGAACACTAAATTATGAAAAAAATCAAAATGGAGGTTCTAATCTTCCTCCAGGCCACTTGGTGTCCACATGGTATCCCCATGTCAAACAATTAAGAATCCCTCATTGGCTATTAAACTGCAATGGTTATTTATGCTTCTAGGGAGGTTTGCATAATGGTTAAGGTGTTTACCTTACAGTCATAAGGTACAGGGTTTGATTCTCACATGGGATAATTGGCTAGGTTTAAAATGGCCCACAAAGGCAGTTAGCCTGGTACTAATCTATGAACATATATATATATATATATATATATATATATATATATATATATATATATATATATATATATATATGTGTGTGTGTGTGTGTGTGTGTGTGTGTGTGTGTGTTTGAGGCAATCTGAAGAGGACATACTGTTTATGCAATGTATTCTTTTTTGTGAGGAACCTCTGTGGGCATTCCAGTTGTGCATGCACCTAGTCAGGTACATACAGAAGGGGGGTGTTATGCCATATCATGGGCCTGATGAGGACCAAATACAGTGGAATGATGATTAACTGGGACGTTGATGCCATATCCTTGTTTATACACTGAGCAGCACAGAATGATTTTCATACTATCATAGACATCTCTAAGGGGCCTGTTACAGATATCTTATGGGTATCTCAACTGAATGCCTTCCACAGCACA